>NC_087373.1:16462939-16824814 GCF_031761385.1 Necator americanus | reverse complement strand
AAATCCGCATCTTAATGAAAGTATTGTTCTTCGGTACAGGCGATTAGTGGGAACGTAGAACGAGAACAGACATGAATAAGGACCAGGCAACAGAAATTAAGGGACTTAGGGTTGGGTTACCGACATTGACTCGTAACCCACTAATGATAAAGTTGGAATTCACTACAACCTCAACAGCACTTTGTTCATTTTAGGTGTACGGAAGAAGGCAAATAACAACAACGACGACGCAGCTCCCGAGATTCCGTCTGTGTAAACAACAATTACATCCATCCCCAGCTATTCTTCCACCACAACAAACTGATGGTGCGTCTAACACATAAATGAAGTGGGAAGTACAATAGGAAACAGAGAACAACAAACTCAGAGGCGTTCCGTGAAACGACCGCAATCGTGTCACAGGTCAAAGTACACGCAATGCCTACGACGACCTTTAACAACAGAAACGATAGTTGGGGTCAATCTAGACCTCGAAAAAAGTCTTTGACACACCTTGTCCCGCTCTTTCACTTCACATTCTTTGGAGCCACTTCCAGATTTCGGAGGTTTTCCTTCGAATCAATAGTGATAAGACGTGTATTCGTTCCTGTTGTTTGCCAAATTTCCGCTAGCAACACTCTCACTGTGCAGAGGCTAGAGTGGAGTCTGGAAGAAGAAGGTCCTTGTGAACGGACATTTTGCGGGTTCCGTTTCTTCCGTCATTAGAAAAGAAATGAGAAAAAAGAATTAGAAAGAAATGCTAATAGTAAGATATGAGTTTGTTCAAAAGGAATTAGAAACAATGTACACCAGATCCATGTTTTTTTTTAGTGTTATGAAAAGAGAACCCCTAGTTGTCTCCTAAGGAGCACTCCCGAATATTCATCAAACAGAAAGTCGGCCTAAAATGTTGCTAGAGAGTCCTTTGAACTTTTGAACGATGAACTGATCAGTCCACATTTGGACGACGCCATCCATTTTAATTAATTCCAGAGATCTATGAGCTCGCAGGCTACATAATGAACTGGATGTATCCGCCGTTGTATTAGGTCACTGTCCTTGTCATCCGCGAGAAGTCCACAGCACCTACTTATCGATCCCACATCGATGAAAGGTATGATTGTTCTTCAGCGATGTTGACCTGTGGTGGTGCAAACGAATTCATGATCTCCTACCACTCTTCTATGCTAGGGAAATTTGAAGTTTCAAGTTTTAAAACACCAAATCATTCCTCCGTTCTCAAGGAACAAATGTAACCAATCCGGGAAACTTGTGAGCTTTGTGGAGTTCGTATAAGATGACGACGTTTAATCGAGCGCAATTGTCAGCTCACGTTCTCTTTTGCGCCGGAAATCGGTGGTATAAAAATAGGAAGGCCAGTCATAATCGTTTCGTGGTAGCTGTAGTCGGATCGACATGATGGACGGTGCAGTTGCGTAAGCGGCTGCGCTCGAAGCGTTGCGGTTGGTCGTAGCGGATAGGTTCGAGCTGGTGCCCTTGCTAGCAACATTTTTAAGTGCAGTTCGCCACGGTCCCACCTCGATCTCAACTGGTTTCTTCACCGCGTCGCTTCGAGCGCAGGCGCTTACGCAACTGCACCGTCGACTACATTCACGTTGACAGTGATAGCTTAAGAAGAGGAATCAGCAGTTGTTTACGAGAATGTGATCAGAGTAAAAGAACAGAACGAAAGTTTGTGAGAGAAAGTGATACTGACGATCCCTTAGGTGCGTGATCCTGTAGAGTTCCTCCCGCCCACCCTAGAGGAACCGCTCAAGATCCGAGGGATACAAAAAGTGTACAGATGGTGCGTAACTAGTTGCTCGGTCTCAGAGGTCCGCTTATGTTTTTTCTCATTCTCTACATTTTTATCACACCCATCACACATCTTCATAATCTTCTGTGTGCTAGTATTTTGTAATCTCGAATTTTTGCGAACGACAGCGAGTTTTTGTCAAACAGAATCCCACTGAGAAAAAGAAACAACGTCGATGCTACTAAAAACGCCGGTATAAGTCAGTATTTTTACTGATATTACCTCTTCGCGAATACAGAACCCCTTCACTGCCTCTGACACATTTGCTCCCTTCATCTTGCAAATGAATTATCTCCAACGATATCGAAACAAGTTTTCTTTCTTATTTTTGGCCTCTTCGAAGTAAAAGTACAATGCCACTACCAGTTATTTCTTCAAGTCTTCAACAAGTTCTCTACTCCATTTTGGTCAAATTTACAGGAAGTCAGCGGATATTCGAGAACCTTATAATGGTCACTGACTATTAGACTGTTGAAGATTTTACGCGCCATTTCGATTCAGAAACTTTGAAAGCGAAAGTGCCCCCATCGGTTGATGGCCATTTTATTATTACAGCTAATTCGAGTGGAGGAGCTTAAGTTCCGTGGGATAAATGCCGCATCGTCAATAAGTACTTTAGATAACCAAACGTGGTCGGATGCATTTCTTGCTCATATTAAAGCAGGTCAACAGGGTCTTCTCTTCCTCGCATGAGGAGAATGCAAAAGGAAAGAGCTGAGGCTTGGTTATAACTCCATGAGTAAGCAAACGGTACAAACGGTCGTGAGGATAGTTTACATCATTTGTCATTTTGACATAACCAAACTACATACCCCTAGTCATCTACCACATTGTTCCTTCCTAGACCTACTCCTCTTTCCTTCTTTCTTCTTTCTCTGTGAGGTATCAATCAGCTAGGGATGCGAGAACGCGTTCGAGTGCAATTCGAAATCGTTGAGGTTTATGAACGCAGTGATTTTGGGGGCAAACCGACATGTCACTGCTTTTGTCTTCCCAGAGAACTCTGGTAACAATTTATCGACCTCGGCTGGTGAAAGGCTCGGTTGGCACTAGGGAGGTTTCGAACCGTCGACTGTGTATCCGCAGTCAAACTTCTTGTCACCCTACTTATTTCTTGTAATGCTACGAGAACATTATTCTAAAAAATACTATCAGGCTTCTGTGTCTGCTCAGAGCTCCTATCCCTGCTGATAGCAGTTCCAGATCTCACCACAACTTGGTTATCTCCAATTCCTACCTACTCTTTATCTTTTGCTTATTAACCAGAAAATCATTCGAACAATCTCTATCTGGTTTCTTATATTTCTCTCTGGGCGATCAATCTATGTTACCAATCCACTAGTTTCTCTTTACCGATAACGTTTATCTCTCCAGTGCGTGTTTGCAAATCCCAGAATTCATTTTCCTTTCCCATAAAATTTTGCTATCTTTATCGTCAACTTCCGGTAGATTGCTGGAACTGTCTTCGACGCGACGTTATTGAATATCAGTCAGCCTAACGATATCTACTAATCTTCCATAATTATTGGTATTGTTGGCAGTTTAGTTCTTGCTCTTTGCTTCACCTTATAACGTCCTAACTCTCCCCAGACTATGGTGTTTTAGCTGTATGCTTGGATATGGATACAGAAAGCTGTGGTTGCCCCGATTTTTAGTGGCTCACTCGGGAACAACTCCACTATGGATAGAGCACTTCGTTTTGTATGCAAAATGCTTTTGTCGACATTGTTTCTACCAGTGGACTTTTATTTTCCCCGGGTTCGCTGATCACTTCCTCATGCAGACTCTCCCTCAAGTTTTGTTCGAAAATTCCCACTTTCTCTTTTTTTATTTCTTTGTTTTTATTACCAATACTCATTACTAGAACTTATGACGTCTTTTACAATGACTGCTTCGTCCTGTCCTCACAAATGACGCCAATACTATTCGTGATTTTTGTGTTACTTCGCCATTTTTCATTTCCAAAACCACTTCCGATCGCAGTGCTATGCTGTTCCAGCTTTCCTTCGAACCTGAGTCCACGAGTAGCGTCAAATACCAGGACGCAGGTCACGGCGATTTAACAACTTTCTGGAGTTGTTATCTGACCTGCCATGGAACGTTGATGTGCTCCAGCTCTCCTGGAGAGTGTCACAAGCTGCATACTTTATGGTGATCTCTTGTCATTCAGAATGTGCAGTTCAATAAAGACGATTGTATAGCTATCTAAAACTCGTGAAGCCCATTACATTGTAGCCAGACCTTCTGAAGTACGCTACGCCATGTAGAAGTGCTCAAGTTTCTCGAGAAGGTTCAAACTGTCGTACTTCGTCACTTAATGGAGAGAGGAAAAATGGCAAATGTTTTCACTGATTAAATCATGAAGTAACATATATCCAGTTTCAAATCCTAACGCTAAGGTATGTCTTCCTCTCAGTAATCTCCTCAGCTCTAATCTTTATGTTTTCTTCCACTAGCGCACTCACAGTATCGTTATCAATGTCAGAAGGCCGTCCAGAACGGGGTTGATCTTCCATAGTGAAATCTGCCGAACCAGTTTTTAACAGTCCGGAGAACAGGAGCGTGATCCAAGTAAACCGCCGAAATGTTTTTGTGTGCTTCGAACAGTCACGTTCTTCGAAAATTAAATTAGAAATCAAATGCACTTTTTCGTTCTCCGTTTGGAAACGGAATCCCCTAAGACATAAATCGACTATTTTGTACGATACTTAGCAACAAAGTGATACAAGACACTATAACCTTCTCAATGGATGCAAAAAAGTAAACGAAGATACTGGAGTTTAACCGCGTAAAACATTTTAATGCCATCTATGAAATCGAGCACTAAGTTAGAAATCATTTAAAGGCGATTATCACGACTTGGATGTGGTGCAGAACCCATGTCGAAAGCGAAGAGTGCGGAACCCAGCGTGGCTCCGCTCTTCTTTCCTTAATCGTCCTGAAAAACGGCGTTTTTTATACGACGATTTCAGTTGCAACCTACCCCCGCCGCATCCACGAGGGAGCAGCCGAAGATCACTTGTGTCTATTCAAGCCAGTGTTCAAGCGGCTTATTCAAGTAAAACCAGCGAATAGGCTGCTGGAGAGACCGGAGCGTGTAGAAGGGTGCGCGTTCTGACGTACCTCGTATGGGCTAATGCGGTTGCCACGCAGTTTTTCACAACGATAGGGGCAAAGTGAGTGGAGCCACGCTGGTTTCTGCAATCTTCTACGCTTTTGATGTGGGTTCCACACTCCGCCAAGATCGTGATACACTGCCTTCAAAACCAACGACGCGAATTGTGACATATAGTCGAGTCAATAGGACATGAAGCACGGACATTTGCGCAAGCGGCTGCGCTCGAAGCGGAGCAGTGGAGCGTAGCGGTTGGGATCGCGTAAGAACCCTCACTGCCGCCACCCACCTCTACAGTTCGCCATGTTCCCACCTCGACTCCAACCGCTGTCTCCACCGCACCGCTTCCGAGCGCGGCTGCTTGCGCAACGGTCCGTGCTTCATGTCGTTTTGACCCAACTATAGTTGGAAAACGTAATTGGTGGGGGCTCTCGACAGCGCTCTTATTTCTGGAAGCTCTATCTCCCTTTTTCCTTTTAATAGCTTTGGTCTGCATGTAATATATGCTCTAAGACCAACCAGGGAATCTAGGGCTTGGGTTTTGGAGCGTCGACTAACTTATAGTAGGGTCAAAACGACATGAAGCACGTACGCAATTGCGTACGCGTCTTCTCTCGATGCGCTTCGGTGGAGCGCAGCGGCTCGGAGCGTGTTGAAAACCTTGCTGACACCACCCATCGCTGCAGTTTGCGAAGGACCCACCTCAGTTCCAACTGCTGCCTCCACCGCGCCGTACTCGAGCGCGTACACAATTGCACCGCAACTACACTCGTGATTCATGTCGTTTTTACCCGACTATAGTTATTTACTTCCACAAATAGGAAAGCGGTTTAATTCGGTTCAATAGAGTATGATTCTCTTCGCAGAAGAGCTTGAAGGTCGCGCAAGTCTCCAAAAGAAAATACAACTTATTTGCAGTGGAACTGAAAGATCACTCGAATACGAGCGGAACTTGTTATGAAGGCATTAACCCAGTGCATTCCCCCTTTGACGACATCAGGCTCACCGGTGAGGCGCGTTTTTTGGTCGCTGGGGACAATGCGGCACATTGGTGATCCGCTCACGTTTCAACGTAATTTCCTACGATTTCCTAACTTTTTCAACATTTTCTTGTACTTACTGGGCCTGTTATCTTTGAATAATGTTACGCCCAACATGGAGCAGGAAAAAGGAAAATCCCACGCACCAAATGCGCAAAGAGAGCGCCATCCCCAATGGCTCAAGGAGACTCAGTCAACGGGTCAACCAGAAAGCATTCAACTAGAGTCCGCGATAAAGGTGCAGCCTCTCCCACGTGCACTCAACGAGGGATTATTGTTTCCTGCCTTCTAAGTCCATTTTTTGGTCAACGTAACAAGATTGGAAGTCAGTAGGGATAGCACTGAAGGGACGGCGAAACCGGTGTTGCGGTGCTTCGCCGGCTTGCGACGGCAGCTCACCTTGCCTGAACGTTTATCAGACAGAAAAAACTCGTTTCACTGTTACGTTATCAGTTTCTTCTGGCGCTAACCCTTAGAATAGTTATCAGACGTGACTAGGATCATCGATTTATCTGTCTTTCTTTGTTAAGAGCAATCACCCTTTTTCTGCTTCAGGTTTCCTTCCCGTAGATTTTGATCACCTGAGACTCCTTCTCAAGACCAAACATTTTTACGTGCTTAGCTCATTCAAAATTTCTGTGTTTTAAGGTTTTGAGGCGATTAGTCTGTGCACAACATTTTATTGCCCAAGTGTCCAATCCTTGTTCTTTTCTCCTTGCTTTTTCAAACTCTCAAGAGCTTTTTTTTTGAAATGCATAATGCAACCAACCAACTGTCAACTGAATTTATTCTTCACAAAAATTCCAATTAGTGTATGACAAACGGAAAATGGACGTAATCCCATTATTAAAGGCAGCGTATCACGACTTTCACGTGATGCGGAGCCAACAACGAAAGCGTAGAGTTCAGGTAGAAGGTAGGTCCTCTCAGCAGCCTTTTTATCGGTTTTACTTGAATAGAATGGTGAGAAGATATCACGGATCTTCGACCACTCGCACTTTGATGCGGCGCGGCGCAATTGATTTCGAAGAAAAAGGCTGCTCTCCCACGAAAGAAGAACCACGGTGGGTTTCGCAATCTACTACCCCCGTCCTTCTTCGCTTTCGCAGCGGGTCCCGCACAACGTCAAAATCGCAAACGTTGCCTTTATAATCGTGGAATTCTGCGTTGTAACTGATGGTACATTTCCTCCATAGTATTCAAACATGTGAAGCTTCTGTGAAAGTAAGATCTGTAGGTCTACGTAGGTGTATGTGTATAAAGAGTAGATCAGAACTTTTAATGGTCACATAAATTCAAATAATCGTCCGATTGACAACCTTTCCAAAGTCATTAGACGAAATAAACGGTATTGCGAACTTTGCACGACAGAGGATGTAACACATGAGCGCGATCACGCTCAATGCGCCTAGTAATTTAGAGAAGAAGCGTGACGAACTGTCATGTCTGCACCCGTGCCCCTTACAATACAACCTTTTACGTCATTGAACGCGGGTCCTTCTTTCCTCCTGCAACGCCCGTAAAACAACTAATACGACTATGAAAAGCAGCAGAATTGCCAGGTCGTTTTAAACCGTGTGTTGAACTAACTGATCGCAGACTCGACAGCTTAGGGAAATGTGTATAAAGTTTTTCCTTTTGATTTTTTTCAGAAAAGCTTTTTCAATTCTTTTCGGAGGAAAAAAAACCTAGCAACCGCATTTCCGAACCTGTCTCATACGCGATGTTCGAAGTGATGTTTATAGCCAGTGCTCAATGAGAACTTTAACCAAATCTATCGTACGTATAAGATAGGATAAGATAGGATAGGACGTATAAGATAGGAGATTGTTGGAAATGGCATGCCAAAGTCAGGAAGAGTAAAATAAAAAGTTAGGTCGGGACACATTACGTTCGCTACGACATGAAATCATTTTCATGCTGTTTTGTTTCATAGTTAGGATTTGATGTTACCGATTGCGAACGGAAGTTACTAATACCGGAATACGAATACCCTTAACACTACTAGATGGAATCCGTTAGGACTTGGTAGTTTTTAATTACGCTTCGGCTCGCATTTACTAGCAGAAAGCTCGAAAAATTTCCCCAACCCTTCTTTCCTTTGACAGAAAGGAGACAGTCTGACTTTATCTTGTTTTCTTGTTATGCCAACGAGGTTTAGGTGAAATTTTTTTATTGGCCTGACGTTTCGACAAACTCGTCTTTTTCAAAGGCCTGAAAACGGTTCGAGGCCTTTGATCACATGCATATCCCACCAAACTCCATTTTCAAAGACCATTTTCAGGCTTTTGAAAAAGACGAGTTTGTCGAAGCGTCAGGCCAATAATAAAGTTTCACCCAAACCTCCTTGGCATAACAAGAAAACATAAATACACTTCCAAATGCCGAGGTTTCAAGAAGAGAGGACTTGGAGATTGTTGGACATACAGTCTGAATTTTTTTTGTCAGAGTTGAGAGGTAAGAGTTTTTCAAGTGCAAAATAAAACGGTTCTTATATTTTGATGCAATTTTGTTAATGCATACACTTGATGCATTTCAGCAAATGCTAGCTCTGCCGAGCCCAAAACTTTTCACCCCGTTTGGACGAGAATAAAGAAAAGATCTTAGGATTTTTCTACCTAAAGTGAGGTGCAGAGGATCCTGTGATGTAAAATAACTAAAGTGGGTTGCGACTAACTGTACAGACTGTATTTACTTCTGAACTTTCTCACTGATGAAACTTTCTCTTTTCCACCATGAAGCTCGTTTTATCTGAATACGTAAATGTCTCTGAAAATATCGACCGACTGTTGACCGGCAACAATCGTTATATTGCGTTTGATCTCGGTCAAAACCACAGATTTTGGAAGGTGCTCTTTCAGGCCATGCACAGGGTTATACCAATGGTCTGCCGTCCGACCGTTCGTCCGACAAAGGTACGTGTTCTCAAGGTTTTTCATTTCCATACGGTGAAACTGTTTATTCCGTCGGTTTCAAAGGCCGGCCAAGCGTCGCTCGCGATCGCGTCGTTTCTGGCTGCATTTTCTTTTTCTCGATCGATTTCGCGAACCAAAACGTGTGCCGTCCACATGTCGTTCTTCTACCAGTCAACTGATTTATTTTTTCTGCTTCGGCGAATTGCAGTGTTGGTGCACCGATGGTTTCAACATCGTTTTTCACTCCTCCTCCTGTTTTATTTCGTATTTTGGTTTCTCGTCTATTGCGGCATGCAGAGAATTCCGTGATGTTTCATTAATTGCGTGCGGAAAATTTGAACAACGAAAGAAAAACCTGTTTCCCAGCCGCAACATATGCTTCTAGTCTGCATTTCTACTGTTTGTATGTAGTGTGGTTAATCCGTTGACCTAACGCTCACTCTCTTTTATCACCGTATATTTTCCAATTTCTAATCTTATGCTTTTGAGAACTGGAACTAGAAACGATTCATTCAGAAAATTTCCCAAATATGCAATCGGGTGAAAACGAAGGATGGTGCAGGTATGTAAGCGGCGCGGGGAGAAAGCGGTGGGACCATTGGGACCCTTCCTCCTTCCTGCGAACTGCAGCGATGAATGGTGCTCGCAGGGATCCTCCCTCGATCCCAACCGCTACGCTCCACCGCGGCACTTCGAGGCTGCAGTAAAACGGTTTGGAAGCGCATGTTTCTTCCAATGGATAGCAGGAAGTTTTGCCGAACTAAGGTCCAAGGCATTGATTATTCCAAGCCTTTAATAATTTTGTTTCTGGAGTCAAATTTCTAAGATGATTCCTTTTCGGCAACTCAATTCCCAATGTCGTTTTCGTGCCTCTGATAACAACTGGAGTCTCTGTCGTTCACCTTCCTTCCTTATCAGAACGTTCAGCTCCCAATGGTTTTTGCTCCACACGTTAAAGCGCTCGCTAAGTGTCATTGCTGTCGAACTTCGGGATACGATACATTCTCATTATTTGGCATTAACTCCCATGGCAGTGAAAGAAAAAAGACGTACGTGCACCAAAACACTTGAAGGCATCACCCCACGAATCTGAGGTGGTGCAGATTTCAGGTGGAGTATTCGTATACAGGATGGGAGACTACGGAGAGGGGGGTGATTCCGTCCATTTCTTCCTAATTGCCGTAAAAAACGGCCCGGAAGATACAGCTTCGTTCGTTTTGGCGCACCATTACTCCATTACTCCACCTGAAATCTGCACCACCTCAGATTCGTGGGGTGATGCCTTTAAGGGCAGCTGCCGCGAAATTGACGTAGTACGGAAACCCCGAGGGATCACATAGATTACGGAAACTCCGCTCAACTTCCCCTAATCGTCTTTAAAAAAGAACAGTGGAAGACGGCGTTCTTTCCTACGCGGTAGGCTGAAACGCGTCACCTTTGTGTACGCGTCGTGTCCACGAGCCAGCGATCGGCGATCATGATGCCTCCTCACAGGCACTTTCATTTGAAACCAGTGGATAGGCTGCTAAGGAGACCGCAGCGTGTACAAGAGGACGTCTTCCAACTTACCGCGGAAGAATGAAAGCCGTTCCCACTCCTTTTTTACGACGGTTAGCGGAGGTTGAACGGAAGAATCTACAACTGGTGCTCTATGGGTTCTTTGGGGTATCTGTACTACATCATTCTCGTGATGCGCTGCCTTTGAATTCCCTTTTCGAGAACGAGAGATCGTTTGAAAACAGCGTTCGGGGAGATTTCTAATGTTGCTTCTTTCCAGTAGTGTATAGGAATCAGAGCGAGCGAGGATAGTTTGCGAGTATGAAATCAAGGCGAAAATGTGAAACATTGCCTACAAATCCTGGATTTAGACACCTGTAGAGCGCCCCAAGCATCAATAACCAAGGGCGCAACTCTTTTCACTCATAGGATTGACGAGATCAAACCCAGTAGAGTGAATCACTTCGAATCATTCGATCGACTCTTTACACGTGCATGAGCCATGTTATTCACTTATTAAAGTTTCATTTCATCAACCAATGCAAAAAATTGCTTCGTTGTGCAAACTGGTGCTTCGATGCTCCTCATGCCTTTCGTTCCAGAATTTATATTCATTGTTTCGCATTTTCACAGTAAGACATGCAGAGCAGGTCCTAATCCATATTTAAAGTTAGAAAAAAGGAACAGAACAGAAACTTTCCATAAATGCTGGCTTCAATTTGCAGCGATTCAACTGTCGAGCAGGTAACAATAGAGTTACATGTATTCCCAGTATTTTTGGTGTTCGGGGAAATGCAAAATTCCCGTTGTAACTCACATAGCTTCCCTGTCCTACACAAATCTTTCGACCTTAAGAGCAATTCAATCGCTTCTTGGACCAAAAGCAGCTTTTCTATACTTCAAATGATAGAAAAGGGAGTGAGTTGCGCTGTAATTCGCACACGAGTGGCCTAGTGAGACGGATGTGGAGGTAGCAACAGTTTCCTCTTCGTCGAGCAATACTGGGAACGCACCGTTAGAAGCAATTATCACTTAGATGCACTATTTTTAGAAAGGACACTTTCTTTTACGGGCCAAAGTTACAGTTGCATTCATCCTGTCAGATGGAATTTAGTGAGGGGAAACCTAGAAGAGGGAGAAGACAGAGAGTTTTGCTCCTGTTGGAAGAAAGAATACAGTTTATGAAGGCATGCTTTCCTTTGTCGCAGCTTCTAAAATCATCTTCAAAGCGTGTGAAGAGAGAAAATGGAAATCGAACGAGCTAACTTTGGACCCGCGAACCATGTCTAGCGATGGCGATTTCGTTTCGGATAAGCGTCGGTTGTTGGAGTAGCAGTGGCTGCAACGATCGCCGCGATCGACCCGTTTCCCAATCGAAAACGATATCGAAATCTGTTGGTGTTCGGCATCACTAACGATGCTGAGAACGCAGCACACAAATAAGGGCACTCCAAGCAAGGGTATAAAGGTTTGATGCTCTCATCGGCAGCACCTTTTGTTAATTTCCGACAAGACGTCCATCTTCCTCGTCGTTAAAAAATGCAATTAACCGGTTGTCCTCGGGTTACAGTAATCTGTCAGAATCTAATTGTTCTGCTTCAACTGCATCCGTTTCTGACCTAGAATAAGATAAATTTCGATATTTTCCTTTACATAAAGACATATCTGGCAGAAAACTACAGTTCTTCATCAGTTCAAAAATTCCAGTAAACATCTCACTAGTGTGATGACCAAAGTGATCAGCGTTCATTCTCGCTTTCTGGAATGTGGCCGCTATTTCGCTCATTTCGTTCATTCATTAATTTCAGTCATATTTTCTTATTCTCCATGAGTGCGCACATGCACACATGGGAGCAATGCCAAGGTCTTTGAATGCAAAAATCTCTTCTCACTTGAACACCTCTATCATTTTGTTCTTTCCCGCTGCTGATTCCGCAATGAGGGTTCACCTTGCTTACAGCTTCGATCTATTTTGTTCTAATTTCTTGTCATGGATGTGATTGAGGTACAGGATGACTATTTGGGATGAAAAACAAGAAATATGAATAACACCTTATGCTTTATTTTTTCATTTGACATAAGTCGCAATTTCCCTGAAGCATTCCGTGTATCTGTCTTTTCCATCTTCTAATCGATTTTGTTGTCTATGAAACATGTTTATCGTACTGCTAAGATTTCTTGTAAGCTGACTTTCGCTCTCAAGGCTTCTGTGATTTTGCAGAAACAACTTTTGCCATTCATTTTAGCTCACATACTGAAAGCAGTCGGAGAGTTCAACTTATTGACGGATGCCCCGTCAGCAGCAGTTTTTATCTGCCCGCACCACTTCTCTGTCTATGGCACCACCGAAACCTCTCGGAGAGATCTTTGCATTCTTCGACCGTCCTGACCTAGCAGTCGCGGCTGCAGACATTTTCGTCGGTCGTTCGTGTCCTATTCTCAGTCTTTCTCGGACGTAATGATCTGGTCTTGTCGCCTTGTGGATGTGCGTGGCCTAGTTAAGATGTTTTCAACAAGCTCGTCCGCTTCCTTCGTTTCTTCACGTCTTCACGAAAATTCTTTTTCTTCCAACTCTTGATTATTCCCTTTTTGCCTCAAATTTGCAGTATATCCGCAAATTGCGTACATAAGTGTATGTAGGAAGTATATCGCGCAAGACATTGCATTTAGCAGTTTTCAATGACGATGACGGTAACAGATGCACCTTTTCGAATCCAAATATTTCAGTATATTCAGCACGTCCAAAGTAATCAATTTATCTTCAACTTTGACTTGACATATGTCGTCTAAATCAAATTTTTTTCGGAATTTACTTTGCTAATCAATATAATAACATATAATATAATAAGAACTACTCAAGAAAACAATTTTTGCTGGAGAGAGAGAAAAGTTGTTTGCTCTAGTAGAATAAAATTCTTGGTGTCTGAATTTGATGGTATTGATTCTCTAAAGAGACCTTCAGCATCTGTTCGATTTTCGAAGCAATTTTAAGAACTTATTCAGGTTGTTGAGAAGCGGTAATTAGTTCACGAAAGTTAAGTTAAGGATAAGTTGAGCACGAAGGACGAACCAAGGATTTGTAGCTAAAATTGTGTTGATCTTGGAGGGTCCTTTGTGAGACCTGAGCTTGAGCTGTTTATCGCGACAAATGGTTGGAGCTGCTTTTGTCCCTCAATCATATTCATTTTGGATCTGCTTCAGTGATATATATCTTGTTAATTTCTTGGCTGATTTGTCTGGGTTGATTGCGGGACTAAGGCTGGTGGCCGTACGGTGCACGTATGCTCATTTATGTGGATGTGCATGTATACAGCTAATATCGTGCACTTCAGTTAAAGGCATCACTCCACGAATCTGAGGGGGTGCAGGTGGAGTATTCTTATAAGGGATAGTAGATCATGGAGAGGAGGGTGATTCTGACCATTTCATCCTAATAGCCGCAAAAAGCGGCCCGGAAGATGCGGCGCCGCACAAGGCTGGCGCGCTCCAGTCGAACTCCCTGTGTAAAATACTGCGCCAGAACGCCTGAAGCCGTATCTTCCGAGCCGTTTTTTACGGTACTTAGGAAGAAATGGACGGAATCACCCTCCTCTCCATAACCTACAATCCCATATAAGAATACTCCACCTTGAAATCCGTACCACCTCAGATTCGTGGAGTGATGCCTTTAAAGCAAAGCCTTGTTGTGCGATCAAGCGACTGGGAAGGCCAGAATGGTTAGTGCGTAGCCGGTTCGAACACTTCCACTAAAAGTGAGAATAGCAAGCTTGGCCCAAGTTCATTTAGCCTTCGTCGGACAGCGGGCTGGCTATGTATGGGTTTTCTGGCTCAAAAGAGTTATAGTAGCAAAGAGTTCCTCTTAACTCAGAACACAGCAGTTTTGGGAAGGTCGAGGTTTTGTTCTTTTGTTGTTTTCCCGAGGTTTTCTATTGGATTGGGCCATAAATTATTTTTTGGAATGTCTTTGTTATCACGAAGTGAAGAGAAAGTCGCAATATTTCCAGAAAGAATCCCAAAACCATCTTCAACGAGCGTCTGTTTTTTCCTTACCTTTTTGTCAAATAAGATGAACCTTTTCCGAGAATTTGATACAATGGACAGCATCGAAGAAGAATGATCGGTCCCTCTAACTTCTACGACTGTACGAGGAAGGTCAAAAGTCTGGAGGGGGTAACTTCAGGACTTTTTTTTCGGAAGTTTCGTATTTGATACTTCGGTATGGATCCACACGAGCCGTAGGTAACTACATGAGCATGAACTCGCGGAGGGAAGATAAAAGACTCTATCTCAGAGATGCTTCCTCTCGAACTCTTACATGTTATCGCATCAGGAAGAATCGCATAGGATTCTTTCTGTCAGGATCAAATGTAAGGAATCACCCTCTTCAATTCTTCATTAACACTTCATGTCCTGACTCGATGCCCTTACGCACAGTGTCAATCCAGAAGTCCAGGAGGATTTGAAAAACCCTGGGAAGAGATTCCACGCAAGGTTTGGAAAAGGATTCAGCATGGACCACATTCACAGTTCCAAACTCAAATAAGTACCGCAGGAGTACGAGATGCGGCGATGTCTTAATTTCAGTGACTTGTATCGCACAGACGTGGTGGATGCAGCGTAAAAAGGGTTTCGAACTTGTCCAATAAAAAGGTTCTGTACGCTGTATGTATACTGTCTACTTTTGTGTAATGTGTCGATACGTTTTAAAAGAATCCTGTTTCAGTTTGAGACTGTCATCTCAGCGAACTGCATTGTTTTACTGGTGCGGCTGAGTATCCTTTTGTCCCATAATTACCGTCATCAATCTCAATTTTTTTTTTCTCTTACCCTCTTTCTTATCATGACTGCTACCTAGAAATTCCTTTGCTCTATACTATCTGGAAATTTGCCATTCGTTTATTCGAAATATTTGCCTTACATTTTTACACCCGAGCAGTAAAAACTGAAGGTTTAGGTGCGGAGGAGTTCCGGCAGTTTTGTAATAGGTTTACTTGTTGCAGATACTCGCGGCGGGAATGTCCGGACAGGTCCGTACCCCTCTGGTTCCTGTGAAAAGGGTTGCTTACCATGGAGAGAACATCCTCAAAGATCCGATATCGGTTGTTGATCCAGAAGCACACGAGATCATGAAGCAGGTAATGTGAATAGTAATTTGAGGAGAGGATTCTAATGCCGATATCATTGCCTTGTGAAGGCCTATTGATTTTTTTAGTCTTGATTCCTAGTATTACGTGAGGAGAAAAGTTCTGAGCGTTTTCGCTGGATCTGTTTAGTGAGCCATATCTGACGATGTAAACATCACATCGGGTCATGCTATACGATGATTTCAAGGTGACATTACGTGGACAAAAACCAAAAAAGATGGTGGAAAGAGATAGTAGTGGTTGATTCCCTCCCAATCGTGTTGAGTCGACCCAAACGATCGCCAAGCCCGGGTTAACGGCCAAGAAGGTTTTGTTGTGTATTCGATGCGATTGGAAGGGAATCATTCGCTATGAGCTTCTCCCATCGGGCCAAGCACTCATTTCGGACCTCTACTGTCAGCAACGTACTGAAGCAGGCGATCGACCAGAAACGACCAGAACTGGCCAATAGAAAAGGTGTTGTGTTCCATCGAGATTACGCCAGGCTGTACACGCCCTTTAAGACGCCTCAGAAGCTCCGAGAGCTCGGGTGGTTGGTTCTACCGCAATCGCTGTACAGTGCAGACCTGGCGCCAACCGACTATCACATTTTCAAGCATTTGCAAAATTTTCTTGGTGGTATAAAACTGGCCTCAAGAGATACATGTGAAAGTGAGCTGCTCAAGTGTTTCGCCCATGAGGACTTCATCAATTGCGGAATTATGAAATTGGAAAAAAAACAAAATGGACGAAAATTATCGAACAAAACTGCGTGTATTTGATCTAAGTGATGGGTCCTTACTATGTAAATTTCATCGTCGAAATAAAGCGAAAAACGCTTAGTACTTCTTATTTCAGCTAACATAAGCTCTAATATCACAATGAAACAAAAAAAAAGCGCTATGTTTTTAAGGAAAAAGCACGCCAACGCAGAGGTCTGGAGTTAATTGCATCCGAGAACTTCACCACCAAATCCGTCATGGACGCTTTGGGTTCAGCGATGTGCAACAAATATTCCGAAGGCTATCCCGGAGCGAGGTGCTGCCTATTTTTTCATTGTCAAATTAGATGACTTCTTACGTATCCCCATGTATTTCAACTCAATCTAACCTTCCACAGTGGTATGCTAGGTAGCAGATCCTGGTTTTGCAATACTCAATGGTATGAAGTAGGCACTAAAGTAGTTGAGAAAACTGCTGGAAAATCCAGAGTTCTGTGTGTAGATTACGAGTATGTGCGTGATTAGCTCCTTCCTGAGAAACGGCGTGAAAAACTGCATGAAAAAAAATTTGAAAACTCTTTTGTGCACGCGCCTCGTCCACGAGGGAGCTGCAGAAATCCAATGAGGTCTCATCGCCGGCCTATCCAAGTAAAAGCAATGAATAGGCTTCGGAAAGCTCATGCTCGTGGTCTTCACACAAAACTCCATACTTTGCCTACAACGCCAGTTTCTTGACACGATGACTTTAACATAACATCTACAAACTATCTACAAACAGCCAATGAATATGCATATGGAATTTCAAGGAAATAATTCTCTTAATTTCCCTGATAAACAAAATTGTTATCCACAGTAATACCAAAAGTTCGAGAAAGTATATAGTGGCTCGACGTCTTGAAAGAAGTTCGAGAGGCAACTTTTTTTTCCCAAAGCTCTTTCTTCTTCTAGCCAGTACTTTTAGAATATAGACGCACATATCATCATTTCTAGCAGAAAAACTTTTGATTTTCTTCGTCTCTGAGAAAAACGTAGAATTAGCTTCGTTGTCTTCCTGTACAGCATACAACTTTCGCATTCATCGGTAACTTTTCCCACTTCTTCATGTCAGAACCTCTTGCGGATGCAAGTTTTGAAGTGTCTCCAGTTTTCTATACTAATTCGACAATATTAGATTTTTTTGACCGAAGATCACGAATAAATTTCAATACCGTGCAGTGCTTCAGGTATTATGGTGGAAACGAATTCATCGACAAGATGGAACTTCTGTGCCAAAAGAGAGCCCTTGAAGTCCGTCGTAGTAATGTTCACTGTTAACTCAAATGTACAACAAAATCCTTGCTTATCTAGGTGTTTGGACTGGATCCTGAACTATGGGGAGTGAATGTGCAGTCGCTTTCCGGTTCTCCTGCTAATTTCGCAGTTTATACCGCGTTGGTGGAGCCGAACGGTCGAATCATGGGGTTGGACCTCCCTGATGGTGGTCACCTCTCTCATGGGTTTGCTTTTGATGTTAGATTTGGCGTTAAATTACACCATGAATTTCATTTTTTTTTTCGTTTTTTTCAGCTTCTTTACTCCTGCAAGAAAAGTCTCCGCCACTTCAATGTTCTTCCAGTCAATGCCGTACAAGGTATCGTAATTCCCTTGCTCCTGTTGTTCCCTTCTGGAAGAGGATCTCGTTGTAGGTAGACCCTAAGAGTGGCTATATTGATTACGAACGTATGGAAGAGAATGCGATGCTCTTTCGACCTAAGGTTATCATCGCAGGTAGCACTTTATCGAGAAATTAATTAAATATTGGTTCAAAATTGTTTTTGAAGGTGTTTCATGCTACGCTCGCAATCTGGATTACGCCCGATTCCGGAAAGTCGCCGATAAGGTGAAATTTAGTACTCCGTAGCTCCGTTTTTTACTATAGTCATAGATCATGGAAATTTTATGGATGGAAGAAAGCAACAAATTAGCACCGCTCACAAAACATGCGGATCATTACTGTTGCAAAACAATAGCTAATACTAATTAGATGTAAAAAAAAAACATTATACTCGTTCACTTTCTGGAACTGCTCGTGAATGTTGCTGAAACAGTTCTTGAAAAGTAATGTTTGTTTTTACGCTTTAGGCGGTGGTATTAGGTGAGGTACTACGTGGGTTAGAAGAGACTATTAATTGATTTTTCTTGTGTTCACTTCAGGCAATAACTAAGTGCTTAGATTTTGCTCTCTCTGCTCATTCGGTCAAAGTAACCAAATTCTACGTTTACTCTGCTACTCGTAGCTTTGTAATCTTCTCTGTATTGTTGTAGTACTGTATTGTTGGGAAGAATTACCGGAGTGTGAGAGTGGTCTTCAAATGTGCCTCAGAATTTTGCTGAAGGATCCGAACGAAGCAGATTATAGCATATTGGTTCACAATTCGCTACCGTAGGGATTAGTGGTTGCGCAGCGCTGTGTTTTCCTGCACTAAGAGGAGCACATGATTTGGTATCTTAAAGCACGAAAAAGAGCGTGAGCGAAATTTCTTTCTGGTCGACGAAAGGCGCAACTGGAAGTATTCAAAAGGATGACTCTTTTGGTGACAATATAGTAGATATTAATTTTCTGCCGAAAAAAAACATCGCACTTCACCATATTCTTCCACGCTGAATTCCAGTGCGGCGCCTACCTAATGGCTGACATGGCACACATCTCAGGCCTCGTCGCGGCGGGCCTTATTCCCTCCCCGTTCGAGTACGCCGACGTCGTTACCACCACCACCCACAAATCACTTCGTGGACCGCGTGGAGCTTTGATCTTCTACCGAAAAGGTACTTGCACGCTCTTTCACACGGTCGCCTCGTCATTGTCCAGAAATTGTCGTTTAGGTGTTCGGTCTACGAATGCAAAAGGGGACAAAATTATGTACGATATTGGAGAGAAGATCGCTTCCGCAGTATTCCCAGGACTACAAGGAGGACCCCATAATCATACCATTGCAGGTTTGTTGATTAGAGACCTTAAGGAGATCCAGGGAAGGTGGGTGAGGGTAGTGAAAAAGGAATGAGAGTGGCAAAAGACACTGTCTAATTCGCGAAACACTCGAACTTTCCTGCTGGGTTCGAAGAGATCGTGAATCCACAGTACTTCATCATTCATGATGTATTTTCTGTGACGTTGGAGGCAAGTTTATTCCAAACCTCTTCGAGTATTACTAGAACAAGAGCGAGAACTTCGGAACTGTTTTTAAGAAGAAGTATGGACGTTTGTGATTTAGAATGAGGAATAGGGCTTCGAGAACCATTCTGACGTTTTTTGTTTTGTGTACTAGGGATGTTGGTCCCAACTCTAACACACTTTAGGTATTGCTGTGGCGCTAAAGCAGTGTCTTAGCGAAGAGTTCGTGAACTACTCGAAACAGGTGCTGGCGAATTCACAAGCACTTTCTAAGAAGATGGTGGACTTAGGATACACCCTTGCCACAGGTATTAGCTTCGTTCGGCGCGCATTCAACGCCATTACCATATAACTGTTCATGAAATGACTAAACTCTTCCACTTGTATGGAACTGGTGAACATCGACATGTCGCCTTGCGTCCTCGACGGAGTCGCTGTCTCACGCATTCATCGTTCGGTGGGACGGTAATCGATTAGGCGATAGCACGGACGACAGAAAAAAAGAATGGTTTTGCCGCGGTTTCAATCACGAAGTCTTACATACGAGAGGAGAAAAAATCACCAAGAAAAAAAATCAGAGGAAAAGGCGAACTTCAAGAAGTGCTATCAGTGCCATCGCTCAATCGAATACCGTCTCATTGATGGGGGGATGGAGAGAGAGACAGCGCGACAATGCACGAGGAAGTAGGGCGTTGAGTAGATAGAACGCGTTCAGCTACGATCCTACTTGCTGTTTTTTTTTCAGAACTCACTATCAATTTAGTCATTACTTTCTTTACTAGTCAGTCTTTAATTTTCAGTTAATATTGTGGTTGTTCGAAATGATCTTTCTGTGCATTCACGACGTATCTTCAAATTTTCTAGGCAGTTCTCTAAGTGCTTTTTTTAGGTGGAACTGACAACCACCTCTGCCTCGTTGATCTTAGACCCAAAGGGATCGAAGGCGCTAAGGCAGAGCATGTTCTTGACATGGCTCACATCGCTTGCAACAAGAACACTTGTCCTGGAGACGTGTCTGCCTTGCGACCTGGTGGTATCCGTCTGGGAACTCCCGCTTTGACCTCACGTGGATTCAAAGAAAAGGACTTTGAGAAAGTTGCAGAGTTCATCCATGAAGGCTAGTTTCTTGCTGATTCTTTGCTGCGAGGAGATGCGAGGGTACAGTTGTGAAATCGAAAGTTTGAGATGACGCGTTTCACTCAGAGACAAATTTCAGACTTCAGGGGTCAGCAAATTTCAAATGTGGGCGGTTACTTCCCGATCCAAACATAGTGCTTTTCGAAATCTTGAACCGAGTCAATATCGGAACTTTTTTACACGTCATTTCCTCAGTACCTAGGGAACTTTTTGATAATTTATTTTCTCAATAGTAAATGGAGTTGCGGGCAAAGTTTGCAGAAACGACGGAACTTATACAAATTCTGAAATTTTCTGGAGTAGGAACACTATACCAATCAATTTGTCTGACAACACTTATAAGTCTCCGTACTGGTTGCGAGTGATCAAATCAACCCTTCATTTATCACTCGTATGGAAGTAGACAGTTGTTTCGTTGTTAAACTGAGACGTCTGGTCTACCTGATGTCCTTGTCTCGCAGATTTACCAAGAGTTGTTAGTGTTTTCGCTGCAACGCTTGCAAACCATATTACGTTCTGAATCTTTCGACAATTGAGAAAACCCAATATGGAAACATCGAAAATTCCCCGGTTTGCTGTCTACGAGGATGAGTTACTTTCCGTTTGCCGCGCGCCTCACACATTGCTTGGTTATCCAAGATTTATTTATATTAATGGAATGCAAAAAAATCAAGTGACCCTTAAAATATCGATGCCATAGTAATAGTGATTTAGAACAGAAACAACTGGTCAGCACCGTAGAAGCCAAACTTCTTTAGGCCTTGAAGTGCTTTTGCGATATCAGGGACAAGCGGGAAAGACAATTAAGGACTTCAAATTGTTCACTGAAACCAACAAGGATTTCATCAATGACATCAAGGAGTTGGCTCAGGTGATTTCCAATAAATTCTTCCGACATAAAAGGCAAGAAAAAGAAAGTCGTCGTTTGACTGGTGGTTCTCATAGGAATAAACTGAAGAAAGTCTTCGATTCAAACACTGAAATGTGTCAAAATAGCTAACAAATTTAATCAACGTTATTTTTTGCACTAGGTGCATTTCACTGTGGACTATTGTGAGTTCTTTGGAGTTGCTGCCTATTGATTTATTTCCCAATGGAAGCAAGCTCTCATACTATCACCCCAGAGATTATCGTGTCTGCCTGACTCATTCACTGACGATGGCGACTTCGGGGCGAAAACGCCCAGTGATATCCCGCCTTCCTGCACCCGTGAAGCATGAGACGACTTATGAGGCGGTGGCGCTGGTGTCACTGAGGAGGAGTTCTGCTACAGTTCTGATCGAGTTGTGGCGAAATGCAACTGGAGCCTGGTGCAATTGCGCAAACGAAACCGGTGTTCTTTTTCAGATCCGTTCTTTCATCTATAAACTTTGGGGACTGATTTAAAATGATAGCGTATATCCGGCAGCGCGTTCTGGAACGAAGAAAGTCCAGTGCCTCATTCTAAAATCATCAACACCGTTTTGTATATTTACATTATGATCGGAGGATTATCAGGGAACGCAGAGCTTCATAATATTGCACTGAGAATTTTTTTTTTTGCCAAAACCCAGCAAAGTGATCGTTATCATATGAGGTTTTCGTGTTAAGTTCGCCATTATTTGTTTTCTGTCGATTTGTGTTTGCATTTTGTAAGTATAACACTTTCAGAGAGTCGAGGATTTTGCGGGTAAATTCGACATTCCTGGCAACACCGAGTTCTAAACAACCTGTGTTCCAGTGCTTTTTAAACATGTGTTTGTAGATGTTGTCTTTCACCCAGAGTAGTGACTCGGTATCTGAAGGGATTTAAAAACTTTGTTATGTTCACTAATATCCACTTCATTATTGTTATCAGGATTTCACGTGGTGTTTGTTCCAGAATTCTAATTAAATATTTATATTGTTCATGTTTTCTGACAAATGTTCGACAAATGTCTCGACGTTTGTTAGCGCTGCGAAACAATTTTCAAGGTATAAGATTCTTAGCGTTCTATCTTGAAGCTTCAGAAGGAACTGTTGTACCACGATTTTTTTCAACTTTTTTTTTCAGTTTTCCTTTCAAAAACCGGAGTTTTTCACTCATCACTGGATACGCAGTGGTGGAAAAACATTGTTTTTTTTTTCGTTGGAGGGGAAAAGATACGCATTTCAGTATTTCTCAGCTAGTTTTTTAAACTTGTACTCAGATTAATTAAAACAGCTGAACAAACTCTTGTATACGGTGCAAGGAGAAGAACGCGGCACCTACAGCGGTCGTAGATCTGTGCACATCAGAATACTCCATAATACTTGTTCACACGTTAGGAAATTTAGTGTGCTGACTTGGATAACTTCTCTAGGCGTGTACCGTTTGCTATTCGCAGAACATCCATCCAGCATATGCCAGAACTGTAGTATTAGTAAAATCACCTCAAAATCAATGAAATGGATCAAAGATTTCGGTGTTGGGATCTGCACAAGTAAATAGTGCGAAGTGAAGGAGAGGGGGAGGTGGTTGTTCGATGGGAAGCACCGCGCTCAGTTCCCCTTATGAACGCAGAAGAACACGTTTGTAGTGCCCACGCATCTGTTTTCGTCATTAGGAAGAAATGGACGGAATCACCCTCCTGTTCATCATCTACGACCCCGTATACGAATACTCCACCTGAAATCCGTACCACCTCAGATTCGTGGAGTGATGCCTTTGAGAACAGCTCGCTTAGTTTTCTAGTCTGGCAGTTTCGAGCAATTTAACGTAGCTTAACGTAGTAAGGAACAGAAACGAGCAAACGGGGATTGAGCCCGAGTTTTGTTTTTCTTCGCTTCAAATATGGAAATCAACAGAGTTGTTCATTTGGTAGGTATCAGCTCTGCGAGAATCCGTCCGCAGCTCTTTTATGCTTCGAGATCTTTTGATCTATTCTCGCCATAGCTGCGTGCAAAGTGGATTGATGAATCAAGCTGTGGAGTTTCTGTAGTGTGAGAAAAGTTGGCTTTATTGATTTCTGTTCCCAGGAACTTTTTTTTCCAACGATCCCTCATGAAATTTTGTTAATTGTTTACACACCCAAGCTGTAGTATCAGGTATGAATGAAAGACAATTAATCACATCAGTTTTCTTACGCATACATTTCTTCACAACCGTGAGCCGAGCACTTTGCCATGCGACTGCCTTACTCATGTTTTAGACTATTGTAAGGTTGCATGTACTCAGTCTCTGGTACCTGAAAGGAATTATAGTGTTCCACATGCAACCACATGAACGTCTTACAGTTCCTGTAACGAATAACTGACCATCAACTCGAGCAGCACTGGGACAAACAACAGACCATGGAACACACCTATGCCAACAACTGCAAATATTGTCCACACGAATGTTCGAACAATGTAAGAAGGAACGAACGCCAACAGTGACACCCCGACAATTGTCGAGAGAGCTGACTGAAGAATCGGTTCCGCCATTACGGTGAGACATTTCTGGAATGACAGCGACACTTCACTCAGAACTCTTCTTAACAAAAAAGGAACACTGGAAAGAAATTACCTTTAGTCGATCTTCCTTTTGAGTTATGAAGTGGAATGTGGTGTGCGTCACGTAGTCCACTACAATGAGAGAAATGAATTTGAGCATGCAGTAGCGTATTTTTGAGAATTTCATCGTAGTCAGTGTGGTTTGAGGTCGTGAAGACAAGCTAACTTAGCACAATCTAACCCTGTCATGGTTGCGTACATAGGTGAAGATTTTAGACATACTCATCATCGTCATATTCCGGTAGTGGAAGACTTGTTGGCATCTGCTGCTACATGTAGGTCAAAAAGACATGAAGCCAAGGCGCTTCGACTAGGAGAGGTGGTGCAATGGGACCCCTACTCACATTTGCAGTCCGATTAGGGTTAGCAAAGGTCCCAGTCGAGCCTTAACGTATCGAACTTCAGGTCGTTTTGACCCGGTATACTAGGTGTTGATTATTCGAGGCAAAACAAGAGCAATTATGTCGCACAGATCTGAATCAGTAGTGCGAAAGAGTTCATGGTCCACATCCAGTGGTTTATTTAGTGGATAATTCCTGCTAGACTGGAATAGACAACTCATAAATGTAAGTCGAATAACGGTGGATGGTGATGATGGTCAATAAATCAGCAGCGAATTTTGACACTGCTAATTTATTAGTTGTGATTACCACCTGTCTTTGATTTATTGATGATAAACAACTTTTTCATCTCCTACAAAACCACACGCGTAAGAACGAGCTTAAGCTTCAAGGGGGTGCACTCGACGTGGAACCTTTACTCATCTTTGTAGCACACAGCAGACAAGGACTCCGCCTCGTTCGCGACCATGGGCTCTACTACAGCACTTCGAGCGCAGTTGCTTACACAACTGCACACAGTTCAGCCTTAGAGCTCGTTTGGACCCGAATATAAATAAATAGTTTCTCTAGCCTTAAAGGAAACAGTTCAGTACCTGAGAAACCTATGCTCATCACGATCGTGATCATAGAGATAATATCCAGTCTGGTGCCCACCGCCGAAAGTGCACCTACCACACCAAGATTGATGGAAAGAATCGAAATTGCAATGCAGGTGGCAGAAATGGGACGAGGCACCTGAAATTCATCTAATTTTTCCGTGTAGCCCTCATCGCCCTCCGTTGCAAGTTTACACTTTCTTAAACGCGTAGTTATTTTCTTTAACAGAGAATCTCACTGGCATCCTAGATGTAAAAGAAGTGATATAGCCTACCGTGCAACTTTTCCTGGGTTGAAACACGATGGAAATATCTGCAATCAGTTCAAAGCGCAGTCTCTGCGTTCTTTCAACGAAAATAGCATCTACAGCGTTTCGGTGCTAGATGTCGTTAGATTAGTTGCCAGTTGGGTCTTCAAGTTAACGTTGTTACAGCACGACCGCAATCACAATGCCGCTCGGGCAATGACCGCAAAACGAGATACTGGGGTTTATACCCTTAGTATGAAAATAACACACATACATTCATTTTGTGTATGTATGTTTATTTTATGTATCCATCTGAGACGGACATATTGAAGAAGTGTCTGTGACTATTGAACTGCTTTGGTTCTTCCCGTGCTAAACAAATGCCGCAGTGGCTTCTGCGCGGCCATCGGTTGAAGGAATTTACATGATGATTTATAGAATTGTAGAATAAGATTAATTTAGTAGCGAAGGAGATTCGCTATATGTTTTCGACAAATATCCGTTAGTACAGGAAATATATTATCAAAAAAACTTTAGCCCAAATACTAATTTGCTTTGCGTTAGAGGTAACGCTGACAAGCTGATCACGTGTAGCACGGAAAGCTTTGATCCGAAATTTGAAATGATTGAATGTATTTAAATACAACGCAAGACGCATCATAAAACAAATAAACAGCACAAGCATAGGACCTAGCACGGTGTACTGGAAAGTTATCCCGACTACCACAGATCTCTTCCATCGAGTTTCAGCATGATCTGTATCGTCAACGACGCGTTCAAAAGGCGTGTTCTGTGGAAGAATCTTTACATCCGTCCGAAAATCTCCTTCTGAGTCACGAGATCGAATGGCGTGTAGCTCGATATGTAGAGTTGCTAATCTATGCATCTCGACGATGAAAATGGTGCTCTTCGATCAGCATCAAGCGTCTGTGGATAAAGAATATGTTTTTATCGAGTAGCTATCACCATTGTGCACAGAGCCGGTCTTGTAAATGTGAAATTTGGGTCGGATGAGCTCAGTCTAGTGACTTTACAGCTTCACATCTACATCGATCCAACTTACAACCAAACACTTGCTGCTTAGTGTTGCACATAGCGATGTGGCGACATTCAACGCCGCCATTCCGGAGGATTTGAGACGGAGATAGCGAAGAAGTGGCGGTGACTGCTGCTGCATCAGTAATATTGTAAATTTGGAGGGAACGCGGTTCAACAAAAGGTACTACTTACTACCGGTTCAACAAAAGCCACCAAAACTACTCTTATTTGGTGCTACTGAATTGTCCGAGTTGAATCACATCAACCGGGACATGACTTCGCCCATCCACGTTACTGGATAGCACATCTTCACTTCCATCGTCTGACCGCTTATCGAGAGCACCACAGCACGGAACAAGGAACATTTCCTTCCACAGAGTAATGTTACGAGAGCAATGAAGGGTCGAATTGTTCGCCAATTAGCTCTTTGCTCAAGTTGAGTATATCGTGCTGACTACCAAAAAATTCGTCAATTGATTATAATCATAATTATAGTAGTTAATTTGTCACTCAATGCGAAATTTTTCTGTTATCGAACAACTCGCTCAACGTTTCTTTCATGAGTTCCAGGAACAGAGATCTTGTTATGGAGAGACTCAATCTACATCGGGTGCCGCATGTTTGCATTTCACTCACAGCAGCCAATGTATACAGCGTTTCGTTGAGCGTCTTCAATTTTTTCATGGCCTGCTTGTATGTCCTATCCTCTGTACCAAAGGACATGCGCGAAATACTCTGCAAGCCTTCTGAGAAAATCGTTGTAACCGAGCTCCAAATTTGAGAGCGATTAAGGAAACGGATGGAAATGAGACTTGCTGCTGCCATCCATGTGCCAGCGTCATTGAATTACACCTTTCGAATGTTCTTATCTAAGCTTAGTGAGTACTTCAAGCCTCCTTTATTCGAGCATATTTTCTTTGCATATTTTCTTACGCAAAGTGAAGCTCATCGAGGTGCTCGCGATGGTGGAGCTCATCAACGGCTCTATGGTTTCATTAAAAACCGGTTCCCTCACATAAGAAGAGTAGTCTAGAAGCACTATATCACGTCAGAATTCCACGAATCGGTGCTATCGTTCCAATTATCTCCGCATGAAAACCGTTTCCATGGAACTCTCCCAGAATTGGCTTTGGGATTCGCAGCACTCTTGTAACAGAGGCTTTCCCGCACTGAAGGCGTCATGTGTGGGACGAAAAAGGAGAATAATCAGTGCAATACAAACGGTAGCAGGTTGTGAGCGACCACGAACTCTCATTTCACAGTGTTCCACATACTTGGGTTACTGGGATTAATTCTTTATTGTAAGAATAATAACCGTATAAACACATGTACAATAAGCATAATAGAATCCGCTTGTTCTTTGAAACAATTGAATTGGTTCAAATACAATGCGTAGCATAAAATAAATAAACAGCAGAAGTACACCATCGAATATGGTGTACTGAAAGGTCTTCTCGACCACAACGGATCTGTTCCACCAAGCGGGATCGTAAGCTGCGACGTCAACGACCGGTTCAAAAGACGTACTTTGTGGGAGAATCTTTACCTCCGTCAGTATATTCCCCTCTGAGACACGTGATTGAATGAGTTCTAATCCGATATGCAAGATTGCCAATCTAGGCATCTCGACGATGAAAACGAGTGTTCCGATCAGTCACGACTCAACGTCAGCATCAGGCGTCTCTCGATAAAGCATGTCTGTATCGAGTCGTGTCAACCAACCGCTTGCTGCTTAGTGTTACACGTAGTGATTGACGCGGTTCGGCGACATTCAGCGCCGCCCTTCTGCACGGTTTCAAGAACGCTAATATTGAATAATAGTAAGCTTGCTAACAGGAATACAACGAATTAGAAGTGAAATTCTAGAAATAAAAATATAATAAATATAAATATATTATAGAAATAGAATTAGAAATAAGAAGTCGAATAGATTACACAAATGAACACGTCAGCTAGTATTCACTTGAGGCGGAGCTGAAGCAGCTGCAGTGACGGCGACTGTCGACCCCATTCTAAAAAAGATGTGCAGCTGTAGCTTCTGCGCGGACGGTGGTTGACGGAATTTACCTGATGACGCATAGATACAGGATGAGATTGATTTAATAGCAAATGGAGCATCCACGTTAGTAATATCTTCTATGTTTTCGACTATTTTAATAGTCTGAGCTAAGCTAAACCGAGCAACAGACAGATATTTCTTCAAAAGATGCTAATATGTTCAGGAAATGCCTGTCAAAAAGAGTGTCGAAAAAAATTGGACTGAGGAATAAATTCTGAACTTTTTTTCGACGTGAAAAAAGCACATGGAAATAAAAACTATTTCTTTTGAACCAAACTTCGCACAATTTTTCTCGTAACATAAATTCATAGTTCATAGTTTTTTCCACTTTTTTCATAACAATGTGAATTCGTGTGAAAAGAAAAATCATAACAATTTTGATTCGAGGAGAAATTAAAAACGTGGAGAGAATCGCATTTGAGCTACAGGATACAATTCGTAACTAATTGCTGCAATCAAAGCTACATTGCAACACATTGTTTCAAGGCAATTTTTGGGGAAATTCCCGTTATTAAGTTCTTTCCAGTAGCACAAAGGATGCGCTTTTTGTGGAATAGTGACGATGTTGCGCTATAGCCTAACCCTTTGCACCAGTACAAGCCATCAGATCCACCTCATGCGCTTACATTTCGTCGATCCAACAGCCGTAAGGGCCTGCGTCGTTGGACGAACTGGACACTGGTGCTAAGGTCTCTGAATCCGAGTCTTCGTAGCTGCAATACAGCTCTTTACAGCAGTGACCAGCGTCGTCAACTGGTCGTTTGAACTGAGTCTTCCGTTGCTCACAATGTCTCTTATTCTTCGGTTTGTAGTGTTGTTCCCGTCTTCATTGTAAAACTTTCACATTCCGTCCCAAACCCCATAAATAATAGTAAAAATGCAACACCGTAAATTTCTCACAACACCGTCTCCGATTTTTCTAAGCGGTCTTACGCCTCGTGGTTTCTGACATAATCATACTTTACCGTTGACCGTTAATGTACCACCAGTAGAGAAGAGTTTATGGATAGGACTCAACACTCAGGAATTTCACAGGTGCATGGAAATGATTATTCAAGCAACTTTGACAACCGAGTCCACACCTAGGTTCGGCAACCAATCAATACAATCCGAGAAGGTCAAATCGATTAGCTGCAAAGCTGATGTTGTGAAGATTTTTCTGAAGTTTTTTCTTTCATTTCATTTATGACATGTACGCTCTTGCAACGCAAAAATTAGTTTGTGCATAAATACGGGAACTTATCCGGCTGCAAAGTCCGTAAATGCAGTTTCTTACCAATTTTGAACTCACCTTTCGATTGTTTGGGTATCATACTTTCCAATCCTCGCAACAATACGATAATACGCAAAGATACGATAGCGTAAGCGCAAATTTCGCGATGGATTGGACTGTACTTACAGGTTGTGAACGGCTATCGGATATGTGGAACGAGAGCTTGGATGAGACGATGGAAGTGAATGGCGGAACTTACCATCAGGACGCATATGACAAGCATCGTAACTGTAGCGGTGATGACATTCACGATCACACCCGAGGCGGTCGCCAGCTGCTGATCGACAAGCAGGAAACTGAAACATTGTATTAAAGCAGCAGGCTTTATATTATCTACATTTTGGATTTATTATTTCGAAAAGAAATATGTATCATTCAAAAGTTTACATTCACATATTATTTGCATATATATATATATATAAAGTTGAGGAATGGCACATGGATTTTTCTTCCACTTCCAAATTTTGAAGATACTTAGAGATATAAACAGCAGTGAAAACGCGGAAAAAAATGTTCTAAAAAAGAGATGTACAAGGTGGTTTTCTCTGATTTTTCAGCTTCATTGCGTTTTATCCCATCTTTGTCCTAAAATGGAATCTCAAGAGGATAAAACAGAGCATTTGCGACACCATTTATAATAATAATATTTTCACTCAATCGAACCACTAGAGTACCCGATGCTGCTTATGAATTTAGTTATAAGTATGCACACGTGGAAAATCTTCTAAAGAGACAGAAAAAAAAGAAAAAGAGCATTAAAAAAGACAATATAAGGCATCGAAAAACTTATGGGACGTCCTTATGGGAGGAAGTCGTAGACAACAAGAATATGCTATCGATTAATTTGTTGTAGTTTTTCGTTCGAAAAACAAATTAAAATAAAGCACTAATAAATCATTTCTCAGATCAAAAAAGAAGTCACAAGGTTCCCCTGTTCAACTGTAAATAAGCTCTGTTGTTGTTCTTTGACCTCCCCTTTCCGGGAAACCTTTAAAGAAATGTTTGTAGCGTTGAGTAAAGAATGCAAGCAATAAAACAGTGCAAGTAACGCTCTCTCCCGCTGATGGGTTACAGTGCTTAGTTTGTAGTTTTCCTTCACGATATAACTCTACTTAAATTTTCTTCTCGTTCAAAACATTTCTCACTACCTAAAATATCCAGGCGCTTTGGACTCGCCCACAAATTTCCAGGAATTGTAATTTGGGACTTTCTTAATCTTTCTCTGATGCATATAATGTGTGAGGAAATGTTCTGGTTGCAGAAGCCCTCTACCTTCCAAAGAAAAACTGCTCACCAGAGCCAGCAGTTGCGATCCAGGCAGGACCTTCGGACTGCAGAACTAATCCCAGCTGATGATGCCACTCTACTGCGCCACCTACGCACCAGCCACAGCGAGTTTCGGTTCCTTTTGAACGGACCCTATCATTTGCTAACAAAAAAGTGTTAGTGATTCAAATTGGAACAGTGGAAGGACCTTAACAGTACCCATAAAGGCGGCGGACATATCAAGTGAATGGGCAGCACAACGATTGTAGCATGCAGCACATCGTGGAAGACGGCGTTCTATCCTACGGAATCAGTAGCTACGTGCTAAGCCTACCTTGATCGACGGGATGATCGTCAGTAGGGCGCCAATAACCCTGACAGCTATTCCCTTCTTGTATTCGTAGTCTTACGCTCCTTTCTCATGCAATCTTTCATTGTCAAGGCTACTTTGGTTGTATTTGTAGCGAAATGTTTTTCGTTACTATCGCCACCACCGTCCCTGTAGGCTGTGTCCCATGGAGACGGTAGCAATGGTTTGCTCCACCGACGAACTCCAAGACAACGCAATCGCTTCACCGGTGACTGTACTTCTTTCGTTGTGCACACTCACCTACACCCAAGGATATTGTGGAAGTTTCAATTGAAAAAGTGGGAAGTGGTGAAAAAGTACCTTGTGTCGTATACGAAGCCATCAAAACTGCTACTACGCATCGTAGTTCTAAGAAATTCTGCCCGTGGCTTGTCATGTGAAGGACCGAGCGAGCGAATCCGTAACAACATCTTTATGGCTTCGATATTCCCTTCGAGATCAAACCTGTTGCAGATGTGACTTCTAGAGATAAAAAGTATGAATAAAAACATTCATTTACCTTATGTCATTCCTGAATTTGGGTGTTGCCGCAAACAGAGAGCTGACAGCAGATTTGAAAGTGTCGTGGGTGAGCAGCCTGCCCCCATGAATAGCTTCAAACTCCTCGAGCCAAAATTCTGCCTTTGATGCATACTTCGAACTGAAAGGGAAAGGGAACTTTACCAATCAACACTGAGGCATCGAAACCACGGAGGCCTTGCTACGAATGCTCATCTTTATCCAACCTTTTTTAACCAGCGCTATACCCCGCCTTCCAAACCCAGAAAATTCTTTCCTCACTGCAATTCTTTTTCCTTTCTTGGCTTCACACGTAAGTCTCTCTAAGTCTCTCTTATAAGTCTCTCTTTTCGAAATGACTAAAAAAATTATTTCTTTCCACCAACAACCAAAACAATAGTGAACAGTGAACGATTTTTCAAAAAAATTCCCGTCGATTTTCATCACACACAATACTATTCGTGAACATTGAAAAACCGACGGTGAATGACGGTGCAGCACCGTCGGCCACCGTCGCCTGCTCGTAACTTGTTATAAAGTAAAAATTTAAGAACAATTTATATATCATTAGATTGCTCTCTTTGAGATCTATCCGAAACTCTCATATCATTGAGAAAGGAGCAGAATGACGCCAAATATGCGCCGAAAAACAATAATTGGAACCTAACATAGCCTAAGGTTGTAGCTGGAAAAGTGTTAAGAGACTCAAACTTTCACATTTGGTCAGAATATCAAGAATTGTCAGAGCAAAGCAAACGAAATTCTTGGTTTGTTATTTTTTGAACTCATTTATGCAATTTTGTTTGTTGTGTAAATTTGCGGTTCGTCCTTACTTTGAACCTCTGTAGCAAGGAGGGTTAGGAAATTAAGTTCGTAAAGTTAGGAAATTTCCACTTTCCGTCCTTTTCCTTTCATCTCTTCTCTACCTTCCATCTCCGTTAAAGGCAGCATATCACCAATCTGGGGTGGTACGGATTTTGGGAGTATCCGTATACGGGGTCGTAGGTTATGGAGACCGGGATGGTTCCGCTCATCTCTTCCTGAATCGCTGCAAGCAGCCGGCCCTGAATGCTGTTTTGTACGATGCCTTCTACGGCAGCGCGCCACCCTTGCACGCATAGCGCCCCTTACTGCCTATCGGGGCAGTTCGAATTGGATTTCCGACGAAGAGTGGAGCGTCGCAATGGATGACGTCGTACAAAACAGCTTTCTGGAGCCAGTGATGTGCTCACCCGACTGAACACATTCGGCGCCAACCACTTCCTCCTTACCGTTTCTTAGCGCTGAAGCGAATCGAGTTCAGACAGTCTCACCTTGAAAGTGCGTCGTACAGATGCAACAATTTCCTTCTCTCCTCAGGATTGCTGAGTGATCTATTGTGTAGGTATACAACTGCGAAACAGTACGGTCCATAGTCGAAGAACAAACGCTCTTGCGCTCTGAGTTCGTTCGCTGCATACGAACCGAAGGGAGCTAACAGCTTCAGATCGAGGCCTAACGGAAGAACTGAAAGATCATGGTTTCTCCTTCTTATTTTATCCACAACGGAATAGTTCACCTAGAGCGTAGTTAATAGATGCAGCAAGGTACAGAAGGTATACGACAACTATAGTGACTTTTGCCGGTGCACTCGAAACGATTTTAGCCAGAACTCCACCGCAAGCGACATCGGTAGACGAGCGAACACGGACGACATCGTTAACGATGTCTAAAGTCACGCACCCTATAAACGCTAGACTGTTCCTCGTAATTTCACCTACCCGGATCCGACAACTTGTAGCAGAACAAAGAGTGCCTCCCTGCAAGCTCCCGCCGGCAGCAAAGAACCATGACCGCATTAAAAAAGGTCACTTGAAAGAAGAACATGAAGAGTATCGCCATAGCACAATAAGTGCAGAAAACGCCTGAAATAAATCGTGTGAAGCAGGAGACGATCGGAGTTCATCGGGTCGGCACTAACGGACTGCGTAGAAGTTGGACATGCTGCCGACCGAGAAGGAGAGACCGTCAGTAAGCGAGGTCAAAAACAGAGATGCCGCTGTTTCCGTGAGCGCTTCTACAAACCTGCAATACAATAGAATAAGCCGATGAAGCATACAGTAACACATCATCCCTCAGCTGTATAGAAAGGTGTGTTCTCAAGTAAGTTTTTTTAAGTTTTCAAACAACGACATCGGTAAATATAGTTTTCATCAATCAAGATCAAATTTCACGTAACATTTGCAGTTACGGTAAACATCTCTATAACAGATGCTGAATGTCTTGGCGCTACGGGACCTTCTTTCATCTCTGCTGTCCAACTAAAGCAAGCGTTTTTATCCGTTTCCCAGTTACGGGATTGCAGCAGGTTTCAGGTAGTTTTGACCCTATTAAACCCATTCACAGTCAGTAAGATTTTTGCTCTGAAGAATGCTACTATTATGCAACTAAGAGACACATTACTAAGGGGTTTCGATAAAGTCATCGTGCATTTTTGACCGGTCACAGGAAAGCGGCGAAACAATATAGAAATGTAAAATCTTCACCAAATAAGTAGAAACCTCTTCAAGTTTCTTATCTTATCATCGCAGCTCGATGTGGCCTCCATTTGTTGCCGTACACACATTTAAATGACACGTTACACATAGCGTAACAAGTTCTTCGCACGCACGGTCAAAGGCATCACCCCACGAATCTGAGGTGGTACGGATTTCAGGTGGAGTATTCGTATACGGGATCGTGGATTATGGAGAGAAGGGTGATTCCGTCCATTTCCTCCTAATTGCCGTAAAAAACCGCCCGGATTATACGGCTTCGAGCGATATTTTCTACAACGAGTTCGATTGGAGCGCGCCAACCTTGTGCACGCGCGCATCTTCCGGGCCGTTTTTTACGGCAATTGGGAGGAAATGGACAGAATCACCTCCCTCTCCATAATCTACTGTCCCGTATACGAATACTCCACCTGAAATCCGTACCACTTCAGATTCGTGGGTGACGCCCTTAAGGACGTCTGGTGTAACGGAGCGAATAACAGTTCGAATGTTCTCTTGTCTTGAAACCTCGGCGTACTCTGTCTGTGTTTTGTTTTTTCTACTTAGGCCTCTGAAGACGGCGAAGAAGCCGAAACGTCAGGCAAATAAAGGTTCCATCTAAAAACCTCGAAGGAGTGAATAACATCTGAAATATTAAAATGTGGTGGCGCATCGTTGTGCACCTTGTATTCACTCTGCACTTTGCTCAGGAATACGGACTTAGCAGGCCACAGAACACAATGGACTTTCCTCTGTGCCATCCACATCTCGACTGTCGTGAGCGAGGGCTGATCCGCTGCTGCTCAGTTCGTGGTGTTACGTCACCACCTGTGGCTGCTCACGCTTGCGCACCATAATGCCAAAGGTGGAAGGTTTCACTTCTATTTGGCAGGAATTTCACTTTTCTATCTTGTTTTGTTGTTTTCCGGAGACCGACCAAAGGTGCATCATGACTTCACGGACATCCTATAGTCATCCTTATCATGTTTGGACAGTTCCATATTTGTCAAAAGCCTCGGTAGACTCAGATGTAGTCGACTCCGGATGACCTGAGTTGTGGTGCTAGTGGTGTAACTGACTGCGTTTGAGGTCTACGTGGTGTAACTCTCGCGCAATCCCTTCTTTGCGCTGAAAGCTTGGCAAGGCCGTCCGTGTCGCTTCTAACACAACCGCTTACTGCAACACAACTCAGACGTTTTGACAAGCGCAGTTGCGTAGGCGGCTGCGTCCCCAAAGCGGTTGAAAAGGCGGCTGCCAGCGGCTCTCACCAAGGAGATGAGTTGAGTTAGCGAGAGTTCCACCTCGATCACAACCACTAGCCTCACCGCGCCGCTGACTCGACTGCACCTAGCTTCAGGTCGCTTTGACCAGGCCATGACGTCCGACACAGAAGAATTCCCAGAATAATCACACCTTCGATCCACATCAGATTGTTGCGTTAGTCGCCAGCTTTTCAGCATCAAGAACATATTATCTGTGCCGATAGCTGAAAAAGCTGCGGGTTAGAGGAGACTAGCAAGTTTGCCTCACTCGTGACTCACAAACGATCAGAAATGGCATAATGAGAACGAGAGGGAGAAACGGATAGCGAACGTAGAACAACAGAGCCATTGAAGCGATCGTTGCCATCGTTGCGTTGAGCATCGCAAAAAATCCGATGAAGGGTTGCGATCTGCGAGTTATGAGAGGAGAAAATGAGTTGATGTAAAATCAAGAGTGAAACTCACCGTACAACGTTTTTAGAAGAACACGCTGTCATGCAGAAGAGAACCAAAAGCACGGCAGTCCAAGGCATCCACGGAATCAACAACTGGAGTTGATGCAATATGAAATGTGCTCTTAGCTCATTGGTGGTGTTTTTTGACTTTTGGATTTTTCAACTGCGTTTCGAATCTGGACTATCAACTAGAAGCACCACTCAAAGACATCTGGATATTCCTTCTAAGTTTGTCTTGAGAAGTTTTCGAAGATGTTTTCCAAGGAAGCGACATTTGTTTCACGGAGAGGAAAATTTTCTATTTATTTGAAGATCATTTTGCAAGATGAAACATTTAACGTGAAAGACGCATAATGAACTTTAAAAAGATACTTAGGAAATACTTAGATATTTAGCACAAATACTTGAAGCTCACCGTGCCGTTACGCTCCATTTCTTTGGCGAGGCTTTTGGAGGAACTCCAGAAGATACGTAAGGAGTTCTGCTGATACTCAGACATATGCTCCAGAAACACATCGATCCATCTGGAAAACGTTTTCACAGTTTTGCTTTACTTTCCAAAACAAATGAAAACAATAAGATTTCTTTTTTTTTACCTTTCCGCACGATCTGTTGCGTCTAACATGTAGAAAATGCGAACTGCCCTCGCCGAATCCAGAGGGGCATTGCCAGCTTCATCCCGCTTCCGAAAGATAAATTCGTCTTCTCAGCTCGGTAGTTCTTCATCAATCTCTTTTATCACCTACCGACTCATTGACGCTGACACCGCCGAAGACCAGGGCACTATCTATGGCGAGATCGCCGAGCTTCAACATCGGATAACGAAGAAGAAATTGCACGGAGAGCACCTAAGAAGTAGGAACCACGCATGCCTCCTCGATCAAATAAGACCGGCCACGTACTGGTTCTTCATCCTCGAGCGCATACGCCAATGGATGCAGCGCACAGCTGCCGGATTGGCGGAGACAAACTTTGTGGAACGAAATATTATCAGATGTCTGGAATAGAGGCGACATTGAAAAAAAAGACTTATTCACCAAGTATCTCCTCATGGACGAAGCAGGAGCTGCTGAAAGTCTTGTTTGTTTCTTATTTTTCTGAATATGAAACAGTCAAGAAAGAGGACCATGAATTGTCTTTCCTCCTCGCTGTCCCTTACATTCGGTATGATTATGAGGTCGTCTACTTATTTCTCTTGCACCTCATACGTTATAAAATTTCATAATTTCTCGATCAACATTAACGATCATTCGTCGATGAAATCATCGGTATCACAGTCACAGTGTTCCATCTTTCTGGGAAGGTTACAATTCCTTGGGAAGCTGACTGCATTGAGACTCAAAGAACAGTTTAAAAGCGGAGGTGAGGTAAAGAAATTAGAGAATTGAACAGTTTTGCTTCTGGCAGTGCGTGAGAGCTCTGAATAAGTGGTAGTCCGATGGGGCGCGGTCGGGGGAATACGGTGGATAGGGGGCCGTTTCCCAACCCAGCGTCTCTAGCTGGCGACGGATGGCCGAAAAATAGTTTGGCGTACAAATTGAGTCCATTTTCAGAATAAGATCACTTGAATATGACCTCGATCCATTTGCGATTTGTATACATTTGGCTAGGATGCTGCCAATACCATCTAGCATTTACCTAAGCTCCCATGGAAAAAAGACGCGTCCTAGCTTTCAAACTTCAGTTTTTAAACCGGAAAAAGCGAGCAGCCAACCTAACAGGTGCAGCTAAATAAGTAAACATAGGTGACTAAATATTTGACGATCTTCTTTCACTACGAATCATTTCCAATTTTGTTGTTTTTTTTTTGATAAAATAATGTACATTCCTACAGCTGTGCTTCCTTTTCAATTAGAGACACATCTAGCTATGTATTTATTTCACTATTCTTCAGACAATTGTAAAAGTTTAGGTCTTGAAGTTAGAGGTTCTCAGTTTAATCGTACAAGAAAGTGAAGGACTTCGTATGCGTAAAAATAACGTCTGATTTGCCTTAAGAAGCTTTAGGGGAATTCCAGTTGGTTCTGGCTTTTGTCATTTCTGTTTATGGTGTACTCAAAATGTGTTTAAATAGATAAATAAGTAAACGTAGGTGACTAAATATTTGACGATCTCCTATATTTCTTAACTTTGCTGCATCTGTAGTATCGACAACTGCCTACAGTTCTGAAATTTAATAGTGTTCGCACGCGAAGCTCGCTTTGTTAGGCTAAAAGAAGGCATGTGAAGCAGTCTTAGATGCACCAGTGTCTCCAACAATGCAACATTTTACGCATAGCAGAGCGACAGCAATCCGCAGCGCGTCTATGGATAATTGTGAGCGTCGATAGCTGGTTCTTCCTCGAGTTATCCCGGTCCGATAGCGTTGGACGATGTCAAAATAGCTCGCGCTCCATCGCGTGATAAAATGCATCCTTTGAGAAAAAATTCCGTCCAAGATTGTTTCGGACTCATTCTCCTGGACTATCAAGGGAATCGAGCCTGACTACGCTCATACTCGCAAACTACAAACCTACTCCTACCCATTCGTGGAGGAGATTCCAACATTGCCAATTTTGTTATACGTTGCCATTTCGGTCTGAACGTCCTCAGCACCTCCGAATCCAAGAATATTTCAGTGGTCGGGATGGACGTATAGTCGGGTCAAAACGACATGGAGCTTGGTGCAGTTGCAGAAGCACTTGATGCAGCGCGGTGGAGCTAGCGGTTGGGATCGAGGGATGGGGACCATCGCGAACTGCAATGAAGAAAAGTGCTAGCAAGGGTCTCCTCAATCTCGACCGCCAGCTGCACCGCGCTGTTCGTGCGCTTCTGCTACTGCACCGAGCTTCATGTCGTTTTGACCTGACTACAGCAGTGTGATTGAATATGTTCAGCCATTGACTAACCCTTAGTTTCAAAATAGATCTGTGCAGCGTTGCCAGCTTTTCTATGGCAGAAGGAGCAACAGCATTGCCCTGGAGGTCCTCAACAATGATGGAAGCAAATTTCGAGCCGAAGACACTGTAGGTGTCCCTCTGTGCGTCACGTGGCGGAAACAGGGAGACGAGCTGAAGGAAAACCCTTATTTCGAAAACAGTATAGGAACTTTTGAACAATTCAAAGAAGTTGTTAATCACAAGGGCATCCTGGAACGCCCAGACACTTCGACAATTTCCACATTTTCATACGTACCTTCTTGAAGTCTGAGATGCTTTCCATTTTGTCGGGAAGAAAAACTTGAAGAGTTTCGTTGGTTGTGTTAAGTTTGAAATCAGTTGATGCGGCCATCACTTAAAATGTTATGCAGCGTGAGCGGGGCATCGAAATCACTGCAGAAGGATGAAATAGGTTCTAACGAACAAAACTTGCCTAACCCCACCGTAAGGATGGGTGGCAAAATCAGGAAAGGAAACGGCCATCGAGCTACCACCGATGTCTGCCACTGAAACAAATTCTATTGGTGTTTGCGAAGTTATTGGGGATACCAGAAAGTAATGTTGTTTTTGGTCAAATAAAAACAAATCGAAATCACCCGATCTGAACGTGTCTGGAAAAATACCGTTCACATTTCCGGACTTCTCATGGAGAATTAGATGATTATTATCGCAATTCTTTTTTAAAGCTTTCGTTGGATCATTACCTTTCCGAAATTTGGATCACATGCTGCATCGAGATATCTTCAGGATTTGGCTCTGGTATTTCAAACAAAAATATTTAAAAGAGTGAAATCGACCTCCAAAACGAAAGTGAAGAAATCATCTCTCCACGCAAAAACATCTAACAGAACCTCTGCGAGGAGAATCGGTCTACTAACATTAAAAAATATATTCACATATGTGAATTCACATTATTTTCTGTAACTACGAATTTTTATCGTAGAAAAAAAGGCAGCATCTTTAGTTCAGAAGACTTCTTAATCAACCTCGTTGAAATGTTTGAATGAAAATGAATAAATGTTCCGGTGAGCACGTCCTCACCGTCATAAAAAAATTCAAATACCTCAAAAAATTGCGACACGACCGCTTGGAAGTTGTTCATTCAGGGCAGGAGTACAGAACCGGGTTCGTGGAAGACCGTCTCAATTAGCGGACGGGGTGTCCGCATAATTACCGGCGGCAAATTTGATGAATGGCGAGAAACGAGGCCGTGAAGTGAACAATTCGAGAATGAAGCAGGTAATAGTGGGTACCGTTCTTCCTTGTCGCAAGGGAAATGAACTGCTTGCCCTCACTGCACGGGAAGCAGAGCCTGCTTGCTGTTGTCGCGACGTTTCATAAGAAGAAAGAATCGGTCCTACAAACCGATGCCGATGAGACGGTAGTTTTGCTGTCCATAACGACCTGATCAGTGTTCATGCTGAAATAAAGGATCAAGTTTCTGGTATTAAACAATCCGTTTCGGATACGCCAAGGGACCCTAAGTGGATTTAGTTCCACTTCAACTCAGAATCGTTTGAGGCGTGTGAAGTCGCCGCTGGATTATAAATGAGTTGCGGTGGTCACCCACGTACCGCGTCAAGTCTTCACACTTCTTTCGCCTCTCTTCCCGCGGTTGAAGAGGTCGTTTTCGAACAGCAAAATTCCTATGACGTAACATAATTTGCAGAGGATCTCCACATGTTCAGAGCTGTTCTTTGAAAGCTTCCACGATCCTCAACAGAAGAATGTTCGCGACGACGACTTCAGCTGAGAAAAATTCTATGTTGCCAGCAATGCAGTCGATTTCATAACGGTCTACCGGACGACTCTCACAAACGCCACAAAGAAGAGGTTTTTGATTTGAAAGGCATCCGTAGGTTGTCTCGTCTGTAATGGGAAACCTCAGAGTTTTTCATTCTACTGATAACTGTGGATCCGTATGTGAAGTTCTTCACCACGAGCTCAAAGGGCAATATTTAGGCTGAAGTTACCAACGTCAGCAGTGATGTTGGAGAAGGTACTATCTGCTCCGTAGATGTTTCTCCGAGCCCATATAAAATGCTTTCGCCTTTTCTCCGTCGCATTTTGATGTTGGAGCATACGAATTGCCAAAAATAGCATTGATCCAAATCTCCTTTACTGTTGGCGATTAATTCAGCCTGCTTTGTGCTCGAAAAAATTGTTGGTCATATCCCTGTACCGACGAGGACACCAACTCCTTTGCTAATGCACATTAAAACCAGGTTTTCAGTGGAATTGTATACGTCCAAGCGCATGCTCCGGTATAAAAGATCTGAAGGCTGGTGCAGTTGTGTAAGCAGTTGCACATCCAGTAGCCGCAATCAGATTGTAGAGGCGAGCAAGGACGCAGGTGCACCAGGGTTCCGGTCATTTTGGACCGGATACACATTATACATTTTAGGCTGTGCGGTTCTGATCGAGGGGAGACCCTTGCCAGCACCAATCATCGCAACGGTTCGCGATGGTCCCACCTCGGCCCCGCAGCTGTCTCAATCGTCCTTCATCTTGAGATTGTGCGCGGTCGATCTTTAATGCCCGTGTCATCTTTACGAAAACATTTGAAGCAGTTTCATCTATTAAACCGTAGCAGAATTAAACACAAAATAGCATCGGCTTCAATCAGCAGGATTCAGTTCAGATTTGGAACCGTAGATCTGAATCCGAATTTTCTGCAATGGAGGTTCCGGAAACCGTGCTCAAAAGGAAGAGGATGAAAAAATCACTGAGTAGGACACGACTCCATGCACTACTTATAGCTATTTGCTTCTAGAACATTCCACGGAGTTCTAAAATTCAGATTTTTCGGACCTCATGTGTTGAGTGCCTGTTTGTTACGAATTAAGAGCTAAACTGGTTTATTGAGATGTACGAATGAAATAACAATGACCTGAACCGCAAATTCAATTATAACCACAACAAAAAGGGGACTCAAAAATATTGAATGCATCGAGCTGACAACGTTAAAGAACGCTCATACTATAACTTAGAACAATATGGAGAAACAAATCGAGATGCGGGAAGTTGTCCACTTTGTGGCAGATAATCACCAAAAGCCAACAAATGACAACTGAACGGCCACCGATTGTATATTCAACGATGATCACGTCTGGAACGATCCCTGAAGAGAAATGGAAATATAAACTTGGAAAACACTGCTACAAACAGCACAAAGGAAAAGGAAAAGTGGGGGAGGGGAAGAAAATCCAGTTCTCTGGCAAATATTCGCAATCAGCAACAGTGATAATAACAAAACAGCGCGTAATATAGTTTACTACACTCGCACACCGCGCAAAAAAAATGTTAGCTAGGCCACCCAAGTAGATGATTACTGTTTCAAGCTAATTGCCTTTCTTTGAAGTTATATCATGAGCTTGCAGAATGGTGTTCACATGAGTTCTACTTGATGTGATTCGTTAAACAGAAGATACTAGGAAGTGGATAGAGTGAAGGATTAAGTGATTCTTGTGACAGACTGACCGAACCATATGTTAGGTCTCTTAGCTGCGAGTGTTCAAAATAAAAACCTGGTAAAATAACAAGAGCTCACCGACTAGAATCGCGTTTCCTATCACGACTTCTGCTTCGACGTCGGTCACGGTCCCTATCTCTGTCTCTATCTCTGTCACGGTCTCTCTCACGGCTTCGATCTCTCTTCCGAGAATCACTTTCTCGAGTGTCTCGGCGTCTGTCTGAGTTCCTATCCGAATCACGTCCGGATTTCAAGGAATAGTCATCTTTGACGTCCTTTCTTGTATCCCGTTTCCCCTTCTTTTTTTCTTTCCTCATTCGCTTTTTGACGATAGAAGAAAGGTTATTCTCCAACTCGATCATTTCTTTTTCTCTGAGCGCTTTGACCTGCAAAAAATAATTCGTTTCAGCCACTGGGAAAGAATGTCGCTCAAACAAAATTCAACCTACTTTGGAGGCAATATCTGGGTCTTTCCTGCTCTCCAATTCATCTTGTAACGCCATTATTTTCACCTAAACTGTGCAACGAACGATGCATAAACAAAAAAAAAAAAAGATAACTGAAGATTAAGAAAATCTCGACGTTGGCCTACTCCCGGATCTAGGAGGAAAGTGGAACAGCGATCCATATCCTAATTGTTTAAAATTTGGACCCAATAAATATGGTTACAATTTTTGTTCTGGATTGAAGTAGGTGAGTAAAGAGTGCAAAAGAGGCAATCAAATCGCACCTCCCTAATTGTTTTATTTAGTGGGGTCTTGCGCTGTGGGATGGGCAGGCAGTTATTAAATACGCCAGCACAAAAACACCCACCAGGCAAGATCCTTAGAAAAATGCGGTTTGACCGTCAAATCTTGAAACCCAGAACTTAGTGACGTTGCAAATTTGTACCTTACGCAGCCCGGTAAATGTATTATACTATAAGATTCACAATTCCCCCGACGTTTGGTATTTCCAGTCTCAGCCGTTCGCGCAGTCTTTAAGAAGCGAACATAAAGGCAGCACAACAGGAATCTGACGTGGTGAGGGAATCCGCGGAAATAGCTAGGGTTGTAGTTTGCGGGATCCAGCGTAGTTGCGCTAATCTCTCCCCAATCATCGCAAAAAACGGCGTTGAAGATGCGGATTTTCACGACGATTTCAGTTGTGACACGCCATCCTTATACAGGAGCCACGACCACGAGCGAGCTAAAACACTTCATAGGAAGTTGTTCCTGCGCCGTTATTATATGACGATTAGGGAGACATGAAAGGAACCACGTCGGATTCCGCAACCCCATCTCTGCTTTTTCCCGCGGATTCCCTCACCATGTTAGATTAGTGGTATACTGCCTTAACCCTTCAATTGTCCCAGTTTATCATTCAGAGATAATCGGGCAAAAAGCGAGGAGAAGTAATAGCATTTCATTTGTTAACAACGGATCCAACAAAAGCCTCACCTCTACTTCTCGCATTAACTTGCGGCGCTCCTCTTCCATCGCAGCACTTGCAAGAATATCCCTAAACAATACGATACAGCCGCTTGTCAAAGATCGGGTACTGTACGGATCAATATAACACTAACTCCTTTTCTTCGATTTCTCCATCGGTATCGCTATCCTCGCTTTCTTTGGCACGAGAGCTAACTGGATTGATACTAGGGCCCTCTTTTTCTCGTGCTGGTGAGCTCGAGCTGTGTTCCTTTGTGGAAGATTCAGCTTCGTCCTCCTCCCACTTGCTTTTGATAGGTTCAACTGTTCCCACCTACAAAAATCCAAGTACGACAGATAAAGAACAAAAACAAGGTTATTGATTAAGTTCTTGGACTAAGGAGGCAGGACTAACAGTGCTCCAGTTCCCTGACTTGAACATTCCAGTTGGCTTTCGCGTAGTTTCAGAAGAAGAACCTGTATGGATATCGTCTCCGTCATCAAAAATGGGCATCTGAATATTGAAAAACTCTCTTTTATCGGCATATTGTGGAAGCGGATATCTCTTCATATTTTTAACCCGTATTCCGATTACAGTAAACTCATATTATCGATAGTGATGGCTCTGACTTTTATGCTCTTACAAGATATTCTAATGACATTCGGTAAAAAATCTAACAAATAATAACGGGAAGTTTGCTAACATTCCTATCGTCTTCTATTGGTACACCATCTATGTCGCACGGTGCACCATCTAAATCTTCATCTTCCTCGTCTGAAGTTTTGTTCTCCTAAACAAGAGCGATTTAGAAATAATACACAACGGGAAGAAGCAAATTCCTTACCATCAAACCGAGGAAGATGTTCTGACTATTGACAAGCACATCAGTCGGATACAAGACAGATTCTTCCCATGCTCTAAAGTGGTATAAACCTAGTCGATAAATAAGCACCATGGGAACACACCTATCACATGAGAAACTAGATCAAATTAAACTAAAACAATTATAACAATTTACGACATTCCTTCCAGAACATACCGGAAACAAGACATGACACGTTGCTTGAACTGTTCAGCCTTGAGTCGCGCGGAGATATTACGAAGCGTTCGACCAAGTGCAGAGAAAATCTAGGTTAAATGTGAGGGAAAAGTTCCAGACACAGTAGAAATAGAAAAAATCACCTTAGTCAGGAGATCACCGAAATACTGCCGGAAGTAGAACACATCCCGTACTCCACGAGAGGCGGCATTTGCTAACAGATCAGAGATCAAGTACAACCTTAGGACAAACAGCTGTTGGTGACATTCTCAAGAATTTACTCTCTAAACACTTACCTCGCAATCTTCTTATTCAGCGGAGTTTCGTCAATAGTGAGGGACTCGTATATGCATTCACAAATTTCCCGTGCGCAAGTAGCATGATCTGCACACCAAACCATAGCATATCCAATCTAAAATTACTTCATTGAAATAAGAGCGAAACTCAATGGCAGATGTGAGCACCTACACTATCGCTTTCGGGAGTGAGTTCTCTAAGGAGTTGTTCCAGCTTCTTCCGCTGACTTTTTCGCAGACGCGCCTTAGATTTCCTTGAGTCTCTCTTTGAACTTCCACGTGATCTATCTCTCCGTTCCCTTGACTCCTGTACTCGTGCGGATGATCGAGACTAAAACTATGAAATTTAACTACTCAGACTTTTCATGCAGTGGGCAAATAAAACCACTCGGATGACATATTTGAAAAGATCCAACCACCTGCGTCGGACCATCCAATTTAGGAAGCCAACGACTGGGTTCGGTTATTGTGCACGCAAAACTATGCAGTGAGCGAGGCATAGCGCTAAACAGTTCACTCTGAGGAATTGGTGGTTGCCACCAAGATCCACCATCGAACATCCTGGAAATGAGAGGAAGCAATGCAAGAAATAATCCAAAACATGCCATGCGTTAGCTTCGCAAGCAAATACCTACTTAAATTTCTCACGTCGCCATTCAAGAAATGTGTCGCCCTGTGAGATGGAAAACAACCGCCAACGATAGTATACGTGAGTAGGATGGTTGAGTTCAAATAAAAATCTGAAAACTTGATACAATAGAAAAATGAATTTACCCTAAAATCCCATAGATAAGAGCGGTCCATAGATAAGAGCGGTTTGTGCTAGAAAATGAAAATTGACGTTTGTATACGTTTTTTTTTTTGGCGTTGTGTGATTATCATGATTATCGCAATAATAGTCTACAACTCTACCTTTATTCTTACTGTTTTCTATACTCTTTCTATCCTGTATCACCTGCTATGAAACGTAAATCGTATACAGCAGCTTTCAAGCTAGACGCCGTCAATTATCGTGATTTGCATGGAACCTTGGCAGCGGCTAGTCATTTTGAAGTCACTGAAGCAATGATAAGAAAGTGGGTTGTTGATCGACAAAATCTTCAAGAGATGCCAGCAACGAAGAGAGCCCGACGATACAAAAAACCAAGCGTTGAAGAAGTTGAAGATGCCATCTACAACTGGGTTGTCAAAAAACGAGAAGAAAATAGAGCTGTCACGGTGAAAGAAATAAGGACCAAAGCAAAGGAATTAGCAGAAGAGCATGGTCACCAAAATTTTAAAGCATCTGCGCATTGGTGCATCCTGTTTATGGCGCGAAAAAAGCTCTCTGTATGAAGAAGAACAAGTGTCGGTCAACCATTACCGTCTGACCATCTACAAAAATGCTCGGATTTTCGAAAGTTCGTTGCAGCTGAAGCCTTAAACGTATCCCCTTTCAATTTGGGAAATATTGATGAAGTACCAGTTCCCTTTGATATCATCTATGAACGGACAGTTGATGTGAAGGGACGAGAGAACATTAAAATTGATTCTACCGGCCATGAGAAATCTAATTTTACTGTTGTATTGGGAGTGACTGCTGCTGGAGAGAAACTTAAACCAATGCTAATTTTTAAGAAGAAGTTAATGCCAAAAGGACAATTTCCTCCAGATGTCATTGTGAAAACAAATGAAAAAGGTTGGATGAATCAGGAATTGATGAAAGAATGGATCGTTGAAGTATGGAACAAAAGAGAAAATCACAATTCCGACCCTGATCGCTCTTTGCTGATATTTGATTCTGCTCGTTGCCACGTAACTGATGAAGTGAAACAATTTTGTCAACAATATAGCAAAATTGCCGTAATACCAGGAGGATTGACTAAAATATTGCAACCCTTAGACGTCGGCATCAACAAACCGTTTAAAGACCACTTGAAAGCTGGCTGGGAAAAATGGATGAGAGATGAAGCTAAAGCAACTTACACAAAAAGTGGAATAAGGGGAAGGATGAGCTACGAAGAAGCTGCATTTTTAGTTAGCGAAAGTTTCCAATCTATTTCATCTGATGTTATTCAACATAGCTTTGAAAAAGCATTGTGTGATTTGGAAAATCTCAAAAACGATTTTGCCATGATGAATATAAATGATGATGACGAAGTAGAAATTGGAAAAGTTTAGTGTTATGTTTAGGTATGTTGGAGTCCTTGTTGTTTAATATACAAATAAAATTTTAAAAATATTTTTTTCAAAATCATTTTTTACCGGTAAATTAAACCGCTCTTATCTATGGAATTTTACTGATCGAATGGGCTCTTCAAGTTCTATCCAGAGATCAAATTCCGGCATTTCTAGAGAGATTCCGGCAGAAATTCCGTTAAAATCGCTATTTTTCTATATGAATTGTTTATTAAGTGGGCCGGGTTTAGAGTTGAGGGGCGGAGCTTCCTCTGAACTTCTCCGATTTTTATTTATCCATCCATCAAGTTAGAGGGGTGACTGCATTCAATTTCAATTTCATTCCAATTCATTTTTCACCGGTAAATTAAACCGCTCTTATCTATGGGATTTTAGGGTATCAAAGATCTTTTTTTCTATAAGAGTTAGTAACACCAACTCGTCGTTTAGGGGAGTTTACAACTCCCCTGGACATAAAAACGAAAGATTATGTGTTGAAGAACAACTCTGAGGTTACCAAAGAAACAGTAGTTATTCTGACAGAGAAAACCCTTCAGTGTCTTAAATGGACAATCTGAAAGAAGAAGCAGAAGAATATAGGATGGAGAATACGGACCGTTCGTAAGCTTCTCAAAGAAAACAAAGAACTCGAAGCTACGAAAGCTAAAGAAATCGTCGTTTAGAAGGTGAGCTGCAGCGGGTAGTGGTTGCTTTTCTCAGATTAAGAGGGCCAAATATACTGATCAAGACGTGACCCTTTAATATGGGGTCATATTTATGAAGGACTTTTAAGTTGACATGGCACCTCTGCTGAAGTGAGGAAATCTTCCTGCTCATCGACGAAACCTGGAACTTACAAGCCGTTTTGTTACTGAAAAAATCTAACAAAACCATTTTTGGTGTCCACGATAAAGCTGAATTTAACAAAGCTGTATGTTTACTGAATGATATTTATCTTTTATCAATTCTAATTCTAGTGAACAGGAAAGTCAATGCTCCTAATATCCAGCAATGGCTACGGAGAACTATGCCTGCTGTACTGCACAACGGTGTCAGCCACGACCTCCTATTCCTGGTTCACTAGAAACATCAGTAATATAAACTCAGTTCAACATCTTCACAGGAGCGATTTGATTATCTAACAAAGTTGCTAATAGCAGTGTTTGATTCCCCTTAACAAGCCGAGTGGCCACTTTTTTAGCTTTTCAACATAATGAGATATACAAAGATAACATTTCCACAGAACATTCTTGTTCGATACTGCTGCGATGTCCTGTGCTCTCTTTATCTCTTTAACAACACCTTTCTTCCTGCTCAACGTGGACGTTCCGCAAGCAGGACGAAAATTCGGTGAGTTTTATGAAGCATTGCATCCAAAGAGCGATATTAGGTTCCGCCTCACGCGCGTAAAGGAGGGAATTCTAGGCTCTTTCCTAAGTCAACGATCAAACATCGAAACGCGGTCAAATTTGCCAAAAAGAGTAAAATAAGCACAAGATCTGTGATGCGTCCAACAACAACCGACCAATAAGTGACTGCGTACAGTGCGATACCAAACGCACAGCAAAAAAAAACAGGGGGTCCGTTAGTTAGACTTCTTCACGAAGTACTTCGAAGAGAAATATGACGCTTTTGGGGTCACACCAAATGAAACTAACGGTCGCTGTCTTCGCTAATCTACTAAGCCCCTGATTTCTTCAATGTTTGAGGATAAAATCCTAGAGAAGCCGAAACTTGTGATAGGTATGAGAATAAACTTAAGTGGGAAAACTTACCGAAAGAGCGGATTTGTTCTTTCACGAGTCATCAGCATAGCCTCGAAGAGCGGACCTTCGCGAATTGTGAATTCCACGACATGTTGGATGACGAGGAGCAGATGGCTAAAGAGTCACAACACAATGTTGTTGCGAAGCGAAATGATTGAAACTATTTCTACACTGTTTATTTCTAAATCCCTATCCCTCTAATTTTTCTAAGTTTTAGAAACGTTTTCTCAACATTAAAAGCCAAACAGATTAAAGACAAAGCAAAAATAAAGCAACGCCAAACGAGTATCAATTACTGTAATTGATCAGTGATAAAGAAACATTTCAGAATCCCTTCATAGCATGTCCAAAAAATGTGAAAGCAAATCGGATTATTGCGACATTATTACGCATAGTACTCAGCACACTACCTTTTAATGGAAGAACTAAATCATTGTTGTTTTTGGATAAAATGATGATATTCTTTCAGATTTAAAGGCATCACCCCACAAATCTGAGGTGATACGGGTTTCAGGTGGGTTATGCCTATACAGGATCGCAGATTGTGGGGAAGAGGGTGATTCCATTCATCTCTCCCTGTATCATTGTAAACGAATGATCCCGGAGCGGCGCAAGTGTGGCGCGCTGCAATAGAGGACGTCGTAAGAAAGAGTTCCGGCGTCGTCCGTTTACACTGATACAAAGAGAAATGAACAGAATCATCCTCTTCCTCACAATCCATGACCCCGTATAGGCATTACCCACCTGAAACCCGCACGACCCCAGATTCGTGTGGTGATGCCTTTAAAGAGAATATGACAGAGTTGATATCAAATAGCGCATGAAAACATTGTAGTATGAAATTACTGATGTGCGGTTCTAGTTCAACATGATCGACAGTCCGAAGTTTCTAAAATCTTATCCATAATAATCCTTCATTTTGAATCTTATCATTATCACGAATATTATTTATTCACAAAAAGCTTGATTACATTGTTTAAGAACTGTGAAAAACTTGCACCAAGATAGTTTTAAAAAGGCAAACAAAATATAGAGGTAACTAGTAAGGAGTGGTAGTTTGCAGAAATAAATTTTAGGTACAAAATTCAATAACCCTACAGTATGCACACGTCTCTATAAATGTAACACTACGTCGCGCAATTTTCGAAAGGTATGTTAGAACTAAGGCACGTCACGAGAGCCAACAACCGACTGACAACTTTGAAGAAGTCGCTACTAATGTTTCTAACAATTTCGATAAGAGTATTTTGCAAGAGTTGCCGACAGATATATTATACAGTTTCCATACCTCTTTGAATTTCACCAAAGTTGAATACTTCTAAAACAGCATTAACTGATTAATTGCTGCGCTAGCGCCGCATACCTCCACAACGGTTTACCGCCTCATAGTAGCGTGGAGGTGACTCTGGGCGTCGAACTGCGATGGACAACGGAGGTTCGTCCTCCGGCAGGGTCTCCCAAGCTGAGAAGGAGTTCAACTCATCCGACATTCCAGCTTCTCGCAATCGGAAGCTTAACTAAGAGTAAACCACTGCTAGGATTCACCACCGTCTTGGCAAACGCAAGATGGTTCTCTTATCCATATAGGTTGGGCGACGACCTGTGGTGAAAGCTAAGCTCACCGTGGCAGGGCTGCTTAGTTTGGGGAAACGTCTTTTTGCTACTCCAGCATATTCACTGCCTCAGTACCTTGCACAATGGGCACTGCCGTCTCAGACGTCAGGTAAGGCTGCCGGTGAGAGGCGATCAAATCTCAAGTTGCTCAAGACGTCTTCGATTCTGGACCAAGGCGACACACGCACGACTCGCCATGGAGACTGTCTCAGACTGTGTACTTACAACACAAGAGCAGTGTTCATAGACGCTGACTTCGACACCCTTCTCCGAGCTGCGTATCAAATTTCACGTGATTGCTCTGCAGGAGACCAAGTGTAGAAGGAGCGACGTACGACAGATGAATGAAGGTGCACTCGTCATTCGTGGAGAGAAAGTTCCGTCGCGAAATGTAGGCGGTGTTGGTTTTGTTGTGCACCCACTTGTCGTCCATCTTGTCGATTCTCAAGAGATCCTGTCAACTCGTCTGGCCATTCTTTGCCTCCTTCCTCTGCGCCAAAAACCCATCAGTATCATCAACTGCTACTCACCAACATCAGCAGATGAATCCGAATTGAACGCGTTTTACGAGGGGTTGCAGGAAGTGATCCGCAAGGAGAAGTCTTCTCGACATGCGTTGGAAATAGTTACGGAGTCCAGTTTCTCGACGGAGAGGTTTTACTCTAACCTTTTCCGTTCATTAACTCCTGTGTCAAGCTCTCACTGGGCTTCGATGTGCAGTTTACACGAGAACCCAAATCTCGCAAAATGTGAAAACTGACGAATTGTTGGATTTTGGAATAATTCTCGCTGAAGATCGAGAAGGTTGGCACAATTGTGTTCACGGACGATATGCCTAAGCAAAGATGCGGGCAACCACCTTCAGACAATAATACGGCGGGCCGACGAAGTAAAGTAAGTCAGCTGCGCTGTAACCCTAATAACATCAAGGTTGTAATTTTACATGCTATGAAGGGATGTATGCAAAAAAAAAAAATAAAGAAAACGCACAGATTCTACACAAAAATATTCTTGTGTTAAATTTGAAAAATAATATCGTAAGATACAGTCATAGCTCGAAATTTTTCATGAAAGAAAAATGCATCAGAAGACCGAAGTTGTTGGAATATTGAGATTCCAGAGAATGACAGTGACTGCTGCTCGCCTACCACATGTCGAACGATGATGGCGCTTACCTGTCTGACGGAATCACTACACGAACTGTCGCGTTCTTGATCATCTGTAGCAGATTAAATTCAAACTTTGTTATGAATCGGCTCGACAATGTGATATCAATTTATTCATACAAACAGTGGCGCATTAATGCAAAACAGGTTCAGAGTGGAAGAGGCGCGCATAAAAAAGAATTATTTTAACGCAAGTATTACCTTTTCGTAGGCTTCTTTTTGCTCTCCTTCGAAATCTATACATGTTCCATACCTCGGCAAATCTCCGTACTTCTCTTTATAAGCCATCAACTAGAAAATGGTTCATTCTTTGTTTTAGAGAGGAATCAGTACATAGCTCTGAAGATGCTCACGTCATTGTAGAGCGGTTTGGCATTGAAAGGTAATTCAGTAATTGGATCTGGTGCACTTAGATCAAGCAATGGTGGAGGAACGTAGAAAGGCTGAAAGGACTTAACAGACACATGACAGACTATACACTATTACATTTCACAAAGCTGCATACTCGGAACTTTACAATTTTTGAGAGCACTTTCGTGTTCTGTTCTGAGCAGATGAACAACAAATGATTGTGAAAAGAATTTAGTCGAATAAGATAGAGATCTATTAGTACAACTCTTTTTCCAAAAAAATACAGGTCCAAGAACAGATCTGAACGTGACAGCCAAAAAGCTACCTGAGCAGGCACAACTATAGGCTTGGCAAACGACATTCTAATTGGTTCACCACGAATAAAAAATCCCATCATCTGAGCTAAAGCTCGATCCACATCTTCTCTCGACCTAAACGATAAATGTTTAACTGCAAATCATCTCGAAGAATTAAGAACAGAAAAGAGAAAAAAATCACAATGAAGGTGATAGTTTAGTCATATAAAAGATAAATATGACGTACATGAATGCACAGAAACCGCAGAGGTGCTCTCGTCTCTTCTCCTCCTCAGTGCGAGGAAAAAGGATTTTCGCTGAAGCGAGTGGTCCAAAGGAACCGAAAGAGTCGAATAAATCTTCCATTGTCATCTTAAAAATTATAAGTGAAATCGTAAGAATAATGCAGAATTTTGCCTTATCAACTCAACGAAAATTCTTCATGAACTTACATCAAGAGGCAAGTTACTGATGTACAAATTTGTAGTATAGGGATCGTCGTCATATTCTCCACTACCCATATAAGGTTTATCTAGAGCAGGAGCTATCCTGAAAAATAAACTTGGCTATGGTCATCCTGTTGTAGATGGAATAAAGATGAAAAACATCAAGGTGTGAAGTTTTCCAGGTTCAAGGTTATATGGCACGATGGGGGAAACAAGAGGAGCGCAAAGCCCCCTAGAGTAATTACGAATGAGGTGCAACGTTAATAAACGTATTGGAGATATACAAGGAAGAGTCTACTCCTTCTGAAATAACAGTTGTAACAACGGTAAGAGCAAAACTTGACTGAGCACTGATATGGAAGCTAAAACCTCGAAATCTGAAAGTAACCTAAAATGTCTAAATCGGACTTCGACAACAGATTTAACCGCTGATGACTTTTTCGAGAACGAAATGTTGAGATCTAAACCTATGCTAATTCTAAGAAATATACTCTTTACCACCAATTGTTTGCAAAATTTCTATGAGACTGGAGAAATCCAACGTTCGCTTGGCTCAGAGTTCAATTTAAGCGAAAAAAAACCAAGATTGAAAGAATGCAGTCGAAAGCTATGCAAACTTCAATTCAAGAAATTCAAAAACGGTTCACAACACTGGCAATTTAAGATAAATTCTACCACTTTCAAATTTTCACTGTGATTCAACCCCTACAAGAAAATGTTCTGGCTCGCTGAAGGGTGAGATCATCCAACTTTTCTTGAAAAAAAGAATAGATGGGTGTAGTTATCACTCTTTGAATAGTTACTACTCCTTCTGGCTGTGTGGATGGAGTTGGAACAGTTCACTCTAATTCATCTCTTCGGTAACTTCGGTTGCAGATGGAATCTTTCTGCTAAACATTACTTTTGAATTACAGTATCAATCCCGAAGGTACAGAGTCTAAGCATCACAGTAACTCTGATTACATGAGGTTACTAAAGAATCTATTCGAAAATAAGCAACATTATCTGGCATACATGCACAGTCAGAGCTTATGGTAAGCTCACATTGACCTGAAGTTCGATACAGTTGCACTTGAAGCGACGCAGTAGAGCTAGAGGTTACTACTGAGGTGTGGAAACTGCTAATTCTGCACATATCTCAAGCACAGATGGAATTAGCGATGGTCCCACCTCGATCGTAATCACCAGCTCTTTCACGCCGCTTTGAGTTCGTTTTGATCGGACCATACTTTGAAGTTCTGAGGTCGAGATCAGAGCTCAAGAACTTGGCGGCGAAATACATTTTAGCGTTTTTCAAGTCACATTGAGGTTAATTCTGGGTTTTGGCTTGAGCTTACTTTCGTGGCTGTAGTAAAACAGATAACTTCAAGGTAAGCTAAAACATGTACGGTCAGGTAGAATGAGCTCTTGAGAGGAGTATAAATGACTCTCCCATGCAAGCAGGGATAACAACAACTACACTCCTCAACCACCTTCACCCGGAAGAACATTTTCCCATGTTGTGATATGAACTGTGAAATATCGCTTCTTTTTAATCCTACTAGTATAACTTTAATAGAATGTCATACGTAGTACAAGAAAGGAGTCATATCTTCTTTCTTTTTTGGTATATTCTGAAACTTTAGATATCCATCCTGATCCTCAAATGAAAGTCCAGTGAACAATATGCTCTCAAAAATAAATTCCGGGAAAGCCCACTTATCCAGCGCCTCAGTGTCGACTCCTAGCTCGGCTCTAAGGTGATCTCTAAGTCCTTTACGTTGATCCCTTTCCTGTTGTACTCTGTAATTAGAGAGTGAAGGAACGTAAGAAACTGAACGAGGTGCAAGAAATTGAACAAAACCTTACTTTTTTAGTTCTTCTTTGAACGCCTCCAAATTGCTGGTTTTGCTTTTTTGGACTGAGCGACCTGCACCAGGTCTCGGTGGTCGCGCAACAGGACGGGATGCACTAGACGGTATCACTTGAGGCGGTGGACCTTTACCTTTATGTGCTTCCTCAAGCATACGTCGAGCCTTTATAAAAGTCATGATTGCAATGCCGATGAAGAAAGATGAAATTCGTAACAAATATAGAAGAACTGTAAACAGTATTACTTTCTCAGCAGCGAGCCTTTTTGATTCTTCGAAAGAACTTCCACTCATAGGAAGCGTGCGCTGAATGTTGACCATAGGTTCAGGCTTGTATAGTTGTGGTTTGCCACTGCTCACTAAAAGCAATTAATCATTCAAATAATATGGACACAAAAAACAAAGTGAAAGTATTCTACATGTGCAACACAAGGAACATCTAGAAAGGTTCAATATTTTGTATGCAAACCCTCGTCTTCACTTGAAAAAAAACCCATAATGTCCCCTTTGACTAAGGAATGAGCCATTTTTTAGAGCGTTTTTAAGGTTTCAAATTTTTCCTGAACAGACCCGCCCTAATTCACCGAAGAATTTTGCACTCATTTAGACGGAATCGACAACATCGTCAGCAGCCAGTGCATGAACAACAGTAACGGGTCTGTTCAGTATCATTTTCTTCTTTTTTATTTTCTAATCTCTTTGCTAAGCTAAATTTCATTAATTCTCAATTACCATCATGAAAAATTTGGTGGGTAAAATGTAGTTTTGTGGCACTCAGTAACGCTTTTTCTGCAACTAACTCATTTCTGCAAGAAGTAAATAAAAGGGCCCTAAGAACTAAGCATTAGTCTTAGAGGATCTATGACATGTAAGCTAGAGTTACTAAGAGAAAAAAAACTAAGATGGAGCGTCTTAGAAATAAAGGCGCCGCTGAGCCCTTCCCCCCAACTACATTTCCCCCGAATTGCTCGGTATGGCTGACCTGTTTTATTTGCGTTCACCACCTCAGACCGAATAAACGCTTTTGGACCACGCTCAATGCTACCGCCGATACCACCAAAGTCGTCCTCGAAGGTTCGTAACGCCTTCTGGAGCTCTTCATCTTCATCTTCAGCCTGAAACAACTCATTCTACAACAACAAAAAAAAATTGTGTTAAGCATAGATTCTAGTAATTTCAGACGTACACGAGAAAACGAAAACCTTACTAACCTTCCGCTTCCGGCCAGTTCTATCCATTCCAAGAATTCAAAGAATGAGATCTAAACACAACATCATATCTTCATGCGAACAAGAAATAAACGAATATCACAACGGATAATGTTATCCGATCCATGTGATCAATAGAAACAGCGACAAAGTGTGCTTCCCTATATAAGTCGCAAGACAAATTTTACATACCTAGTCTGTTAATTCGAAACAGGCAAGAATGTCTTACTCGTCTATTCTACATACGGATAAAAAGGATTGCTTGGCACTAGGGCGGATTTGAACCTCCGATTGATCACGCAGCCCTCTTGGCCAATGACTACATAGCAATCGAACTAGGTATCGGCATGAATGGCGCAACTGGCACAAAATTATACTTGATGACGGATGCCTTAGTGAGAGAAGAATTCAGTGGTATTGAAAATCCCTAAACTGTGTCTTACTATTCGTTCTTCAATATTAGCATCACAAATGAAGTAGTAGAGGTCACAACACAGAAAAAAACTGATTGCCTAAACAAAAATCCTTGCAAATAGAACCACTAGCTAGGTTAAATGTACACCTGGAAATAAAATACGCTGAATGCGAAACGTGGAATTCTGAAGCTTTAGTTAGTTGGTTTTCGAAGACCTTGCTCCGGTTCTGGATAACAACAAGCGCGATTTCAAACAAAAGACCTCAAAAATGAATCCATATCTACGGCAGAAAAAAGCAGTCCACACTAACCAATTCTCTGCCTTATCAGTCCCACGGGGTTCGTGGAACGAAAGAATTCTGTCCGCAAAACTCATACAGCTACATTTTACATTTCGTTACATTTTCAAGAAACCATATCTCCACGACCGCTTTAACATGAAATAAATAAGAAAAGGTTAGTGGACATGTTGACGAACCACTTAAGCCATTTTTTAAAATGGCTGTTCGTCATTTGTAACACAATAGTCGTAATTACACTTGTTGCATATTCCCTTCTGTTTTCCTGCAAACTTCTCGCAAAAAGCCCTCTGAGGCCCTTTGGGGCCCGATCCAGGACGTAGGTGGTGAGGGTTTGTCACGGAGTGGAGAACAAATTATCATGTGAAGTTGACATATCTTATCTTCTATATATATTTATGACATATCTTTGGAGCATTGCTTCATTCTTCTTCAGCTGTGGTCAGACCACCTGGATTGTGATTGTGCAGGCGGTTCCGTTCAAAATAACAGGATTTCAACAGCTGTATCAATATAGAGCAGCTACTTTCGTTTGAAGTCAGAGGGGTACGCGAAGTTGCGCGAATGTGCACAATGTCTACGCCATAGTGACCACAAACCCGGTCCGACTATTTTGTTTCACACAAGTTTTGCCACTGCAGAGGTCTTGTTTAAAATATTTTCATGGATACGGAACGGAATTTGTAACAATATGGAAGGTGGCGAAAGGGTTTCTTGTGAAAAAGTAGCAGTGTGCACTGGCAGCTATCGCACACGTGGACGACACCCATCCATTGCGCTAAAGTCAGCATCTGCCTTTATTGCTCCCACTCGCAGTATGATCGTTCTGGGTAGGAGCTACGATCTTCTTTTTTTAACATAGCATTGTTGTATGGCTGGTTTTTGTTTTACGAACCAAACTAACAGATATTAGTTTCGTTGTAATTTGTTCTAAAAGTGCATCCATTCTTTCAATGCTTACATAGGTAGTTTATAAGAAGTTTATTTTAGTAATACTGTTGCGCATAACCTTCGCGCTACATGGTCATTGAGTTTCAACCATGTTTGCAGTCTGGGATTACATAGCGCCATATGGATGGCTCATCTCCTTCGTTGCCTTCGCCATTTATTTACTGTACAGTCAATTCATTAGACCGAAAATAGAGCAGATACGAAATAGCCGCAAAATTATTGAACAGAAGAAGTTTGGTAAGAAAAAAGTTGTTTCTAGCCTTTCCAGATCATTTCATCATTATTCGATTCAGATGAAGACCTTGACTCACGCTTTGGTCAGCGTATTGCTGCTGTCCGACAAAAACAGCAAAGAGACCACGAACATATAGCAGAAGAGATTAAGCTCCTTGCAGAGGAAGCCTCACGAAAAAGGCTGAAGGATTTGGAAGAGGTAGCATTTAGAGTGTTCTAGCTTTTGGTTTTGGGTTTTCCTTTCATTCGTCGACAGCAAGAAAGGATTGTATCGAGGCGAATTCTCTGAAGGACGGAATATTGCCAAGTTTTCTCGTTTCCGTTGATTCAGTAAACGTTAAACGTCGGACTAATTCGCAAACACTACTTTCTAGCTGGTTGAAAGAAAGTCTGAAATAGGCGGAAACTTGGGAGGTCAAGATACATTTTTCGACAATATTATACTTTTACTTATACTTTTACTTTTCTATATACCAGCTAGAACGTCCGGCTAAAGCCGGACTTCAGGCTTTTTTGGTGTTCGTTTCGCTGGCCTTCACCGATCAATAAGAAATAATAGTAGCCACTTTTTTTGTAAAATTAGAAATGTTTTTTTTTCTCTACCAACGCTTTCCTCAATTTTTAACCCGAAAATTTGAGCATAGATGAAAGATCTAATGGGTTTTCCCTAAACGTGTCAGTTCTATATTTGGAGAAAGATCAAACTTGATTTTACATCTATGTTTCTCTCACATTTCCACAATTTGGAAACATAATTCATTGGAGGTAGGAGTTTGCTTTGTTTTCAACTATTAGCAGAGATCGATGTGCTAACATGAAATGACGTGAATATCATCATCATAGTGATGAAGATAAAACTCTATGTCAGACCACGTGAACGTGTGTTGGCTAGTATTGTATCTGAGCAGTCGTTTGTATGTGTGTTTCCACTTCTTGAAGAAAGAATGTTAACAGCTTCAGAGAAATATGCTTGGACATGGATAGTGATAGAAATAGTAGTGATGAAAATAACGCTCTACGTCAGATCGCGTAAACTGTTGGCTACTATGTATTGTATTTAAGCAGCCGTTCGCACGTGTGTTTCCTCTTTTCAAAGAAAGGATATTAGCAGCATCAGGAAGACATGCTGGGAAAAGGATATTTCAAGGAACTATAGAAACCAATTCTATCGCGTTGGGGCTCCCGCGCACCAATCCGAAGCAGTGAAACCTCCCCACTCTAGAGCTTGCTGGCGCCGCTGTACCATTCCGACCCCATAGGTCTCGTCCCACTCCATTTTACAGCTATATCGCTCCGGGGCACGAATTCGACGCCGTAGGACCCATCTCACCAAATTTTACCGCGTTGGGACTGCGGCGCACCAAACCGACGCCATGGCATCCGTCTCCCTATCTTTTTGGAATTTCTTGACTGAAACATATACACATATAGTTGAGTCAAAACGACACGAAACACGGACTGTTGCGCAAGCGGCCGCGCTCGGAAGCGTTGCGGTGGAAACAGCGGTTGGAATAGAGGTGGGACCATGGCGAACTGCAGAGGTGTGTGGCGGTAGCATGAGTCCTTACACGATCCCAACCGCTACGCTCCACCGCTCCGCTTTGAGCGCAGCCGCTTGCGCAAATGTCCGTGTTTCATGTTGTTTTGACTCGACTATACATAGGCGCACACACGTGACAGAATAAGCCCGTTATTATATAGCATGATAGTTTGCAAATTTGGAAGTATACATTCGCATAAACGTTTATTTACCCTCACTAACATAAGACAGAAACAAACTTGCCTTATCAGGGCCAACATACATAAACGATGAGCAGTGGCCCAATGGTAGAGTGCTCGCCTACCAGCTGCTGCATGACTATAGCTCGGCACATCACCGGTAGAGCTTTGCATCATTATGGGATATTTTCGTGACACCCAGATACACGGACTAAGCGCGTTATTATATAGCATGATGTTTCCTAAAGTATCTTATCGTTGAGAGTTTTCGAAGAATTATGATGTGAGATTCATCTGTTGAACCGTGAAGCTAGTGTTGTAAATCTACATGTTTCTTAATCGAGATTAAGAGACATTATAGTGCATACATATACACTAGCAGCACTATAAATAACTCTCTGCTTGGAACTCAAGTATAGTATCCTTCCTTCAAGTATAGTATCCAGTTTGTTTGAGGAGACTTTTGTTATGCTGCGCGGCCTTTTCGACACTTGCACGTTCAGTGGGGTAGGTACAATAGACTTTCAATTATACGGGAATAATAGCATTGGTACTCACTGGCGGTTGTGTGGTTGCCTTCTGCACCTTAGATAGTGATTGATTCGAGGCTGCATGTGATGTAGAGTCGGGCCAAAACGACATGAAGACCACTAGGGTTACTTAAGCGGCTTCGCTCGAAGCTCCGAGGTGGAGGTGGTGGTAGGAGTCGGCGTGGGACCATCGCGAACTGCAACGATAGACGGTGCTAGCAGTGGTCCCCACTCGATCCTGACCGCCACGGTCCACCGTGCCGCTTACGTAGCGGCCTCGTGCTTCATGTCGTTTCGATCCTACTGTACATATTGTTACGAACGACACGAGGCCACTTATGATCTCCGAGCGTTCATTTCGGTTGTTCAAAACATGCGCTCCGATATCCGCTGGGTTTCAAGATTGGTTGCGGCTGCTCCAGTTAGAAGTTATCTCTTAATGAACAAGGGTTAATTCCAGACTTATCAGAAAGATAAAATATTTTATGGCCCAAATTGCTCATAGAAGAACATTTTCAGGCCTCTTAAGAAAACCTAATTGTCGAAAGTCAAGTCGTAAGGGATAATTGTTCTAACAAATTGTGAAGCGTAGTTTATTTCAGTGGAAAGTCTGCCCAGGTATCATGGAACAAGAACATGAGATCTAATATCTGCTTAGTTTTAGCAAAAATAAAAACAAAACATAGCAAATTAAGACCCACAAATATCAGAGCTGCATCTCATACTATACTGGTTTTAGAAACACGTCCAGAATTACTCAATTGTTATTTTTATTTTCTAGGTTGCAGGAAAAAATTCACTACCAAGAGGTATCCATGGTGTTTAATCAATATATAACCTCTTTTTACCAATCTTTTTACTTGTGCACTTTATTATCACAACTAGCTTGAGAAACCTAGTGCAGTGAGGAAAAGCCTATGGACATATTGACGCAATAAGCAAGATAGTCACGTTTATAAGTGTGAGTTTCAATATTAACAGTTTTTGATTTGGAAAGGGCGATATCTTCTATATTATAGTGCTTTTAGTGCTCTCAACCATCTGATCTTACTTTTGCATTTTGTGGAATTCAAATGTGGAACTTGACAAAACTTGACCATCGTCACTACATAAAAATAAATACCGCAATTAGAATAGTTATGAGATGACATGATGGCATTTCACACGTTCCATACAATGAGAAGTTATTTGAAAACATCTAGAAGAAATAAAAAATTTCATACTACATCTTCCATCGTGCAAGTGAAGAGGGATGATTGCGCCCGTGTAACTACGTCCTTATATCAAACATCATTGCTTTTAACACTTTTTACAAAACTTATAAGAAAGTGGAGTTGGTAGTTTGATCTCTCATATGGAATGAGTATAATAGTTGAGGTGGACCTCTCAGCAATGAACCTTATATTTATGATGTGATGCGTAAGATTATTCTCTTGCAATTTGTGTTCACAATGTCGAGGATGGACTTGCAGCCTCCGCCAAGCGAGGGTACACTTAGAATTAAGTCAAGCTTCTTACTTTCACCACGTTGCTTTTGCTGGAACTTGCCTTGAGAGTCGTTTGGTTTACCATTTTCTCAGGAAGTACTGAATCAGCCCCAAAACCATGCTAATGTGAATGATCCAGATTTGTAAACATGCTGGGGTAAACTACTGTTAGAATGAGTAGATTTATAGGTAGGGGGAATTTGAAGAACAAGAAACATTTGGAATCTATAGCTTCTAATTATGCTTGCTTGCACGACTTTCTATGATACGGCTCTAATTCATGGCTGTGTTGTGCCGCCTGAACTCCAAGTGTCCGATCCTAAATTTCTATTTTCTGCCTAAGTTTTGGATTGATGAACAACAAAATGGATCCTGTATTTATGTCCTTCACTATCATGAGAGATCGGGCAGTTCTTCGAAGTAATTGAGCATAAGCAGGAAGAAGCGAAAATATGTTGTATGTCGTAGCCAGATAACACAAATGTTATTTGACTCGCAAAAATGTGGAGAACTAGACAATATCGCAACAACCTTTTTAATATCAATGGATTTGTTTTGATATTTCGAGCAAATAAATACCGTAGTTTTACAGAGAGAACGGAAGAAGAATGTGCTGGAGACTACATTGTTGGCACATGATTTAAACAAGAACAGGAAGAACTCTTCTGCAGCCATTCGGTCGCCTGGCGAGCTGATTGATCAATTCATTTCTTCGAAACCGATAGTTGTGTTCAGCAAGACTTGGTGCCCTTTCAGTAGGTCTGAGTTTTTCCTCATACTCTACGCAAATGGTGTATACGAGAGTCTAAACCTTATGACTCTCGTATACACCATTTGCCTTGATCTAATCTCATTTCAATCAACATCATGGATGTCTAACTAATCCATGAAACTTCATTGCCTTTATGGAAAGCCAATGAAGTTCATGGATTAGTTACACATCCATGATGTTAAATGTTCCTAGGGAAGAACCACTTGTTACAAGTGCTAAATAAACATGTTGGTCATGGCATCTTTTTTTATTTTCCCAATCCTAGTTAATAATATTAGGAGGAAGTGGTGGAACAAGTTAAAAACTGTGGCAATGTTCATACTTTGCTGAATAAATTGAAAAGCTGGCGGTGACAATGATACGAATGATTTATCAATTCATTTCTTCGAAACCAAACTTACAAGCACTACTCATTCCTTATTTTCGTTGAGAAATGATCATGTTGGTCTTGAATTTTGGTTTCCTCGGCTTTTCGTTCTCTACTATTGTGAAAAAACCCAACATCGAACATTTCTCTGAATATAGTCTTCAACGTGTTTCCGAGTGTCTATGAGAACTATGAATGGGGAACTAGTATACATCTCACATTTCTAGGGAATTAAGAGGTTTTGATGAGAAATTTCAACTTTGAGGTGGCGAACATAAAATTGACGTTCTTTCTTCACGGTTTGACAGCGTAGGGCACTTGGGGTTCATCAGCTGATTAATATCGTTCTTTCTTCTTTTTTTTTGGCGACAGTCGCTAAGAAAAAACTGCAGTTTTAATTTATATGGTTGGCAATAATGGCATCGATCTTTTTTTTCTACGCCGCAAAATCTTCTCTCTGGATGACCATCAACGGCTTTTTTCAGGAAAGCAAAGGCAGCTTTGGCGACTTTTCGACTAAGTTCTCGGCACTTTGAATACATAGAACTAGACGAGCGCACAGACCTACCCGGCGATGCGATACAAGACGAATTGGAAAGGAGATACGGGAGTAGATCAGTTCCAAAGGTATCCCTTTCTTTTTCTTGGTCGTCTCAGATAATTTGGTGAATATTTCGTATAGGTGTTTATTGCTGGAAAATTCATCGGAGGCGTAGACGACACTGTTCGACTGCTGCATAACGGCGAGTTGGAGGTTATGGTTAATGCTGCGCTGGGTATCAATTAAAATACTGTCATAGATGTTTCGGAAATATTTATACTTATTTATACTTAATACTTTTCAAAGAATGTCAAAATAAAATCATTCTGTAAAATCGGTACTCTGTCTATGCGCAAGTATGAAACATGTATTTTGACAATTCTAGTTATTACTTGAACCCGTGTTCTCCCATAAAAACCCCAATAAAGTGAAATCTTGGAACATCTTTTCACTATTGAAGGGCGGCTAAGAAGACTGCTCTGATATGTTCACGATGAGGAGGCACGGTGTCCTGCTTTTCCTGTTTTGCGTGGTTCCACGGTTATTGACCATTCATACATCCGTTCCTCTGGCACGTCTTCGTTCTGGAACTTTCTATTATTGGCTATGAAAAGACGCAAAAAAGTAGTGCATATGACTTGCAAACATACTTCTTGTGTTTCAGGCTCGACGTTAGAATCACCAGTTTCCATAGGTTCTCCAGAAGTTTGTTCAGTAACAGAATACGGTTTGATTTCGCTGTCTAAGCGAGTTATCGCTTTCTCAAGAGCCATCCTGAACCCTTTGGAGTTCATAATTGGGAAGAGGGGCGGTCTGCTGTTGTCTACCCATCCTTTTGCACGATAATACAGTCTAAAGATAGAAACAGAGATTCGCAAATATTTGAGAAAAATCGTACATTTCATTGTAGCACTGTAACCAATTCGCTGATTGCAGCATTGTAAAGGTGTTAGCAAATTTCCTTTCGGTCTAACAATTTACATTTTGTGCAACATCAAGAATTACGGACCCAAATCCAACAACTAATCTATTCTAAGTAGCGCCTAAATAAATCACAACTTCCAATCAGATTTGTGAAGTGAAGGATTGAACGCCCACAGGTTATGACCACTAGTAGTAAATTTAAGAGCTTTTTACATGTGTGCATGAGTTCTTTTTTTTCAACGTTTTCAACGAAGTTGACGTGCGCAGTATTCTACTCCTCTAAGTGGGTGCAACTAAAATAGAAGAGAGGGAAGTTATTTTGATGTCAACAGGACGTTTCTCTATTAAAACTACAACAATGTATCGTATGGGAAAATCAAAGAAGGAAAAGGCATATTCGGAAGAAATTCCGACAGTTACCGTGGGTAAAGCTCTGCCAAGAAAAACTACCCACATGAAGGGAGAGATAAAGGATTTAAAGATAGAATACGTATGAAATTGCATTTCAAAAGAATCAAGATTCCTTTAAAACATCTTTCAATTTGATTCGTTACAGAAGTTGCGCCAATAGTAGTTCTTCAAGAACAAAACAATCTATTCTATTGCCTTTCATATATAGTTGTCGTGCGAGATCCTAGCACCGTTAGACGGTGCTGCAACATCGCTTGTTGTTCGATAAATACTTGACGTTCAAAAAGTCCGAAAATTGAAATGGAATAATAGGGACCAATAAGGGCAGCTATCACAGATTTGATGTGGTGCGGAACCCACAAAGGATAGAATATTCCAGAACGAAAGCGTAGAGTTCCGATAGAAGATTGCGGAACCTTGCGTGACTCCGCGCATCTTTCCGTTGTGAAAACGCCGTGGAAGACGATGTTTTTCTTCACGACGATTTCAGTTGTAACGAACCACCTTCGCGCCGCATCCACCAACGATCAGTTGAAAATCAGTTATGTCATTTTGGCAGCCTACTCATGTAAAACCAAGGAGTAGGCTGCTGAGGAGAGTGGAACGTGCACATACACCACGTCAAAATCGTAATACGCTGCCTTTAACGCTAACTTCTCCATCCTTTCCCGCTTTTGGCGTTAGTTTTACTGTGTCGCAACAATTCTGTACAGAAAGCTAAATTCATTGAAAACAAATTTTCTAACTAAAAAGAATATGTACCCTGGCCATTCTCTTTCAACAAGCTCCTTGACAAGTTTCTTGAAATTGCTCGGGGGGTCCTTGTAGATCTGAAAAACACATGTAAGAAACCTGTACGTTTAGTTCTGTGAACTAATTAGGTTGATTAGGTTACCGCATAGGTCCCTTCCAGTTTTTTCTGAATGACACTCTGTTGTAAACACCTAGTCATCTGAGGTATGTACCATTCCTATTCACCCCTAGACGTCAACACTCGGGCAATTTGTCAACTGCCTCTTCCCAAAATTTTTGGGGTTGGAATTTAAAAAAATCGCAGAGTACCGAGTGCCTTTCTAATCTCGTGCAACAGTGGCTCCTCACTCCGATCTACGCACTATCTCTCACTCAGAAGGTTTTCGTACAGGGACCACCTCTCGACGCTAGTGATGAGCTTCTTACGTCCTAATAAAATCTGGATATCCTTTGAAAGGAGAGAAGAGAGAGGTATGTGCTCTTCCTTCTCGCAAGATCAAACACTCGACAGCTCGTGGGTTACCCATCGACCAAGTTTCTGGGCATTGCTAATCTTCGCAAGGCCAAATGCGACATAGAATGCGACGCGGAATGGTAAAAGTCAAGAGGCGTCGCTGACACTTTGTTGGTAGCGGGTCCACCTCTGCAGAAGTGCAGAAGAACGGGAGCCTGACGAAGAAGGACGAAGGAGGATCTGTCCAGTTCATTGAAAAAAAAAAAAAAACTATATTCCATACTAACAGGTAAGTGAGCGGTAAACCACAGCACGTATATGATTTTGATGATCCCATGTTTCCCATAACAAACGAGGGATATGCGATCATCAAAAACTATGTAGGAAACTGATGCGGCAGCCTAATAATTTGAAACTTTATGGTGTCCAGTGAAAAGGCAGAATTCCGTTATTTTAAGTTGAAGTAGTTCTTGGCTTAAAACTTAAAACTTAAGCAGGAACGGGGGTCTAATGAACGACCGGAAGCGATGTCTGCAAATGCAAAAAGTAATTCGCTAATAATTAATACCAACTGAAAACGCAGTCGTCATTAGTGGTTAACAATCTGTCGCGACTTTTTAACACTCTCTTGTGCCGGAACTCACGATCAGATTGCCCTGGGTGAGACTGGAACGGGCCTTAAAGACCCGATAATGTATACCTGTCAGCGGCTCGCGATGCGCCACTAGTTTCATTCAGACAAAACCGAATGAAAAAAAAAACGCGGAATATGAATTCATTGTTTCTGAAACTGTTCTGTCCTGGTTAAAAGGCTGCAGAATGGCCTCATGGATTTCATCTCAGTTCTAACTTTCCAAACAAAAAAAAAAAAAACATCGAAGTAAGGTTGTTCCAGCGACGTAAATGTGGTTTAAATGATTTCATAGAGTCCGTGCAAAGTTGTTTTCAGGTCTGCACTTTTTCGAGTTACACCAGTTAATATCGATAGCTTTTGATTTGACATTCGCTGTAAATCTTGACAGATGAAATTTATGCCCTCTTCATCAAGTGTCGCAAAAAGTGGCAGGCCATGTACAGATACTCCTTCACATTTTCTAGGGGCACCGTAACGAAACTGGCAAACCCGTACATTGCAACTTTTCGGCAAACCAGGGTAAAATACCTTGAGCAAATATTCCAGAGAATTGATTGTAGCAGTTTCGTTGTAACGTTTAGATCTGTCTGCCATTTCCGATTGTTGTTTTCGAGATTCATAACCTGCTTCGTTGTAGTACGGTTCTGGTACCAAGATCAACGCTAAAAGATCCTTTCAATGGTGTGTATTATTAAATTAGAAACATCACCTACCTTGAATTGATAGCAGCACTTGTAGAAGATTTGAAGTCGATGGGTTCCAAGTTTCAACTCCCTGAATATAAGTGATGGAATGATTCACGACCACTAGAATCACCTCAATCTATTCACCTGTCCAGACCAAGTACCCAAAAGACTCGTACAAACTTTCCCGTTCTGGTACAAGTTTGGATTAAGTTGCTCTTGCGAATAGGCCACGTATGTTACCTGAAATTTTGCAGAAAATAGCACGCTAAAGGTGATTTAAAAATTCATAAATTACTGTCGAAGTATATGAAGTACCTCAGGAGGTTTTTCTGGATAATCGTTAGGAAGTTTGATGGTAAAATAAAAAGGAGTAGAGTCAAAAGGAGTTCCGGATGGTCCCATTATAAGCACATGGATAATATTCAACCTGTAGGAATGAGTTGTGACGAAAAATGAGCTTACGAGAAACCTGCCATGTTTGTTTATAACTCACCTATTCGCAAATGCGTGGACGTGAATGCTATCAGGGACATGTTCAGCGAGCATTTTGTGCTCTTTGAAGACAGTGGTGTAAAATTTTCGATTCGGTATGAAACCGGAAGAGTCAGTAGATTCTGGGCATTCATCTAGCACCTAAATGTCAGCTCCGAAGAATGTGAAAATGTATAAGTGTCGGGGAGACACATCTGTCATTAAGGGGTAAAGAAGGAATAGCCTTACCTTATCAGTTTTTATACTACATCATGTATCTTTCACTATCTGTAGGGTGGACGCATTGCATTGATGTTATGGTTCTATCGCTTCGATTAATTGGCAAAAAATTCTTCAGAGCTATTTTTAAAAAGAAGACGCTCTTCGTTCTGTGATAAATTATACTCAAATCCAGTTTGAAGTTTCACTCAGTAAACCGGTGAGAGAGGCCATCTCCCCGGTTCACTAAGATTCATGGCCCACTTATATTAATTACACTAGTCGAATAGTCCTGCGAATATAAATATTGTCTTCGTTTCCAACCATCCTAGAATGAATTTTTGTCAGCAGTCATCGCCTGAGATTATGATTATGGATACGATGATACTCCTTTTTGGGAAGTCAACTTCACTGAGTTCTGGAATACTTCCTCAGAAATTATGTCAAAAGTATCAAAATTAACATATAAAGTGTTAGTGGTGCCTTCTAATAGATTTCTGGTCATCTAAAAATGCTCAGAAAGTAATAATGAAAAGACAAACCGTGAATGTCCCTTTATTTCGGTCAGTTTTTGTGTCCATCGAAGTCAGAGTAGATCGCTGTTTTAGACTACACGCATCACTGCAAAACCAAATTACTCGTGGAAAGGATAGCCCCACAAACCATGAAACAGTTGTAATCTCTATGATGATTTTTTTTTCCAAACAGCACTGAAGACAACTCACTACCTTGTAGTATTGGGATTGCCGATTTCCTCCAATTTCTGTGAATACGCTACCACTACCTAAACAAGGTAGTCGCAATAGGTATGACAAGAATAGTGTAGAGTCAAAACGACATGAAGCAGAGTACAGTTGCGTAAGAGCGCTCGAAGCGGTGCAGTGGAGCGCAGCGGTGAGAATCGAGATGGGGTTCTTGCTACGAATATCCTTCGCTGCAAATCACCATGGTCTCACCTCGATTCCAACTGTTTTCTCCAGCGCGCCGCTTCGAGCGCAACCGCTTACGCAACTGCACCGTACATCAAGTCGCTTTGACCCGACTATGCGTGACCGAGGGTGCATGACTGTCCCATCTTCCGCTTCACTCCTAACAGTGTTGAGTTTATTTGTAAGGTATTTCATACAATTTACCACATGAATTCATTTTCAATGCCTCTAAGTTATAGCCAAACGAAAACCACTTAGACTGCTGCGACCTAGAGAGCGGTAAAACTCTTGTACAGGGTTCGCCAGGCCTTCCGCACATAAACTTGGTAATTCAACACAAATTGGGGTTTCAAGATGGTACAAACTACCACTTTCAGTAAATACAGTCGGCTTAGAAAGGGCTGAAACATAAAGTCACGAAGGATTCTCGGTAAATGTGTGCACTGAGCTCCCTCAATGCGTGCGCGAAACTCCCCGGACCTCTTTTCACTTTTTTTGAAACAGCTTCTCACAATTTTCTTTGTGTAATGAAGATGTTCATGAATAGGATAACACAGTCTTAGTAAAGTCTTTTTCATTAGTTTTTCCTAGTACTTATTTTGGTCCTGGGGGGCCTCCAAGATCTTAGTTTGCAGAGATTTGGTTTCTTTTCCACCCTTCTTTGCAATTGTGCAAAATTTTCTTCAAAATACGAAGAAAAATGCTAGTTCAGAAGATTCTTCTTATTCCAGGGCATCTCTTCAATTACCTCAGTTTGAATTTACCCCACTTTTTTGTAGCTTAGCTAGTTAGCCTTCTTTTAGGGTACCATTTGAAATTTTGATGCCTCCGCTGACTTGAATGACAAGAGTATCGCGGCGATACCCAGTATTCCGTATAGGAAATTATTTGTTGACAATTACAAAAGGATTATTAGGATACCTGCTTATACATAGAATCGAAGGAATACATTTTGGTGAACGTTGCTAAATACTTCGCCAAATCATGATCGTAGAAGTCCACAGATCGCCTAAAATAGAAATAGAAGAGTATAATTCATGCAGCAACTCGCACCTCTTACGAATACTAGCGCCATTAAACCTCATCTCATACTCTAGCTCACACTCCTGCTACAACAGTACCGTCTTGTGCAGAAAATCGACTACACCCACATGTCCACAGCTGAATTTAAGGAGAGTACCTTTGAAACGCTCAGCATATAACAGTAGGAAATGTCGCACAATTTTTTTTTAGAAATATTTCTGAAACTATGTAAAACATCATTAAAAACGCAAAATTGAAGCCAGAAGCAACGAAGTAACAGCTTCAAGAAAACACTACACTAGGGAAAACTTATAACACCGGCATAGAGCAACGTTTTGTGTTCAGGCATTAGGGAGAAAAGTGCCAAGAAGATTTTTTATTGAAAAGAAACATCATGATAGAAAAGTGTGCATCTCAGTTTACTCAACAAATTTTCAGCTGGTGCACCTCAACCAAAATTTTTGGAAAAATACGGCAAGTAGAACCAGCAAGGAAAATGTAAGCGTAGCACTCTTTCAGGAGCAAAATTTCTGTAAGTTCGGAATATAGACCGAGAGTCCTTGTTGTAAAGAGACATGAATTTCACTATCACTTTTTTCCTTGAATTTTAGAATAGCAGCGAACAGAAATGTTTGTGTTCAAGAATTTGCGCATTTTTTTTAAAGATCTACAACTAACTAGGAGTTAGATGAGGTTAGATATGTTATTACGCAGTGTTGAAGATAAGCTGTCAGAAGCAGCATTCGGGAGAATTTTTGAGGTCTCTCCATGAATGGGTGAACCAAAAAACAATTTACAAGTATCCTTTCCTTTCTGTAACCTTTTCCTTCTCAAATCTATGGAAAACTATGTGCGAATTTCACTTGCTCGCTTGAAAAACATTATGTAACGATAGATAGTTGCGTAAACTTGGAGAACTATTCAGACAAATTAAGATATCAAGAGTTTTCGCATGAACAAAAAAACTAGAATTAAGCTATCAGAAAATTGACGTGGAACACAAGATATGTTCGTGGAGCTAAGCACAGGTGCGGTAAGGAGAAGCATGGCTAAGCAATTTTTCCTTTGGTTTTCTCTCCCTTTAAATAAAAAATCAACACATTCACAATTTCATTTCATGTACGCTTTGTAGCGTGACAATGACAACACATAGATAATTTTTGTTTCTATGACATGTCACAATGAAACGGAAATTGAAAAACGACAGCTAAAGATAAATTATTGAGAGCTCATCCGACATGGAAAAAGCGAGGACCCAAATTGTCAGGAAAAGAATGCAAAAACATCAAGATACTGGGATTTCAGAAACTCACTCATAATTTACCAAAGGTATATATAATGAAATATCCATCTCATTCATTCAGAAAATACTTGTACAACAAAGGGTCTATTTTAGGGTGAGGTGTCTAGTTTATAGATTATTTTTGTCCACATGAATCTTGGAGTAAAACGGTATCTTCAATTCCGACCATGCTTTGAAATATAGGCATTTGATCCTCATCGTTAAAATATATCCACATCGCAGTTTTCATGTTTATGAATTGAAACAATGAATCAGGTCCAGGAAATACATTAAAGTGTGGTGAAACTATAGAAACATGACTAACGGAAAGTGCTTCCACATGTTTACATAGTCGGGTTAACGGAAACCTTCTCGCACTGTTCAGGTGAAAACTGAGAAGGCTCCCGCTTGTTTTATGAATACCGATCTTTTGTCCGGCCGGCCCGTTAAAGGCATCACTCCACGAATCTGAAGTGGTACGGATTTCAGGTGGAGTATTCGTATACGGGATAGTAGATTATGGAGAGGAGGGTGATTCCATCCATTTCCTCCTAGTTGCCGTAAAAAACGGCCCGGAAGATGCGGCGCCCCACGAGGCTGGCGCGCTCCAGTCGAATTCCCTGTAGAAAACAGTGCGCCAGAACGGCTGAAGCCGTATCTTCCGGGCCATTTTTTACGGCAATTAGGAATAAATGGACGGAATCACCCCCCTCTCCATAGTCTCCCATCCCGTGTACGAATACTCGACCTGAAATCTGCACCACCTCAGATTCGTGGGGTGATGCCTTTTAACTTAGCAGAAGGGTTTGAAAGACGCTTTCGGGGACGTTCAATAGGACGACAAGAATAAAGCAGAGACAGCACGCTGCACTATGCCCGACAAAACGACTCAAATGAAATTGGAAAATGACGAAAATTTCCGCTGTTTTTAGGTAGGGTACCTATAGGTCAGCAAAAGATTATACTGCTCTAGCAAAACACATGTCCTTATTTTATAAGACGTGCGAATCATCTTTCCAAACGTGTTTTGACGTTTTTAAGCGTCCCCACCATATATTGTGGAGAGGTCTCAGCTCCGAAAACCTCGTACGCTTCTTTTATCACTGGTTAAAGAACAGTTCGTGCCATATGAAGGAATTAAGAACTCCTTAGAAAGTACAGCCCCCAATTTCTCCTGAACCGAACCAACAACTTCTTCGGGACATTCATATTATCTCCAGTGGGATTTCAATATCGTAGAATAGACGATCTCCGAATGACTCACTCAAAATGACAAAAAAAAAGAAACGAAATGACTCACACATAGGTGACCAACTCATGAAGGGTTGGATATTCTATGAATGGTGCCGATTCATACTTCTCCGAAAATACGCAGTTAAGCTGGAAAGAAACTGCGATACTGTTGAACTCGAAGGAAGCACTAACGAAATGAAATTTTGAACTCATGAATGATCAAAAAATTATCTCTTAAACACTCACTCCTTTCCAAATGGAATTTTCTTTAAACACGTCATAATGCAGCAGGCCACAACGGTGTAATAGCACAAGAGCCGAGGCAAAAGTATGGATGCGCTATAACATTCAATTAGCTTCTTTGGAACGAACTAAAAAGAAAGGAAACTTACTGCTTTGTTGTAATCCTCATTTTTTCTATTACTGACTGACTCATTTTCGAAACCTGCTTGCGTATTGGGATAACACACAATAAGGTGAGAATTATCAGTAGGACAGCTATGGAATTCTAATGCCTGAGTAATGAGTGAAATAATTAGTTTTGTTCGTTCGACTCCTTTCGCCAATCCTCGAGCAGTTGCTCTTAAACATATCATAAACGTCGGTGGCTGAAATGGAAGGATGAAATGTGTAGTATGTTATATTATAACTATATCTCGTGAAAAAGAATGATCAACATCTCTTCATATAAAAAAGCTAGCGTCTATGTGTCCAGTGTGTGCTGACGCTTAAAATACATATGCAGTATAGTTTACGTACACAGTATATTATATTAGCAGCATACTGATAATAAAAAATCAGGTTGCAGTGACTATACAATTGGAATGTACCATAAAACACACTTTTAGTGCACAAAACACATTAACTGAGATATGCAAAAAACGTATAAAAAATTCCTCGACCTCGGTTGATCCTGCTGGCACAGAAGTAGTGCACCTTCTTTTGGCAGTAGGAGGATATGGTTCTCCTGCTTCATCCTGAAAAAAAGAAGCAGCTTCAGAACTGATTTCGAAAAGGTATGACAGAAACTACTGAATGGATTTTAACCATAACGTCCACTCACACGAAGTTTTTTTTTAATCTCATCGAATCTTATTTCCTTCTTATCCACAACGCTTAGCTTCTGGTTTTTAAACTTAAAGAAAGTTAGTAGTTAGGAGATCGCAATTTGAATGCGGTAAATTCGAGAAAAACTAATACTTACAGCGGAGAAAATATGTGTTGTAAAGTGGTGGGTAGCTTCACTCAATGAAGAGAAACCTCATGATGCATATGCATTCGTGATTTCAGATGATTATTTTTTGCCCAGAAATAATTAGAGCAGGCAATTAGCACTGTTCACAGTCACTTGATCTCAATTCTTTGGTGGCGAGACTACTTGGGGCGTCTCCGGGTTTGCAAGCAAGTATGGATAAAAGTGATTTTACGCTTGCCTCGCGATGTAAGTCCATTCAAGAGACAGTCCCCTTTCTGCTGTCTCAATACTGATTCATCCATGTAGATGTAGGTATATGCATGTACAGCTGTGTTTAAGTGCGCATACTTGTCTAGCTAAACTGAATAGGAAGCACGTGGTGATTCACGCCCCCCCCGTAAGTTCAGATTGCAGCCATGACTCGGCCGTCCATGCGTAAAAATAATTTTCTTGACTAATGTAGAGCACCGTAAGTAACGACGGTTACCAGAAGTTAGATTTTTTCAAAGTTAGTTCAAAGACCTACATATGCGGTTACGAGGAACCAAAGACCGAGTCGAAGGATCTGATCTGTTTCCAAGAGATGAGAAATGGAAAGTCTGGTGAAAACGACGGAATTAGCGGAGAAATGCTTAAGTTTCTTCCTACGTCTGGGATTCGTGAGATGACAAAGATCATCAGCTCAATATGGATAGACGAAAGGATACCTGATTCGTGGAGGTAATACGCTATCATAATTCCCCTCTACAAGAAGTTAACTCAGGGAATTATCGAGGAATCTCTTTGCTGCGTGTAATGCACAAAGTTTTGAAACGGATTATCCTAGACCGACTTATTAAACATCGCGATGAAACAACGTGCGATGAGCAAGCTGCCTTACGCCCTGGCCGATCTACAATTGAGCAGGTGTTCACCGTTAGGTGAGTGATTGAAATCTGCCAGATATTATATCTGTACTAGGTATTCAAGGCCAATGCAATAGCCTTTCTGGACTTTTAAGCCGCTTTCGACTTTCCTCATCAAGGCTGTCTTCTCAACGCCCTCCGTCCAGATGTAGTTCGTTCGCTTGCTTGATGACATGAATAAAGCAAGCGAACAAATTTTCCTGGTACTCCATCGAACTGCTGCAGTTCAAAACAACAACGAATAACTGCTGCAATTCAAACACCAGCAGGATGAACAACACCGTTTGAGGTGGTGACTGGAGTAAGAGAAGCGGCAGTGGCAGGGCGTTTGCTGTTCAACTTCGTTATCGATGACATCATGCGAAGAACAGTCTATCAGTGTCCTGCCTACATCGTCTTAGCACCATCAGAGTGCCCCTTTACTGATCTCGAATACACCGACGATGTTGGTATATTCGTGGAAAGCAGTACAAAACTTCAACATGTTGTCAACTTTATGTCGAAGCTGGCTGCAGCTTATGGACCACGTCTACGCTCTAATAAATGCAAGCAGATGTGGGTCTCTTCGAGACCCCGAACGGGAATCAGGGTGGAAGGACAACCGATCGAACTGAACCCTGAAACCTGTTACCTGGGCTGCACGCTGAAAAACAACGGCAGCTACGAGAAAGATATTCAGTAAAGATGCGCTAAGGCTATTTCTGCATTTTCTGCGTTTATTTCTTTTCCTTAACAAAATGCGTGTGGTCAACCGCCAACCAACGAAGTCAAGCTGCGAGTCTCCTATCCGCAATTCGCCCCATCATGATGTACGGATCAAAGACTTACCAACTACGGTGATGGACAGGCTTGATTGCACGGAAAGAAAGCTGCTTAGACGACTACTTGGTTACTTTTGACCTAGGATATGCCACAATGACGCGGGAGCTGATGTGGAGTACCGGCGGATGACATGTGGAAGGTATCAACATCTTGCACCGCCATCGAAAGTGGCTACAGAAAATCGCATTTGCTTCTTTGGTCATATATTAAGGAGACCAGCAGATCGCCTTCTTCAATGAGTTTTGAGAAGTTTGTCGGACTCAAGTTGGAAGAGACCATCTTGCTAAAAACGGAAGTTCTTAACTAAGGTGGTGAAAGAGGAGCTGAGGACACTCGGTGTAGATAGGCAGTTCAGGTGAGACGTAAAGTTTCGCATTTTCAATATGGAATAACGACGGATGGATTGATTCCGTACAAGCTCTCACATAACATCGAGAAGGTTGGGCAGAGCTATGTGCAAGGACCCCACATCTCGGCGAAGATGCGGGTAATTGCGTCAAGTGATGATATCAACCCCCGATTAAGTCAAAGTAAGTCGGGAAGGATCCGTACAATCTAAATACTCATACAAGCAAGCTTCTTTTTAGTGATTTTATGTGATGCAAGCGAAGGACAATGAGTTCAACAGAGCTAACCGAAAAGAAATGATTTCGCCTACTAAATCGAAAAGTCGTGAATGACTCTCCCATTCCATCGAGAAAGGTCTACTCCCGTCATAGAAACATGTCCTCCAAAGGTTCTCTTTTCCTAAAGCTTAATGTGAGGTGCTGTCGACGAGAAAAGATGGGAGAAATCAGACAGCTCTGAACACTCTGGCAGGCCTCTTCATCATCGTTATCGACGTAGAGAGAAAGATGGATATTCGAAAGATTTCACAATTTCGCCGAAATATCCAATATAATATATAATATATAATATTCACTCTCGATAGCGAAATGCAAAAGTAAGAGATGATAACACGGAAGTGATAATTGATGGTAGGCAGTTACAGCAACATTGCTTCGCAAATGTAACACTTGTAACACGAAAAATTAGGCAGGTGGAAGCAGTGAGGGCTGACTGGTGGGTCTGGGGAAGATTGGTTCACAGCTCAACCTATAGAAGATGTTCATGAGAAGAGTATGTGCATGTGATGTCCCGAATTCATGTTTAGAGGAAAAATATAAATGCTTGACAATGCAGCCTTCTTCTCAGACGTTCCTGTTGGTTGAAATCGTCAATGTTCCTGGAGGCGCATATAGACTACATTACATTAGATTAGAGTTACAGAAATGTACATGGATCATGTCCTCACTGCTGCAAAATCAAACTTCTCGGCATTAAAACAGATAGCCTTCGGAGCGTTAGCACTGTTAATGTCGCGAAAACCCTCTTACTGCTTCGTACTCTGACATCAACTCCGTTATCAAATCATTAGCGGAATTTTGTTCTGCGCCCGTCGTCTTTCAGACATATCATGTCGGTACTCATCTTGAAGACTAAAAAGCCTCTCTTGCGGAACCTCATCTTGACGCTGAGAAGAAATGAACAGTGAACTGAAAAGAGCACTCGAATGCTATGTCCTAAGGGGTTCTATATTGTCGAACGCCAACTGACGGATGTTTCTCGTCAGAACGTTGTTAAACTCTCATCTTTCATTTTCACTGCTCTTCAAATGTTAGAATGGATAACCTTTGCCACGAAAAAAAAAATGACTTGAACGTGAACTGGGAGCGTCTGTTCACATAGGTCAACCAGGGACATTACCTGACGTGGGCATATGCTTCGCAGGATAATGCCACTTTCCATTAAAATGTTGTTGAAATCCAATCGTCGCAATCGCATTGATTCAAACAATGACCACCTGCTGGCCAGGTATTTTAGACATCGACGCCTTCATTTCGTCATAGAAGGCGTCTCTACTGCTGTCTTGAGTGGTTTCCGTAGTTGCGTGAGCACTTACGATCCAGAGTTTGCGCCTTTCTTTTCTTTTGATTCCCCAGTCGTATGAAGGCGCATCTTGACGATGTTCAGCCAAAATCTTCCACCATGTTTTCGTAGTCGTTCCTGATCACAAAAGCTGACGCGCAGACATGTGCCTTTATTTAGTATTTATTTATTTAGTATCGCCGAGTATATGGTGCAATCTCCAATGCTGATGACGGCTGGTCTCTGACGTGTCAACGTGTTCCCTGTTGTGCAAACTGCGCAGAAAGATCTTGTTGGAATTCCTATTCGACAATGTACAAGAGTTCAGCGTGACGAACCGGATAATGATTGATTACATGTTCCCTTTAGGCTTTTGACTTCTCCGGTTGTGTGCTATGGTGATGTGCTGGATAACAACACCTCTTCGCAATAAAAGGGAATCTCAAGAAACAAAACAGTGCATACTGTATAGTTTGCACACTCAAATTGTTGATTGCTTTCGTATAAAATGACCACAAACAGGCGGTAACCAAAATCGCATATGCAGCTCCATATATAGGTGTGTCCTTTAGGTAATAGATTTAGCAACAACCATTAGACAAAAGCCGATGTGAACAGAAAGCGATTTTTTTCAAGAAGAACTGTCACACTGGAAGGATGAAATGAAGGGAAATGTTACTGGCGTCTTCTTGCGCAAAATGAAAACTAGCGGGAGGACAGATTATACAAAGCGTAATAAACAATTGGGTTCACCTCCATGAATCCACGAATGAATCAGTAGTGCAAAATTTTGTTATCTGAACAGCATTATTTTGTGCACTAATGAATTCAGCTTCTTAGAAAATGGTTACGTGTCTCAAAAATGACTTGCCTGCATGCCGAGTCCTATACGCTCTAATAAAAACCCTAACTCTCTAACACTCTAATAAAACTAGAACTCTAACAATACTTTATCTGAGAACGGCCTCGCATCGAATAATCCAGGTGATTTTAAAGTGAGACCTATCATAAGTGGTACTGGGGGCCCACAGATAGAATTTCCTGACTACTCGACATAATCGTAAATCAGCACCTCAAATAGGTCTTCGCCAACCTCAGTAGTTCTAAGTTTCCTTAAACAATTACGAAGCACCTCGTCCAACGTGAATGTGTAGCAGTCCTCTGATGTCACGTCACTCTATACGAACGTTTCAAGCGATGCCGCGATGCGGGCTGTTTAAAAAAAATTGCTCACGCAGAACTAGGCTTCATTGAATATGTACGGACTGAACATTAGGTGAATCATGACGCTGATAAATAGGTGCCTTAATTGCTCTATTTTTCAACGGTCAGGACAGTAGTACCAACAACTTTGAGGCCTAGCTATGGGACAAAGGCTGGTGCCAACTCTCGCCATTGTTTTCATGTCCAAGATTGAAAAACCTATAATCGACCGCAAACCACTGCTAAGGGTCGCTACATAGATGTCAGAAAAGATTCCGTTTTGTTTACCTTACACATCTGAAATGTAAAGTAAAAAAAGAACGAACAGAGCTGTACGGTACGTATGACCAACACCCGGCTGCATGATTTGCATGATATGGCAGAGGGTGATTGCGTGATATCATAAATAGTGCACCGTATCACTTGCAAGTTATGTTGTGACGAATACATAGCAGAAAGGGGACGCTCACTGTGTGTTCATCAAGATGGACTCGCAAAATCTGAACTCCCCACCCCACTTCGAGCACTCCGTAGAATAAATCAGCAAAACTCCGAAATAGGAGTAGAAGCTACTAAAGTATCGTTCGAGTCCGAGGTCACAGCACGCAGAACACTAGAGGCATTTTGGATTACCGCCAAAAGTCCAAAAATGAACAAGAAGGATAAGTGCATTGCGATCACAAACGAATTAGTCTCACATCAAAATCTTCGCGGGTTTTGATCTACGGGGTGGGAGGTCAGGCCTCTATTAAAAAAAAAAACCCCTTTTGGCTCGTAGTTGTGGTATGTGGTGGACTGTTGCGTTACCAAATCTAGCGAATGAGATGAGCATTAGCCAATGTGTTTCTGTTTGAATTCACCTACCGTTTGAATGTTTTCTATAGGGTGATAAGGCGCTTGAGAGAATAAATCACTAATGGGTTTGATTTTTTCAGGCTCTGACGAAGGCGAAAGCGCCGAAACGTTAGATGTTAATTGATATCACCACTAATCTTGGCCACAGCTCAAGCAAATCAATAAAGAAGAAAAATAATTTTTTATTGGATAATCACCCTTTTTAGGCGTAACAGACAAAAAGGATGAACTCTCATGCTTTAGTCAATGAAGGAACCCGTTGTTTTCTTTGGTTCTTTGGTTGATTTGTATTTGGTTTTGTATTCCTTCAAGTTTTTCTTAATTCTTATTGTCACTCACAAAAGAGAATGCAGTGAAGTGCGAGTTCTTAGCGATTATGAAAAAGACAAGTCAAGGCCTTCAAAGTAACCGGGTTGAACCGCTACGACACTGTGAAAAAGGCGAGTCAAAGTATGAGTAAAGTAAAATGTAAATTTTTCAACTGTCCCAACCTTCCAACAGAGAAGGCAAGCAGGCCACGAAGAAAAAGGGCTGGGAAAGAATCAGATTGCAGAAAAAAGAGGCTACGAAGTTGCAGTCTAGTCCATCATATTAGAAAAGTTAGATAAGCATCGTTGGGATTTTGTAATAATGATAGCAATCAAGTAACTGAACATTCACAATAGCCGGTAAAGATCAGTTTCATATCGATAAAAGCAAGTGTTGTCTTCAAAGGCTCAATAGATCACCTTTTTCCTTCTCAAACCTTCGAACCTCAACCGACAATGCGGCTCAATGGTGAGCTGCACTTTTTCGTCGCGCGGGAGAATGCGGTTCATCGTTGAGCCGCACGCTTCTCAACGGTTATTTTTCATAATTTCGCAGTTTTCAAAAAGTTTTTTGCTCTCAACTGGTCCGTCATCTTCGAATAACACCGCACAAAACATGGGCTTGCAAAAAAGTTTCTTTCTTTTGAAAACAGGTAAGAAATTCAAACGTTATTTTGCACATCACATTTTTTGTGCATTCTTTTAGAATGCACTAGAAAGGTTCAATCCGAAAATGGTTTTTACATTTATGACAAATAATCCAATAAAGTTTCTCATTTCAGCGGCATACGTGCCATTAAATCTGGGCCCTTCTCCTGGTCTGTTTACACATTTCCCCGACAATTACTGACAGCGCTTCCTTCTTTAAATATAGGTCGTAAAAGTCGACTGGTTTGTGAAAGCTACGTGACTGATCATGTGGACCTAATTGTTGAGAAAATTTCCAGTCATCACGAGTTTCTGTGTCGCTTGACCATTCGCCAGTTCGCTCTCACTATCTGACACCGACAATGGCTAATTACTTCTCGAATCAGACTCCTTATCTGCAAACAGCACTAACACATCATTGAAGATAGAATCACTTTCTGTATTTTCCATTATATTTTCAGCAGACTCAAGAAGTAGTTTCTTAAAAGTTCTACAAATCGTAAAACTCAATTACCTGTATGTAAGCAGAATGAATGAGAGTAAAAAAAATCTTATTCACAGATAACATGGCAGTAATATATTAAACTAATTATCTCATCAAACTTAAATTATTTTGGTCGCTGAAAACGATGTTTTTTTTTTGTAAACAGTCAGTCAACGCTTGTTGGACATACGCGATTTATTCCTTTCTGTTAAATTTTATCGCTTATTCTTTTCTGTTAGGTTTGGAGACGTCGGAAAATTTCCTCAATCTATGCCCACTCAATGCATGAACAAATTGTTTACATTTAGGCTTTGACTCAACGTTTTCCGCAATATTTCCTCAATAAAACTTCTTTGGAAACTTTTATTTAACCTTTTGCACACTTGTTAAGACCTCGGCTGCACTCCATACTCCTAAAGGGCAAAAAGAAAAACTTTAAGGAGCACTTATGGAGAGAACACAAAACGCGACTTCTGTAATCGGGTAGTTTTACGAAAGAGTGTAAGGAGGTATGACGAATGCCTTGCACAACTTACACAGACTCGATGAACTGCTATAAGGTCTTCTGCCACAGACTGGATATACGCCCAAGACAAATGCCTCGGCTTAAAGCCTGAAATACCATCAAAAAACTCGTGCAGCTTGGAGCGAAGAGGTGTTCGCACTCCATCTTCGTTATGAGTGCAAAAGTGCTCCGATATGTGGTGAAAGATAGGTAACCATTCAGGACAATCGAGTGCACACTGCTTTCTGTAAATAGGAGATATCAACTAGTATAAAACGAAATCCAAACGCTTAAAAATACCGAACTTTGAGAAGACTACTAAGAAAAGAGGGAAGCAATGAGCTGGACTTTAAAAATGAGTATTTCAAAAGGTTATCTATTCATTTTGTTCAACTGTTACCAAATTTTCTCTTGTTCACAAATAGTGGTATTCGTTGGAGTTCTATACTTTCCAATACACCAATTTCTCGGACGGCTGCAGCGCTAGGAGGTATGGCTATGACTGTTCGGTGGACAGTTCGAAACCACATTAGCACTAACCAAGTGTTCTGGGTCGACAAATTGCTTGGTTGATAAAAAAATACGGGCTTGATTTTTACATCTGTAGGTCTCCGTAAATCATTGCTAGGCTGCACAGGTGTTCCTAAATCTTGAGCGATTTTAAATTGAAATCAAACGCATGTGCACATTCTCTAGAGACTGATCAACGTTATGCGCTTTATCTTTTACAAAATTCTCAAATTTCAAAAACCTTACCCTTCCAAGGTTTCGGGAGTTGCCAGTTATGAAAGTCGTGAGAATTCAAAGTAATCAGAAAAGTTTGTGGTAGTCTATATGATTGATATCTAAGAAGTTATTTGCAATTTGTAAGTAGAGTTCTACGTTACAAAATTTTTTTTTCGAACATTACCACTACTTTGACTGAGTTGACAAGGTCGGTATAATTTTCCTTTTTTTTCAAAACTGGTTGATTTCATCTGGTGAAGATTATACAAAACTAGTAAAATAGTGCAGCGACTTTGAAGGAGCCTTCTACGCATTTTTCACTTCTCAACTCTGGCAGATAGAATAATCCGAACCAAAACATTTTCCAAACCAAAACAAAAGCTCACACTTGCATGAGTGATGATGCCATAGTTTTATGCCGCCTTTTCGAGCAATTTTCGTTTGGATACAAATTGTCACAAAACACTTTACAAAGCTCAAAGTCGTCTACCTGAAATACTCAAACGTGAACAACAACAATCTTTTTTCAAATTAGAAAAAAAAACGTACTAGACCACACAGGTGGTCCATGCTGAAGTTATTTGGTAGTAACCTAGATCTAGTAAGAGCCGTCATGACATCAGCGAACAGAACGAGAGATTCGCCTTCACTGCACTTCTTTCCAGTCGCCTGAACCAAAATTTTGAATTATTGGTATCGAAAGCAATTTCCTTGGACGCAATTAGTGAATAAATTGTAATAATTCCATTTCGAAAACTAAAAGTTAAATTAAAATGTTACTACAAATTAGAGAATTAGACAATTATCTATATGAATTTTGTACATGAACTATATATTCGTATCTAAAGATCAACAAATAAACATAGTACATGAAGTAACAAAAACCAAAAGAAATGTGATATGTTGGTACTTCCAAAAAAAAACACACCTCTAATAAGGAGCCGGCAAAAAGTACTTGAACATCTCGTGACTCTGGATCATGTGGACTACGCTTTTTGCACATAGTGCCGAGTTCTGGAAAACTTCCGAGGAAATATGTGACAGCTTTCTCAATTAAAGGCAGTCTGGCAGTGAGGTTCTTGGTTTTATCTCTTTCGAAAATGAGTCCAGCATCTTCGAGGACCTTGGAAACGGCTGCCCTGTAAGATTTTCATACTTAAACTAGAAAACCGAGTAGAATCAAATATTCCAACAAGGTAGCACGAGAAGATCCTGTATCCCTCGATATTTCCGTTTCCGTCACACTTGTACTCTCATCACTGTCGCTATCAAGCGACTCATCCACAAACTGGATACTGAAAGTGGCTAGTATTAGCTTCTAAAACAATCACAACGACATCTTCCAAAGTGAATTAGAGCTGTGCTCCATCCGCATTTACAAGTTCAAGGAAGTAGATTTAGACGATGAGCATGCTTTTTTTTTCATTAATATTCACACCACAATCATAATCTCCGTACCAGTTGGTACGTGGGTTTGTGAACATTTGTAAACGAGAAGAAAATTCTTCTTCCAAGAAATCAGACAGACATACAACTTGTTGGACGTGTTTTCCCATGCGAAATTGCGCGTTTTCGTCATAATACTCGTGAGCCACACTCTTGCCCTCACTAAATAGTGCGGGGATCCCAGCCTCAAAATTTTTCTTAAACGTTGCCTTCAAGGGAAAAAGGAAAATAATTAGCTAATCTGATCTTTCTAACCAAAACAACATCAACTGCTGATACGATTCTGGGCAACACGTACAATGACTCAAATTCTATTAATCGCCTTAATAAACTTCCAGCTGCTTCGAAGAAAGCAACAAGCCGGTAGCACTTTTTTAGCCACTGCTACTCTATAGGCAAGGTTTATGGACACTTTTTTGGCTCCTCTATGAAACTCTCGCCGTCGTTCTGCACAGATTACCTATCACAGGATTTATTCTGTTGAAGGATCTGCGACCAAGATGCTCTTGCTACTGGGTTCGCGATACCATATCTTTCCATATTCCATTCCTCACATGGATATACACTTTCGAAGAAGCCATTTACGCATTCGTTTATCAGCACCATAATCTGCTCAGTGCTCAAGCCGTCCAGGTGTATGGAAGCCTGATGTTGCGTGAGAAGTTCAGACGGTCGAAACGTACGTACAGACAAAGGACAGAGACTCATTAAACCTCATCGCTCATTGCAGACGATTCTTGACACAAGTTTCCTTGTATTATGCTTATAAAAACGGCGGTAGACAAATTGGTACCACGCTTGTCTGGGAAGATAAAAGCACTGATTTGATTCATTGAATGGCAACAGTAAGTCGCTGTTCAAGCCAACATGCGTTTGAATCCTTAACGATTCCGAGCTTCAGTCAAATGCGTTGGCGCATCTCAAGTGGATTGATACGGCAGACTTTTTCTTATACATGTCCCTTTCCAATAATCGTTTTCTGATGTCACACCTCCGCTCCGCGCCTGCAAGTCATTGTTTGGGTACATACGCGTTCATAGACGATTCCAAATTGAAGTCGAACGCCTAGGGTCATCCCCTACGTACTGATCAACGTCAGCCGTTAGTAAAGGTCAATATGAATCTTGGCTAGGCTCAAGCGAACCAACAAAAAGCTACGCATTCAACATCCCAATATTCAAGGACCGTGGAACATGAGTACTATCATGCTATATAATAACGGCCTTACTCTGTCACGTGTGTTTGTGTAACGAAATTCCAGAAAGCATTGAGCCTCGAATTAGCGCGCTGCGCCAGAAAGAGATACGGATACGGCGGTGTCTGATTGCTGTGCCGGCGTAAGAAAGCCATAAAATAGTGTGAAACGGGCCATGGCGTCGAATTGGTGCGCAGGCACCAGAGGCGATAAAATGGAGCGTGACATGTCCCATGGCGTCGAGTTGGTGCACCGGCTTCAGAAAGTGATGAAATGGTGTGGAGCTGGTCATATGGCGTCGGGCGTTGCGGCACAATAGTACCGCGCAGCAACAGCAATTGAATTAGCCAAGAAGTAAAAGGGACGTTGTGAACGATTTTATGACCGTGGAAGCTACTATGTTGCTTTTCACACCTATTTACTCCACTGCATGTCTGTCTTCAAACCGCACGCCTGCCTTATCAGGCTGGTAATATCCCTTCTTCAGAAATTGGAAATACGAATGCAAAGAACTGTTTAAATAGTAGGTAAGAGTTTACGTGATCTGATATGGAGCCTTATCTTAATCAGTACGATGATGACGTTCATGTCATTTTACGTTAGCACATTATCTTGCGCTAAGTGTTCTGGAGTAAAAGAAAAAAAAACTAATGTTTCGAATTATGTTCTCACATTATTACGGTATCGAAAGAGTATATGTAGGTGTAAGGCTAGAATACTCTCTAAATGTAAAATCGAGCTTGAATACTCTCTTTCTTTCCTCAAAAAGATCTATGCTTCAAAACTGAGAAAACGCTACAGTTTCCTAGGAAAATCATGTAACACATAATTTCGTGTTAAACAGACATAAACTTGGGACGAAGAAACAAAAACAAAGAAAATTAATCAAATCACCCAGTACTACGTACCTACGGTGGAAAAAAGAGATTTTCGGAAATTTTTCTTTAGGAAATCGAAAATAGGAAAATTATGAAAATAATAATCTGTACAGATAAATGTCGAATGCGTCAGACTCACGGCAAAATGTCAAAAGGCCAGAGTTCTTCTTCGCGACCACTTAAAAACCTCACTCGCTGCAATGAATGACTCCAAGGAAATATTAATAGTTATGAGCGGCAAGTCGTACCTGCTTCCCATTGTTCAGATCAGCTACTACTTGAAAAGCTATGTCACGGATATCGTTAGAAGCGTGATACTGATCAATCACAACCCCATAATTCCCAATAAATAAACTGCAAAGAAGCGAAATCACCGCAGAGAAGAGCCACACCTCTACTGATGAAAATACCGTTTATAATGTGGATGAGGCATAATATCGAAAAGAAGGCATTCTTCTTCACCAAGATTTTTAATCTAGAATAAAACTCATGCAATGTGATACCAATGCGAAGCAAAATAGGGGTGACAATACAGAATGTTCTATTCGTTCAAACCAAGAAACAACACAAGAGCGTTCGTCACAGTTTGTCGATAGAATCAGTCCGAACAGAGTGTCTCAAAAAAGAATGTTCAATAAACCAAGTTAGCGTGAGATTGTCGTCCTCAGTCCTACCTGGATTTTTAGCATCTTTCCGGACTACAATAACTCCAGGCAGATGATCTTGTTGATCAAGGTCAGGATCGTGAGGAATCAACAAGAAACCGGGAATCCGGCGTTCTACAGTGCCGTTCATCCACTGCACATCCACCAACGTACATGGCAACAACAACTGAAACAAAGAAGAAGGTAAATAAAACGTGCGTGGGAAGCAATCATAAATGTTCAAAAGTTGAGACATGGACTCAATAAGGGAAAAAATTAATCCGGAAACCAAACAAAGTGACAAAAATGTATGTTCGCACTTAAAATGTTCAACGTTTACGAGGCAGTGTTGCTCTCACCATATGAAACATCTATTAACTCATTAACCTTAGCGCGTGAATTAGTTGTCGGTTACTCGATCTTGCAAGAACAATGAAATATTCGAACAATTTGAACCATAGTAAGCCAAAATAAACTAAATGATTCGCAGATGAACAAAAAAGGACAAGCTCTGATCACATTATGAGATGATAAAAATTCCGAAATTAAAGAAAAATGGACCTCTCCTATAAAACCATCACCCAGCACATCTTTAGCAAGGCGAGAACACCCCAACGGCAAAGAAGGAGTGCATCTTCGACGTCTGGTCGGACATTTGCGGCTGCAATGCATTGTGCACAGTAGGATCAGTTGCATATTTAATCAAACTAGAAAGAAGCGTGAAAGTACGTTCGTTTTTGCCTCACAACACTGCGGCAAACGGAAACTCTTGATTTCCCACAATTTGATGGGACATCATTTTCTTCGCTACTGCCGTGCAAAGATTCCACATCATCCACATCCAACACATCCTGTTGAGTATCCTAAAGATAACTTTGGTGCAAGATTTTAATTGTTCCCTTACATCTGCTTATAAAGTTGCACTTAACAGAATCGAATTTATACTCATCGACATCATATTGCGCCATAGATGTAAAGCAATACGATAACAAAACATTAAAGAAATCAAAATCAGCACTCATCTCTTTTTACCGTCCCATTACTCTTCCAACTGATCTACAGTATACATATGCGGGACGAAGCACTCGCCTAATTATACTCGCAACTTAGAAGCCAGGTGAAGTCGGGTCAAAACGAACGAAGGTCGGCTTGCGTAGGCGACTGCTCTAGCACCAGCTATTGTTGCGTTCACGACGGTAACACCTCGATTCCAACTTCTTGCTTCACTGCACCACTTCGAGTGTAGCCGCCTACGTAACTGGATTGAATTTCATGTCGTTTTAATCCGACCTGCCGGCGCTACAACGAGTCGCAGCAAACTGCTCACGTTTGTGATGCTAACGCCATAAATCAACCTTTTAGTCAGGCTATTTTTCCTTACTTTTTCGAAACTTTACGAGATTTAATCGTCCATGAATTTGTGGCTAATAACGCTAAGACTAGAACTAAAGAGAGGAGAAAGGAGAAAGGAGAAAGCTGGAACAACAAAATGATTTCTTCCAACAGTAATTCTGAAACACTTCCTTTGAACTCTAGAAAATATCTCCTTATTTCTACCTGATGCATCATTGCGAAGAAAACAAAAACACTTACAGGGGCTTCCTGTTTAGGTACACTTTGGGCCGAGACGCATTCAAATTCCTTGGCTTGTTCCGAAAAGTCACTCAAGCGAGCAATCTTCGCTGCCTTAATTGCATCTGTAGGAAGAGAAAAACGTTCCTAGAGATTTATTTTACTGAATGCATTAACTGGAGAATCCGATATATCTTTGACGTCCGGTACATCCTTAATGATACAGAACATCATATACCCAAACGTAAAAACCGCGCTTATTAGAACAAAAAAGTGGCAATCGTTCGGTGGTCTTAGTGGCTGGATAAAGATAATGGACAGATTGCATTTGTATTGCATACTTTCCACAGAACCTATTTATTGGCTGGGCTCAGTGGTCATGAAAAGTTAAAGGCATCACCCCACGAATCTGAGGTGGTGCAGATTTCAGGCGGAGTATTCGTATACAGGATGGGAGACTACGGAGAGGGGGGTGATTCCGTCCATTTCTTCCTAATTGACGTACAAAACGGCCTGGAAGATACGGCTTCATTCGTTTTGGCGCACCATTTTATACAAGAGGTTCGATTGGAGCGCGCCAGTCTTGTGCGGCGCCGCATCTTCCGGGCCGTTTTTTACGGCAATTAGCAGGAAATGGACGGAATCACCTCCCTCTCCGTAGTCTCCCATCTCGTATACGAATACTCCACCTGAAATCTGCACCTCCTCAGATTCGTGGGGTGATGCCTTTAAACTCTCTCTTGATAACGAAAAAAAAAGAGACATTCTTAGCGATTTCTCACAACAAAACACTCTTGAACAAACGGATCTGGATCAAAGAGATAAATAGGTGTAACATATGACCGATAACTGCTACATGTTGTCGACGGCAGATGTGCCTCTGATTAAATTGCTGACCGTTAAGAAAGAGTCCACGCATTGAAGGCGAATTATCTACATTCTTACAAATATCAAACAAAGTATAAAATCCTACTGTTTTTCCTAAACAGGAAAAAAGAAACAGAAATATTTGTACGTTGCACACCACTGCGCGGATAAATGACAGTTTATCGATCACAAGTCCCACATATCTAAACTGTGCCAATTAGATTTGGTATTTAATGGAAATCAAACCAGAAAAGACAAGAATCCCACACATTTTCGACATGGAGCAAAAATGTAATTTCCATATCGGCGTTTCACATCGCTCCCAAATTATTAGGTTTGGAAAAGATCGGTTTGCTTTTCGTTCTCGAACAGAGCACATGCAATTGGAAGGGTGAATTAGTTCGAGTATTGCTTATCCATACATCAATAGACAAATACAGTCAATGTTGTGGCCGCAAAAACTCGCCAAAACCTAACAACCTTGCTTAGAACTTGCATTAGTGCAGTAATTGAAAATAGCCAGACAGGCTCAGAATCTAACAGTTAATGACACAATATTTGCAATTTTCCCATACTGCAATAAAATTCTTATTCTAGCATCGTTTCTTTCTCTTTTTTTTCTGTTCACTGTATTCTGACTACAAAATTTCCAGAGACTGACTTTAGCAGTGGATGTGTTTTGCTTCAGCTCCCTTTGTAATGCTTTCGAACAGTTCTCACAGGGAGTAGCGAGCGCTTCATCGTCTCTAGCCTTCAGCTAAAAATATGAAGCGCTGCGTATAAACGCTCCATTAAAAATATGTAGAACTTCGAAAGAATCCATTCATTTTCTACGTGTACCTTTCTGAAGCGATTGCCATACTGTGCCGTCAAATCTGAGAGGAATTCTTTAAAGGTGCAGACCTAAAAACAAAGTTGAAATAACAATACCAACTGGGAACAAACAGTAAGTCTCACAGTCGATAATCCATCTGGCACTACTTTGACGCGGTCGCAAGTACTTGGTCTGGGATTTGCCGAAGGATCAATACGGGTGACCCTAACAACGCAAAAGGTTGAAAGCGGTTTAATAACAAGTTGGATGACGCACCTGGATAAATCCTGCTTAGGTATCGTTTTCGGAGGGGTTTTCGTAGATGAAGGGGAAGTAATCCAGTCCACAACTATTGAATGTGTTTCGATCTGTAGCAGAGAATTTCAACGTTGAAATGGGTACAAACTGAGCTGGCAATAAGAACTGTAGTACCTTCTCTATAACGCATCTTACACTACCTACGCCTCTCCGTCTCTTTGAAGTCGTAAGCGTTTTTGGTGGCCCATTTTCCCATGTTGCAGAACGGCCTATGATAAACAGGTCAGTGTTTGAAAGCATTAATAGAAAGGCTAAGCGAAAGAAACACATACTCCCCAAAAAAAGAAGGAACGCTACAACTCTAACCTATCGCTTCGCTGACAGAAATTGACACGCATTCGCCAGGCACAAGTGCTTTCCCATCATCTGAATGATCCTGGCGCCGAAGATATACACCACTTCGTCCTCCCTCCTTCACAACAAATCTGCAAATGCTGTGACATAATTGTAAACACACACAAATTAAAGATACACTTTTGGGCATACCATACCTGGAAAGTTTATCGCGGGGTCAATGACTAAGAGAAAGTAAACATGTTTAAGACATAAGAATATACTGTTATGAACACCTCTTTGATGCTTTCTTTTCATACTTCTAACTTGCAAGGTCGCACATATAATTTAAGAATTACCTATGCACCTTGTTCAACCGAGTTTGAGCTACAGGTTCACATACTCAATGAGTGCACGTTCGAAATTGGGCCGGCGAGTTAACAAGGAGGATGGAACAAAATTACTGTTTTGTTGAAGCTGAAGATGTGCTGTTGTACCAACTGTATTTTCAACTCACCAATATCTTGATTGATACTGTGTAAACGCATGGTTTTTCTTAATTTTTGAGGGTGTCTTGAATATGTAATTTCTAGTTTTTACCATAGCTGCCAAAAACAAAGTACTGTTGATGGGGTGCAAAAAGAGGCAATTATCAGAAGAACCCAATCTAAACTTACTCTCTAATCCGCTGATGGGAACAGATTAGTTTTGAAGATGCCACATAGCAATTAACTAACAATCAAATAGAAAAAGAAACTATTCGTAGCTGAACCAAACTAAGTAGTTTTATACATATACCTAGTTTAAAGGGCTGGTATAGGTATAGCGCAGCGGTGAGAAATCACAATTAAATCTAAGTGATCGTTGCTTCGACAATGTGTAGGGTCGACCAGGCGCTTCATCGTTCCGCTCTCGACAGATTGGTGCTAGATTTGAAATGGAGGATGAGAACACTGGCTTGACTCACCGATTCATCTCCACAAATCACGGGTAAGCCGCGTACGTGTTCACAAACCTCTAAGACTTTGAACTCATGTCGAATCCATTGCCGCAACGCAGAGGTACTAGAAAATGCAAAGCAATTACAGATGCGATAGTCATAGCCGGTGCTCCGAGCCCTTTACTTTGCAAAAAGACCCCCTTCACTTTTGGACGATTTGTGAAGGGATCCTCATCGGTTGAGGTGCATTTAATGAGCTAGACTCCCTTCACATGTTGAGGGTCCAGCTCCTCCTATCGTACCTCTGCAAGCACTCCATATAAAGACTTGATGATTTTATAGAATTCATTGAAATTAGAATCAACCACTTATTAATGCTAAACGCGTTATAGTGAAAGGATAAAGTGTTTGGCGTTAATCAATCCACTTGGGATGCGCCAACACATCCACTTCAATTCAGAGTCGTTTGCTGTCTACGAACGCGTTTCTAGTTTATACGTACAATGACATGCGGGGGTTAACCGATGTATCAAGCCAGTGTTTTCATCTCTCCAGATACTGAGGAGGATAGAGACGGCATCTTCACCTTCCACGGCCGATAATTGGTATCAGATACAAGTCCACCGATTCCAGAGAGATGAAAGGGTTGGTTAGCAATAGGGCTGTCCCACCGATCTATTGTGCAGTTACAGCGGAACCTCTTTCCGACTGCGCTACAACCGCCCTTAGTCGTGTTAGTTACCAGGGAGAAAAAGCGAGGCAAAACAAGAACAAACCACAAACCGATGCCTTCCACGATAAACCAAAGTGACCTCGTTGATACAATCGGTCGCATTCCCGATCCAATCCTTATACATAACGTAATTGTGCGCAGAATTATAGTTTACCATCTCAGTCTGAATATCAGAACTGCAAAGGATATCGTACACCACACACGCGTTAAAATGGACCTACGTATTCATTTTTACCAAGAGGCACGTTTTTCACAACTAGATTCTTCTGCGGCAAGACCAGTACGTCACCTCGCACCTTAAACAAATTTCTTGACTCGGTGCAAAACTCAAAGGTATTCTACCTACCTCAACATTGATAATCTGACCAATGGCGGTTTCAAGTCGTGGCACGCATAGACATTCCTTATTAGGAATGCCTAAAAATTCGTTCTCATATTTTATAACCGTTTCCCCGACTGAAAATCCACGATCCACCACGAAAACCTAAAAAAATACTAAGAAAATAGCTTCAGGAATGTAAAGGAAAGGAATGACCACCTCTTCAATAAGTCTACGTATACGGCGACAAGAAGGAATGGTTTCCAACTCTAGAGTTTGGCAGGAAATTACACCATTATACAAACTAGCGTCAAGCTTTCGCCGATCAACCTTAAAACGTCTTATGAGGAAGGAACAAAATAGAAGATTAGGAAACAAACCCTGTGAACGTGAGCTAAGCCGACATCACCTTTCTTGTAGTAGACAACAGTGTCCTCTTTGGATGCAAGTGGTCGGGAATAATCACTAGAACGGAACATGGTCTCTGCAACAAAGCAGATAAACGGATACTTAAAAATACCAAATGAATTACCATTACGACATTACCTCATAACAAAAACTAAGTTTTTCAGGATACCCAAACTTCAATGTAGCACCTATCAAAGTTGTCGCCAAATAACTTCGGTTTTATATCAATTTTATCGACACGATCGACATTAAAAGCTACGAACAACACACCTATCAATTTGATGGCACTAAATAGTCGGGTCAAAACGTCATGAAGAACAGTGCTCTTGCATAAGCGACTGCCCTCAAGCGGCGTGGTCGTGATGCCGCTTGGAATGGAAATGAGACCATCGTGAATTGCAGCAATGAACGGTGGTAACAAGGGTACTCATTTGATCCTAACCGCTACGCTACACCGCACTGCTTCAAGTGTAACCTCTTACACAACCGCACCGTGCTTCATGTCGTTTTGATGCTACCGTACCACGAAACTGACGATATTGGATTCCTCGCCGAACAGATAAGAGTAGGAGTGTAGTTTATGAATATAAGCGTCAGCACACTTAATTTCCCCTAAAAATCCAAATGAAGTGTGAAACAGCCCTGTGTGATCTTGCCTCCCCAACGACGCAACTTGTTACAGATAACAGAACAATAAATCTGCATGGTGTCTGCAATTGTGCAGCTAGGGAAGTTTTCGTTGTTTATTTCAGCAACACTGGTTGGAATGCGGACGTTTGACGATGGCGAAATTGCCTATTGTTCTGTAAGGTGCAGAACAAGGGCTCCGGTGTAACCAAAACTGAACCAGGCATCTTTTCTTCTAGATTATTAGGAGGCATTGAGCCAAATTTCGCCCTACAAGGAAGATATGGATGACTACCACTAGAAAGTTCAACGACAATGAGTCAAAACGATGAAGATGGACTGATTTACTGTTCCCAAGTACTGTACTTTTCCTAAGAGCTTTGGAGTACTCTGTCAGAATACTGGATCCTCTTTCTATCTTAAAAAATCTTATAATCTCAAAAAATCAACAGAAATATCGGACCAAGGGTGTTAGAGCATAATTAATTCAGTCTTCGAAAAAACCAACCATCAAAACCACTCACACCTTGTAAACAAATACAGCTTCAGAAAATTCTGTAAAGATAACGGTTTTTTTTCAAGAAAGTAGGGACTTATGTACTTCGACGGCCATAACTAGTGGCCCGAAACCCGATGGAAGAACTCTTACAAACTTGCATACAGAGGTTACTTGAGGTGTTGGCCACGAATGTAACACAAAGTAAGCAAGACAAAATTTTTTCAAGGATACAGAACACATTCTGTAAGAGAAATGCATAAAATGGAACCACAACAAAAGTCGAATGATGCGTTGGAGATGAAGACTCGAAATAATCAAATTGTAAATGCGCTCTGAATCCACAAAAGTGCCATTCACTTACAAAAATCATGTTCTAATAGACACCCTTATAGCGCTCTGAGCATTGCCTAAAAGTCCTCTAATGACTTTGATCCTCAAGTTTAATGCCATTGGTTGGGGCTATAGAAGAAGAACATAAGTGTTGAAAATTCAATCAACTTAGATTCGGTTCATAATGCGGTGACAGCCACGGCCCTGGACGACGTAAGCTTCCTGGAGTTTGCGAGCTGGAATGACCTGAAATACTATCAATTTCCACTATGCGAAAATTAAAACACACGACTAGAGCAGACGTACTGAAGGTGCGTGGTGCTTCAACGTCTGCAGCTGTGCTTTCCGACGGCTTTTCTTCATCCGATACACAAAGAATGTCGGAGCTCATATACCGGTAATAAATAAGTTTGTTTTTGAAGTACTGTAGAAATACATTAGATAGAGAAGCGAGAAACCAGTATTATCTCATGTAAAAAAAGCTTTTGCAACAAAAATTATACTGGATACGAAACAGTGAAATGACATCTATTCTTGCAAATACAATAGAACAGAAAGCAAGGAAATTCTATCACTTAATGAGTTTCTAGAACTCCAATAACAAGTGCAGCGGGCGAATCCGTGCGGCCGCAACTTATCAAGAACAAAAATAGTGGACGAAACACTGTTAGAATATGAAGGACACCCGTTTCGTCTGATGTGGTAGAATGATAAAGTTACGCTGTGAGGAAACATAGAAGAAATGCATAAGCAGTCGTGGGAAAAACGTGAATCAACTACGCCTGTGACTTCAGCATAATTTAGCGTGCTCCGATGCGAATCATTCGTGCCTTTAAAAAAAGTGCACAAAATTTAAATATTTGGATGTGGTCCAGTTTTTGTGACTTGTTGCTAAATTTGATCTCCCCTCTAGTCGTACTCACTTGGTATGTCACTGTTCCGTGCTGTCAACATATGTTTGTGAACAAGTGGTCTTGGAATCTTCCTGACTCTTTCCCAGATAATGAAGCAAGGTACAAGCGGGCAGAAAGGCGTTGAGCCTGACAATGACAATGCTAGGCCAAATTTGAGAGCAAGGTTTGTTGCTCTTCCTTTTCGTTGTATCCGCAATGCTTACTACTATGATGTGATGGGATTTCTTTCTGGATTGAAACGTTTCATTCTTCTTTAGGATGAAGAAAAAAGAAAAAATGAGTGCATACGAAAGGGCAAAGAAGGTGTACGAGCAGATTCAAGAGGAGAAACAGCAGCAAAGGTTGTTACGGAAGCAAGAGGAGGAGGAAAGACAGGCTGCTCTTGAGAAGTACGAAAAAACTAAAAAGAAAGCAAACAAGTTATTTCGCAAACGTAGCAGGAAAGGACAACCGAATTTAGGTGCTCAGGTGGAGGTTTTATTGGAGAAAATAGAGCGGAAAGGGAAATAAATGTCTATGGTGTAGTTTTATATTGTTCATGTCTAAGATGTTTAAGAGTTTTGATAAATATATGTTTCACACAGCTGTTTCTTCTGATACATTGATAGCGTATCATTTCATGCGCCTCTGTATCTTCGCATCTGTTGATTCAGATACCTTTGTTAAGTGTCAGTTTGTTAAGTGAGCGTTTTTATATTGCGTTCATGTCTTATGTCGTTAGATGCATTTCTCGTGTTTTGCAGTTCACAGTGTTGTATGCCTGGACAGCGTCGTCGTCCACCTCCTGGACAGAGCTTCCCTTTTCTGAGAAAGGGACAAGGTCAAAAAGCAAAGGTGATTCTTTTAAGCGATTCAGATTAATTTGTGCTCGTGCATTCACTTTGTTTTGATCTGCTGACATCTTTTTTTCAAGGTAAACTATCCAGTTCTCAATAAAGTTCGGACTCTTTCAACGACAGATGCGCCGGATGACAGTAAGGATTCACAATCACATTACACAATTTTCATTTTTCCTTCTTTGGTCGGATCAAAACGATGTGAAGCTCGGTGCAGTTGCGTAAGCGGCAGTGCTTGAAGCGAAGCGGTGAAGGTGGCGGTGTGATCTAGGTGGGACATTCGTTAGTTCCACTCATCTCCGCAGTCCAAGTCGCTCGCAACCGCCACTCAACCGCGCCGCTTCGAACGAAGGAGTTTACGCAACTGCACCGAGTTTTAGGTCATTTTAAGTCGAATATGCAAGTGTTGTCATTTATTAAAGGCATCACCCCACGAATATGGGGTAGTATAGGTTTAAGGCGGGTAATGCCCAACGGCTTCTGCTGCAATGCGCAACGGGTGTGCATTGCAACAGAAGCCGTCGTAGGAAACAGTCCCGGGGTCGTCCGTTCACACCAATACAGGGAGAGATGAATAGAATCAACCTCTTCCCAACAATCTACTATCCCTTTTGGGCATTACCCACCTGAGATCCGTAGCACCCCAGATTCGTGGAGTGATGCCTTTAATCCCTCGTTCTGACTATGTAACGGTATAAACTAATACCAAGAAAATGGGTGAAGATGGATAGGGTTGTGGTTGGGAACCGTACACCAGTTCTATGTAGCACCTCATTCTTGATATGCAAAATCTTTAAATTTTGCAATTGATTTGTGTAGTGAAAGAAGGAGGATACAGGTTTTCTGTCATACATATATATTTTCGTCTGCTCTGGTTATTTTTAACCGTCCTGAGATAAGTACTGTTTCTTCAGAATCTGTTTTCTTGGATACGTTATTTTATATGTTTTTCGCAATTATCATTTCACTGCGGGTGAGAATGAGTTAGAAATCCCCAGTTCCTAGGCGGTCGACGGTTCCATTCACTCAAAGCCAGTCGAGGCCTCCATCCCTTCAAAGTCGATAAATTGTTACTAGACGTATTCGAAAGGTTACGGGCACTGACTTATTCTTCTTCACTTTCCTCATTGACATTGGCACTCTACGAATTTGCATAGATGAGAATGCGCAGTCTCAGAAAACACTTTTTTCATTAGCTTTATTGTTTGTTTTGCTGCTAGTAAGAGGTGGATGTAGCTCAGTCGGTAAGAAGTTCGTCTAAGACAGCACGAACGATGATTCAAAGTCGCCCTAGAGCCAACCTAGCTTTCCCTTTGGGGTCGTTTATTTGGCATCAGATTTGTCTGCTAAGAAAAACGCACTGAACCGACAATGACTTGTCTTGAAGCACCGACTTCATTGCCTGGCCTCTGTACACGCGTTCATAAATTAAATTCAAACGCTTAAGCGCATCTTAAAGGAATTCATCAACGGTCTGCGCTTTATCTTCTATCCTTTAGTGGTAGGGCGCCCAGAAGTCTTTATTCCGTACTGGTTGAAGTTTGTTCCATTTCTTTGTGAAGCTGTATAATTAGTTTTTTGTAGTCGTGGTAGTTGCGAAACCCCAAAATCCTACGAAGAAATCCGCTAGTTGTGCAAACTGGCACGAAATATTGGGCAGAAATTCAATCTCTACTAACTGATATTTTACTTTTAGAGATTATGAGAAGCAAAACATGTAGTAAAACTAATGAAATAGGACTCTGATAAGACTACTTTACTCTCTTCATGCATTATTGTGCGAAAAAAAGATGACAAACTATCAAATACAATAAAGAAAAAAGAGCTCCGTCGAACTTGTAGTCCATCGAGACAGATTTCACCAATGATATAACGTGTCGTTCTTTTACAACAAATGACAACTGTGCGAGAAATGTTAGCACGGTCAAGAGTACCCATGATGCATCCTATCAGTTGAACTTTGTTCATTAAAAGGTTGACTGATGGGGCAATTGACGTCGATAAATTCATGCAAATTCTCCCAATCCCATGCCACTTTTGGTGATTCCTAATTATTCTTCGCGAACAAAAAAGAATGTTCCGAAGCAAACCCTTTCACAAAGATGTACTACTTGTCAGAGATAGTCATATATGATCATAGATATGACTATTTATTTATTTATTATGGACTATAGAAAATGATCGGAGAGAAAAAGACATGTAGCTAGTATATTTGCTATTTTTATAACGCAAGCTCCTAAACAACTAATTAGAAGTGTGTTCCTTAAGACCTTCAGAACATCTTCAATTTTTCGATCCCTACTGTCAGCAAAACACTTTATTCTGTGATTTGGACAACATTGTTTAAGCATAATAGCTGCAGAAATTATTTTTCAATGAGAGAATCAAGAAAAAGAGCAGAGTTTAGCGGAAAGGTGGATCATTTTTCCAACGAACAAAAGAGGGAATGTGTGTCAACCAGGAAAACACGTGTTGAGCTCATCGGTTATATGTACTTCCTCTATTTTACAAACTGCTTCAGCTGTACGCAGCACAGAAGGGAGCAGAGACAATGTCGATGTAAAGTCACTTCTCGGCAGAGAAGGTAGTCATGGCGGAAATAGATGGGATGGTTTCACTAAACCTAGAGACCTCGAGTGGCAGGTAGGTACTGCTTTGTTCTATTCCCTTCATTATACTATCCTCTTGAGATTCCTTCCTCTCGGAAAAATGTCCAAACAGCTGACAGTGGTTTTGATCAAGGAGGAAACCTTAATAACGGTATGTATTGCTTAGAACACGTCAGACATTAAAAAAAATTCTACCCTGGCCACAGAAAGGACGAAGTGTTGTTTCATAAACTGAGGTAGATATAGGAAAAGGCTATCACCTCTGAAAACCAGAAAAGTTGCAGGCATAGGTGTGACAGAGAGCAGCCAGACCCTCTTCAGGTGAAGAAGAATCGCAGCATACAATTTTGTCCAGATTTTTTGCACGCACATTTCTTCGCGCTGAAGCATGGCGATAAAGAGAGGTTCTAGGGTAAGACCGCTGTTTGTTTGGTCGATTCATGTTTATACGGAGAGTAAAGATTGATGTTGCATTGTTTTTAACAATCTTAGGAATGAATTGTAGTGCTTGAAAGTGCATTCACAGCACGGAGTTTTGTCCTGTTTCCATCCAGATCACCTGACTTAATGAGTGTGCACAACTTACTTCGGTCTTTCTTTTCCGCGGAACCCAGTGATCACGTATGTTGAGATAGTAGGACAAATGACGAATGCAAAATCGAGAAATCTCTCAATTTGCGTTTGCAACAGTGCGGGATCCTTCTTTGCTCAATACACTTCGTCTTTTCTATATAGCCTCCTTAAAAGGACAGAAAGGATGAATTTGATTGTCTTCGCTTTTAAAACATTAAAACTGCGCAAGTTATGCAGTTTACTTTTCCTTTTCTGGCGAAATGATATTCAGGAATTGCAGGTCTAGAGGCTGATTTCTCAAATGATGACGATAGTTCTCCACGTTCGTCTTCCATTGATACAGCGAACGTTGAACTTCGCAAAGGTGATGCGTTTCGTATTCAACAGGTTGCTCAAAGAAAGGTATGAAGTTTTCAAACAATCCCTTTCGAGCTATAAAGTGTCTTTCTCCAGGACTACTCTTTTCCTGACCATACTACAGCACCTTCTCCCATGCTTGCGAGTACTCCGCATCCTGAACAAGAAGTGGGGTCTCCACAGGGTTTACAGCCTATCTCTTCTGAGACATCTATCCTAGGAGATACAAGTAATGTATGTAGGTCTTTCATGAAAGCCATTGAACATGACTTGACTGATGACGAAGGCTTTATAGTAGAAACAAAACGACAGGAAGCACAGTGCAGTTGCACGAACGGTGCGTTTGAGCGTAGCGGTTGGGACCGAGTGAGGACCCCTCTACCATAATTCATTGTTACAGTTCGCGATGATTCCATCTCGATTCCAACCGCTATCTCCACCGCGCCGCTTCGACGCAATCGTTTACGCAACTGCATCATGCTTCATGTCATTTTGACCCGACTGTATATATATATATATATATATATATATATATACATACATATATATATATACATATATGTATGTATATATATATATATATATATATATATATATATATATATATATATGTCGCAGTGTTATTTTTAGGTAGTGCAACGAGTAGATGATTCAGCATCGTGCGTGGATAGTGACCCTTTACGAGGTAGTTGTCTAGTCATTGAGATAGCTGGACCTTCTTTTCCAATTCAGTCCAACTTTCTTTTCTATATGCATTTTTGGAAGCGCTTGATAGTTTTGTTTTGGCTATATGTTCAAAGTTTTCTGCTAATATTTTACCTGCTGTTATAGAAGTCAAGGGGCTCTAGGATCGATAAATTGGTGCCAGACTTGTCTGGGGAGGGAAAATAATTCACTTGATACATCGGGTGGCCCACGTATTGCATAAGTGATAGTATAGATGAATATTTTGAAACGTCAATTATTCCGAATTGTAGTCAAACGCGTTGACGCATCTCAACCGGATTGATACGTTAGAGACTTTGTTTAAGTAGATGACTCTTTCCAACAATCGTTTTATTCATTGCCGTAATAACATTTTTTCTTTGCACTGCCGTTCTTTCATGGATGGTAATATTACCTCCCCCTGATTGATCTATAGCTCTACCATCGAAGTCATTGAATTTATAGGAGGTAATTTATGTTTCTTGTTTTCTCCTTTCCTATCATTTTCGGTTTTTTTTTTTTTGGTTTTCTTTCGTGTTCTGGTGAAATCCACTACAAACACGAATTTCGCCATCCATTTCGAGAAGCTCAGCGAAAAGAATAAGATTCTGACCATTTCTCATCAAAACTTCGATAATTTACTAACTACTTGCATTGCTAGTATATTATAATTTTAGAATCACGTTTTGTTCTTTTTTTCGCATTCATATGCATATTCTTTTTGGTGTTATTAAGAGGACAGCGACAGAGAAAGCTACTTTTTTTGTGCACTGGTTAATTAAGTTGAATAATTCCTAGAACAGGGTGGCACAGAGACGCTCCGAGACTTCTGCTTTGAAATTGTAACGCCCAGTTAGAAGTGAAGAAATAGGTTTTTCTCAACTGAAATTACATTACTATGATTGTTTCGAGAAGCTCAGCGAAAAGAATAAGATTCTGACCATTTCTCATCAAAACTTCGATAATTTACTAACTACTTGCATTGCTAGTATATTATAATTTTAGAATCAGAGCAGAACTACGTGCGTTTAGGTTTCCGTCATCCTGAAGTTGAAAGGACAGATATGGTGCGAAAACAGCGTGTAAGATTTTTTTTCAATATTTTCATTTCGCTCCTTTGTTAGTTTTCTTAGAGACACTTTTGTGAAAGGGTACAAAAGGCTGAAATTTCTTTGACAGGTTTCAAAAAATATTCGTACACCACAGAATGAAAGACCAATACATTTCACTCAGGCGAACAATGCTTACAAAAAGGTGATGTTGTGCTTTATCAGTTTTACTGCGACTTGTGAAGTGGTGATCATAATTTGTCATTTATTGTCTAGGCGATTCCTTCACTGCTGCTGAAAGATTCTCCTCAAGAGCAAAGTCCGAGATACCCAGATGTGGAAAGAAAATTGATCGGGCAGCTCCGAGATGTTATTGCACACCTTGACCTTGCTGATGTTAAACAGCAAATAAGAGCTAAAGAGGCATACAAATTGTTCAAATTAACGTGTAAAGCCGTACTGGAATGCTCATGAACTTTGCAGTTGGAAGACGCATATGTGAGATTCAAACAAGATGTCCGTGATTTCGAATCTGAACGAGAAGCCGAGAAAGAGAGAACTTCACGTGTTCGGCGGCAGTTAGAACGAGAAAGAAAAATTATGAACAAAGACGGCATAGAGCGAGACAAAGCGATATCAGAGCAGGTACAAAGAGATAATTCTGTTGAAAAATTCTAAAGATAAGTTGCCTTCATAAGATTATTCAGGTAGAAGATTTGACGAAAACTATCGGTCAAAAAGATCGTCAGATTTCCACGTTACGTTTGCGCTTGAGAAAACTCGAGGAGCTCGGAGAGTCAAAAGATAAGGAACTAGAGGAAAACAATAAAAAGATGGAACGCATGCAAAAAACGTGCAAAACTCTTCAGGTTTTATTCATCAGTTGATCTTGCAGATTGCATTTCATACTTCTACAGAAAATGTAAAGTTCAGTTTTGTGAAATTCCTTTTTTTTCAGCGGGAAATGGCACGGCTTCGAGCCACTTGTGCGAAGCAATCACAAGAAATGGCTGCTGAATTACAGGCGGCTTCTACGCGTAATATAAAACCAAAAGGATCTATTGGAATTCTACCATCCCTGAATAGAGAAGTTCGAAAAGTGCGTTGCCTCTATTCATCTACTAACGCTTACTCTTTTGGAAGAGATGTGTTTCCTTTTGTAGCTTAATGTGCATCGTCTCATTCCTCCGCATATTTTCATGCTTATCTTGTTCTCTATTTAATGAAATACTTCTTTATGCACTCCGATGCTTAGGAACCTTCCGTAGACGATTCTGCACCTGAGAACCAATTAACTACACAAGAACGGTCCAAGTTTGTCAGTTGGGCAGATAAGGCAACTCCATGGTCCATTCACAAGCATGCTAGTGCTACCCGGAAGGAAACATACGAAATGGTATCGTAGAGAGTCCTTACATGAGTGCGATCCTTTATCTCTTCTAGAGCTAATTTCGCTTCTAGGAACTTGTGGAAGAAGGTACCGCTTATTTCGGCCCGTGTCGTCTCTTCAAGAATTGTGTAGGTATGATAGCTCTGAGACCATTCGATTCTCGGATTTTAGGTTCCAAAAATTTTAAATTTTGAGAGATCGATAACACCCAAAACTTCGAGAGATTTCCACTTCGACGTTGTTGTTGATTGCTAATCTCCTGGACTTTTGTTTGCTACTCTTTCTGGACTTAGAGATCATTTGCTGCTTCGTTCTTTTGATTTCTCTTTGGGTCTATCTCCATTATTTTGGTAATCAATATCAATTTGCTGTCTTTCATTAATGCATCCGTCAATATTAAGACGGCCACACAAACACAACAAACACAAATAGTAGGCAGCGTGACGTGGAAACCTTGATTTTCTTGGTTAGTATATCTTACAATTGGCCCTATGGCTAGTTGCAAAATTGAATCACTGGAAGCCAAAATAGTGAATGATGCGTTCTGCGTTGTTGTCATACAACGTTCAACCGTCATTCTTTGTCGAAATCAAATGAGAAGTAATGTATGCGGACTCTCGAGAGGCATGATTACTGCGATTATAAGTGCACATCTGCGCGCATCCTTCCTTCGGATTGGCTCGCGGTGGATCACTGTTTCACGCATATGCATCAGTGGAATGGTCTTACTTTCCCTCTTCGACATTTCTGAATTTGTTTGTAATTTCTATACTTATTTATCACTTGTTGTTATTCTATTCTAATTTCCTGCTTGAATTTATTTGAATTTCGTGAATTCCCGCGGCTTATGCACTTTTCAGTTCCTTAGAATTACTCTCCAGATAGTGTTTTTCGAGCTGGTGTAGCGTAGTCGGTAAGAGTTCCGCTGCCTGCATGGTCCATCGGTGGTTCGAATCCGCCCTAGTGCTCACCAAGCCTTTCATCCCTCCTGGGTCAAAAAATTGGCCCAGGACTTGTTTGGGTGGATAAAAACACTGACTTGACATATCGATTAGCCCCCCAAGTCATTGTATAGGCCAGTTCCACATTCGTAAACCTCAAATGATTCTAAATTGAAGTGAACGTGGTGGCGTATCCTAAGCGGATTAACGCCAGACACTTTATCCTTTCAGTACTCTTCAGGAGACTGGACAAAAGTGACTGCCACTGATTGCGGCTGCGACTTCTATGAGTACAGCAATTCGGATGTTCGGTGGTTCAGCTGTGATCGTAGTGCTGAGGTTCAACTCGCCTTTAATTTGTATGTTCACATGCGAGTGTTTTTTTTTTTGCAGGTCTATTACTACGGTGTTATGGGCGTTACAATTGTTTCGTTAGCCAGTGGTCGCAGCATTCACTATTTTAATGACGGACAGGTATTCGTTCGTATATTTTGGGTTATACCTTATTTTGATAGAACATGGCTCCATCTGCTTTAGATTGAAATATACCGACTATCGGGGGAAATATCGAGGTTTGATCCCGTCACTAGTCAGAGAACTGAGACTATGTTGGATGCGAACGGTTCTAGATATGTGGAAATGTACTGGAAATGGAAATTCCTCATTGTGTACAAAGACTAGTATTAATACAATTAAGTTTCAGATTCAACTGCACTGGGTACTGCATACGATTTGATGGTGTTCAACACATTACAGAACGTTTCGAGGAGCGATCGTCCTACCGGGGACATCCGCCAGACCGCCATGTTTACAACCACTCCAACGTAGAACCGGAGTGGATCGAACCAGAATTCAGTGTCTGTAGTTCCGTTGTTAAACATTTCAGTTCCAAGTAATTCTTGTCGATTCAGGCTCGACGCTGTCCAGATGGATCTTTGAAGATGAAATTCGCAAACATTATGGTGCGTTGTTTTTTTTTTGTCATGGGGATGTTCAACTACGTTTAGCAAGGCTAGTGTCACTTTGCGTTAAGAAAAATCCAATGCTTAGTTTGATGTGGTGCATTCCTCTCGGCTCACTCTTGTTGTTTTGGTGAAATGGACAGTAGAAAATCTTGCCTATATAATTGCAGCGCTACTTCGTTCATCCCTTAGATAATTTACTGTTTGCACTCCTCGTCATTTCATTCATTAATACATCTTAAACAAAATATTGACTCTCACGAGCATATGTTGTGTTTATGGTTAGGCCAGCGAGTCCTTTCATATGTTTGCGATGGATTAGTTGGTACGAAAGGTTTCTTTGAGCATAAAAACAGATGAAAACACATTGATTGATTCATCAGCTGGCTCCTCATTATATAAGCGAAACATATGTTCATAAACCTCAAACGACTCTAAATTGAAGTCAGACGCACAGGCGCATAACACGCGGTGTGAGTGGCGTGGCGTCATGCGCGTCCATAGGACCAAGGAGTGAGCGCTAAAGTAGCCAACTCTTATGTGTTTCCACTTTTGCAGCTAATTTCTGAGGTTCTGCGGGGACTACAGATGCTTTGTCCTCCTGAAGTATGTTCTCTTCAGATATGCTGCATCGGACTCGAAGATGTAGGCTACGTGAAACATACTACCCGCCTAGAAGATGGAGTTGAGAAGAAAAAGATGTGTGTTGAGTGGGGTCACGTGGCAAGAGCCAGGCAACGTCAGATTGAGAATCGGAAATGCCAACAGTTCACTGCCCTCAGTGCCACCATGTAGACATCCGCCGATGAAGTGGCATCGAAAACTGATATGAAACAGATTTAGAGCAGTTCTGGATGGCTCTTGTTTATTAATGTCTGAGAGGACGGTTGAATGTGGTTTGAACTTAACGCACGCGCATGCACTGCTGAATACTCAAGATACTTCACTCCATCTGAACAATTGTCCACATCTGATATGGAATAGTTTTGCTCCGTTTTTTTTATTATGTGAAATATCCTTTTGATTCCAATCCAACTAGCCCGTTACTTACATTAGAAAGCTTTCAACAAGATTAGTTTGTTCTCAAAGTCAAAGTTCCGTTTGCAATAGATGTAAATTTATTTAGCGCGAACAGCAATTAGTTTAGGATCATTGTTTCAGAGCAGAGGTCTTCACTGTCCTATCATAAAAACCTGGTCTTTAATTAACATGACTTCAGCTAATAATGCTCATAGTTGCTTTCAAGAGAAGGATTTGGTATTCGAATGCTTTTGGTTTTTTCGTTATTTCCTCAGTTGAATTGGGTATTGTTTGTCTGGTTGCCTCGACAATCTTTATTTATTATTGAAGCTGAATATACCTCTGTTCGTCTAAATGCATTTTTTTTCACTTAATTTTTGGGTCTGTTGTTTTCCTGTAAACAGCACACGATCTCTACTGTTCTACCGTTTGTTCTATTTGCTGCTTTTCCAAACATTTGAATATGTAACTTTTCTTTCCGAACAATGCTTTGAATCTGTATTTTTTTTTCGAACAAAGCGAATTTATACTTTTGCGAATGATCTCAAAAATATGTGGCTAGGAGAAGTCACCAATTGTTGGCAAAACATTTGAAGCCGGAGAACTGTAATTCATGTTGGATATAAGGATTGACGATTCAGCTATTGCTTGCATACGCCAAATTGGTAAGATTAGCGTAATTGCAAGTAGATTGTCAGGGTTTACTTACGATAATTGTTGAAAGGAGGATAAATGTTCTCTTGAGTTTTAACTGATTTCTTTGAGCTGTAGCCAAGATTGGTATCGATCTTTATTAAACAGCGGCTAACGTTTCGGCGGTATCGCCTTCGTCAGAGCCTGGAAAACTCAAAGCCATTAGTGACCTATCCCCTCAAGCGCCTCATCACCCTACAGAAAGCACCCAAACGGTAAGCAAACTCAAACAGCAACACATAGGCTAGTACTTACCTCATTAGCTAGACTTGTTAACTCAGCAGACCACCACGTACCACAACTACGAGTCACAAGGGTTTTTTATATAGGGACCTCACGGCCCCCTCGTAGATCAAAACCCGCATAAGTCTTGATACGGGGATAACTCGTTTGTGATCGCAATGCACTCATCCTTCTTGTTCATTTTTGGACTTTTGGCGGTTATCCAAAAGGCCTCTAGCGTTCTGCGTGCTGTGATTTCGGACTCGTAGGATAATATACGAACTTCTACCTCTACTTCGGAGTTTGGATGACATATTCTACGGTGTGCTCCAAGTGGGGTGAAGGTTTTTGATTTTGCGAGTCCATCTAGATGCTCCTTGACCCTTTGGGCGTCCCGTTTCCCCTATATAATCGTCACCGCACAACCTGCACGTGATACGATACACCACTCCCGATATCATGCAATCACCCTCTCTGCCATAAGGGCAAACCACGCAGCTGGGAGTTGTGCAGAGTCGATCATACACACGGTTACGTACTAGCTTCTCCTTGAGGTTTGCTGGAGGTATTTCCACAACCCTCACGTCATTCCTTAGACCCGCTTTTCGTAGACAGCCCCGTACTGCTCTGCTCATATCATCAGATATATAAGGTAAACAGAAAGGGATCTTCTCTGGGCCATCCACTACGTTGGGTCTTCGAGAGGGATACCGTGCTTGTGCGGTGACGATTATATAGGGGAAACGGGACGCCCATTGTGTATTAGGGTCAAGGAGCATCTAGATGGACTCGCAAAATCAAAAACCTTCACCCCACTTGGAGCACACCGTAGAATATGTCATCCAAACTCCGAAGTAGAGGTAGAAGTTCGTATATTATCCTACGAGTCCGAAATCACAGCACGCAGAACGCTAGAGGCCTTTTGGATAACCGCCAAAAGTCCAAAAATGAACAAGAAGGATGAGTGCATTGCGATCACAAACGAGTTATCCCCGTATCAAGACTTATGCGGGTTTTGATCTACGGGGCGGGCCGTGAGGTCCCTATATAAAAACCCTTGTGACTCGTAGTTGTGGTACGTGGTGGTCTGCTGAGTTAACAAGTCTAGCTAATGAGGTAAGTACTAGCCTATGTGTTGCTGTTTGAGTTTGCTTACCGTTTGGGTGCTTTCTGTAGGGTGATGAGGCGCTTGAGGGGATAGGTCACTAATGGCTTTGAGTTTTCCAGGCTCTGACGAAGGCGATACCGCCGAAACGTTAGCCGCTGTTTAATAAAGATCGATACCAATCTTGGCTACAGCTCAAAGAAATCAGTTAAAACTACGTTTGAACATGCCGAGATTCAAAGACAGTCGAACATGGGCAATACTCAGTTCTCTTGAGTTTCATTTCCAGCTGTTTTTCTCGGCATTTCTACAAGCACATCCACTGGATTTGTCAACAACAAGGAACTGTTGCTGCCTGGACTGTAACAGATGTTCGACTGTTAGAAACAATTTATTATATACTTGTTGTCTATCAATATTGGGTCGGCTTAATCTCTCGCTGGTATATTTGACAGCAAGCAGTTTTAGTTGCAAATTTCGGCATTAAATTGTACCGTATCAATGGCAAGTTTATTTTATTCATTTGTATTATTATCATGTATAATGTTTTCATTGTTATTACCAGACTGGACGTCCGGCTAAAGCCGGACTTCAGGCCCGAAAGAACAGGTCAGTCCCAAGCACCTCATCGTTTATCATGGCTGCAAACGCGAAATTTACAATTCTCAAAATTCTTTCTGCTCAACACAAGAGTCATCTTCATGTACTGCAATAATTCTATAGCCGTTTTAAGACGACATGAAGCTTGGCGCAGTTGTGCAAGCGGCTACGCGCACTGGAGGTGGCGGTTGGTATTGAGGTGGGACCATAGCGAAGATCCCTCTCGATCACGCCCGCCACGCTAAATCGCACAGCTTCGAACGCAGCCCCTCACGTAACTGCACCGAGCTTCATATCGCTTTGACCCGAATGTACAACGAGATGTGTTGTATCGCGTCTCGGTGAGGGTGTGCACTGATCACTCTCCACAGAGTGGGACGAGCTTACGAGCTGTTTTCTTCTTCAAACTTTATGCCGTTTTTTTTGTTGTTTGTTTTCAAAGAAAAGTTCTTTTTCGGTTCTCTAGTATTAAAAGAGAGCGTAAAGCTAGTGGAAAGCGTTTTTTTTTTTAGTAATACGTTCATGAGCGATATGAATCGTCCACAACTGCACAAAAATGGGAAATAAATTATTCCTACAAGCTAAGATTTTAGAAGCACCGCAAGAGCGGACGGAACAAGCGAGGAGGCAAGCGGAGAACAACTTTACTATAACTAGACCACCCCAAACTACTGTACGAAAGAGGATGAAAAGCCATGAAAACAAAAGAAAAGCTCTCCGAGGAGCTTGTCGCGTTCTGCGGAGGTGTGCGCCTTCACCGAGCACGCAGCACCTCAACTGTAAGAAATTGAGCTAGAAAATACAGATTCTACTCCACAGGCACGGTATGTAATGATTTTGTGATTTGTGATGACGTATAAAAAAACGCTACTTATTTATTTACTACGCTCAGTAACGTCCCAAAAAGGACTAGGAAGGAGAGTGCGTTAGGAAAAAGAAGAAAAGTGAAAGATAAACTGTTACTTCGGTGTACTCTGATTAAAAACTGATTCACACCGTTTGATGTGGAATTACTCGATCGTTTTTGGTTTTTCTTTTTTGGAACCACTTTCAAAAGATTTTGCGTTCCATAATAGTGTTCACACGGACAAAAAATTCCCTAATTGAGGGAGGTAATTGAGGTGATTGAGGAGTGGGATGGAAAGAAAATGTAGCAGCGGCGGAAGGAGACGATAGGATACGAAAGTTCAACAGCAGAGGTGAGTGACTTTGCGGAAAATTGATCTCGCACATTCTTTGGAGCTCAAAAAAAGGGAAAAAAGAAGTGGTGTTGGTGACCTGCTAATAAACTATGAGGGAATGACTCACACGGCCTGGTTTTGTCTTCTCAACCAACCGTAGGTACCTCGCACTACCCTTAGCAACACGACCTGTTGGGTCCGTTCTGCAGCTTTTTCACCTTCCTCCAACACTAGTTCGGGGTAATGCTCAGCGACGATATGACAACTCATGGAAACCGATTATTTTTCCCCGGAACAACGAAACGCTCGCACTATTGCTCACAACTATTCGAATGTTAGTTTTTGTCTCTCGGTTCGAATAAGGGGAAGGATATTCATGCCTCGAATAGACAAAATTTCGAGGAACTTTCGGTATTGACTTAAATCAGAAACAATATCCTTGTTGTGCATGCACGTCATTTCATTAATATGACACACGAAATGTGAGGATTTATCCGGCACCATTACCATTTTATTACTTTTAAAGGATTCTAATATTTACTGCCTTTTTGTTTTTGACGAAATTAAAATCAGTTCTTTTTTTCTCAATCCTGGTATCTTTCCACAAATAGATAGGGGCAGGGATGTAGCTAGACGAGTAAAAGGGTCATCGATCACCCGCAATTCCCTATTTTTCCCTTAATTTTGTAGTAATCTACGGAAAAATCTTGAATCTTCAAAAATAACGATGCAACTCATTACGCAATAAAACAAAAGCAACCAGAGGTAACCAAAGGTCCGCCATCTAATTAATATGAATCGTTTTGTTGTTTCGTTACCGTTGCTACATCACACGTGAATTTCGTGGAATCGTGGAATAAATGGGTTTTCTTCATGACTTTGAAGGCTACTTCAATTTGTTAAAGGGAGCGTATCACGAACTTGATGATGTTGAGGTCTCTGTGGGCAAGTATGGAGCTTGGGGTGTTGATCATAAGTGTTAGCGCGGATGCGATTGCGACGGATCGCTCGTCGATGCAATGCGTGCACAAGGATGACACATTCTCACTCACTTCGTAGGGAAAAACGCTGGTTAGGGCGATTAAGTGGAGCAGGATCACGCTCATAATTGTAATCTACACTCGAACTCTGCGTTTGCCGACAGACACCACAACATCGCCAGTTTACGCTCCCTTTAATGCCCAATCGTCGTAGATTTGCCGTTTTCATTCATAGCTGATTGAAAGAACCAGTGTTCCTTTTTTGCAGATTCGTTCTTTCCTTCTCACGTTTTCTGTTTCATAATCATTTTTTTTTGCATTTTCTTTTAATGTTCTGTAGAGTTCCAAATCCGGAAGCAAGTGAAGAAGAAATACATAAATTCTTAAACAAGAGAAGTTTCGCACTCACTCTGAGACTTTTTCCTGAAATAATTTTGTATACAATGGAATTACCTAAAACTTACTCACTAAGAGCAGGACACGTTTTCGGAATATGGGCTTTGCTACTGAATTTCTTCATTCATTAACGTACATGCAGAATTCTGACCAGGTCTCCAGTTTGTGTAGTTATTATAACTCCTACATGTATAGTGTTTTCTATATATTTTCAGAGAAATGTAACTTTAGACATGCTGATGTTTCATGTCTGACAAATATGTCAGTAGTGGAACATCCCTGTACAAATTTATTTAATTAATTTTTTTAAGAATTTGATTAAAGGTATCGTACCACGAATCTGACGTGGTGAGGGAACCTGCGGGAAAAGCTAGAGATGGGGTTGTAGATCGCGTGATCCGGCGTGGTTCCGCTCTTATCCCTCCTTAATCGAAAAAAATGGCGTGAGAACCGCTTTATTCCCTACGAGGTACGTAAGAACTCTCCACAATGTTCTGATATTCCGGTCACCTCAGCAGCCTCTTCACTGCTTTTATTTGCATAAGCTGGTGAGAATGCGTCACGGATCTTGAACCGCTCGCACGTGGATGCGGCGCGTGCACAAGGGTGGCGCATTGCAACTGAAATCGTCGAGAAAAACGGCATTTTTGTACGACAGTTAGGGAGACAGGAAACACCCCGTATCCAGCAATCTCCAACCTCATTTCTAACTTCTTTCCGCGGATTTCCTCAGCACATAAGATTCGTTGTATATTGCTTCAATTTAGGAATTTACCTCAAAAACATCTAAGGCAGCAGTTTATCCTACTCTTTACATCTCTATGATTGAAGAAGTGTAACTTCGTGAAGCACATTTCATCAATCATTTAGGTGTAAAATGTTCCTTAATCAGAGCACATTTCACAAATCCATACTGGAAAGTTTTATTTCGCGGGTGAAATGATACCTTAACGGTTAGGAGTACCAAAAGGCCTCTGACTCCGGAATTTGTGGCGAATGTTTTGCATTTTTGCAATTTGTGGCAAACTGGATCCTAGATCCTGTGGAACATCGGAAATTGAATCATACGCCATCCCTATCTGAACAACGAAGAAAATAGGCTGTGAAAACAACTGCTTTAACTCCAGATAAATTGACGACATTATACATACTCTGGAACTCTCCCTATATTAATCCAGGAATCAACTGACAGGAGGACTTCTGACCACCATGAGAGAGATGTCATCGGTCTTCCGAACTATTCGGGCTTTTATCTGCACTTTAAGCTTCATGAGTGACTTTATAAGGTAATTGAGCAGATCAAGTAGCAAGTTCTCATGTTGTCTTGGTTTCTGTTGTACTTCTGGAAAGCGGTGAGTCAGAAGCCTAGCAAATAAGAGGGGTGACAGTTCATGTGCACCCTGGCGTCGCTCCGCGGACAGTCTTCTGGATATTCCGTAAATAGGAATATGAACTTTCTAATAAAAAAATGCCTAAATTGGAAGAAACCAACATTGAAGCGATTCTAGCCGTTGTGAGCACACGTATTTTTTCCAACTTGTAACGGTCCAGAGCACAATGGTCACTCCGAAAAATTCACTCATTTACGTTAATCGGTCTCTATACCATTGCTCGAAAGAGAGAATGACTGCCAAATTTTAGTTCAGTGGTTCGGTACGTTATAACGCACAGCGTTGGTGCACACCATACTGTGGGTGCTATCAAATCCGGTTTCACTTCGGCAGCCATGCACTGTTTTCACCCAGTAGTACATTGTGAAATCGTGTGTGCAGAAATCAGTAACTTTTGTTCTCATTTATTCTTCATGTGCGCCATTTCAGACATTTTTAACTATTCTAATTACATAAATGCATTACAACGTAATAGTCTTCAAGAAAGGAATCAATACCGATATGTGAAGGAGAAAACAGCACTCGGAGTATGACGTTTGGAATGTTCTGCAGTTCACAACCAATTGTCTTCCGTCAATGTCAAGTTAAACCTTTCCAATTTACTAAAACTACTTTCTGAAGCAGTGCTAATAAATATTGCCTCAAGATGTTGCGTCCTTCCTTTCAAAAAAGAAAGAGGGGAACAATCACCAAGTCCTCTCTTCTTCTTGAAACTTCGGGATTGTGAACTGGATTTAAGTTTTCTTATTGTGCTAACAAAGTTCCAGTAAAACTCAACTTCGTCTTTACCAAAGACCTGGAAATCTTTCAAGATCTTCGAAGGTCTCGAAACGAAAACCTTTGGAACGTTTTGGTATTAAAGAACCGCTGTACATGTTCAAAGGTGGCAAAAGCAACGTTTTTTCCAACGTGGGGAAAAACAATTATGTATCCGAGGAGTAAACTTATGGGGAAAAATTTGTTTGTGAAGGTTTTCGTATACAAATCACTACAGTACCCATTTATTTACTATCTTATTTTTACTTACTTTCACTTCATGAGTGACGTCGATAATGCGTCGACGATTTTGAGTCGTATTCAGCGGCGCCGCACACACCAACCCACCTTGTTGGAGATTTCTCGTGAGGGCACCTGTACCTCCTGGGATCCATTGCATGAGAGTAATTCATGTAGGAGGATAAATCTGGCTCATCTGTTCTCAGAATTTTCCCTAGTATTTCATCAATAGGAGAAACTTTACTTTTTGAGATGTTCCCTAAAACGCCTCTTTCCACGCCGTTTTTCTGGACAATTGGGGGAATTGAGCCTGACCATGTTCATATTCATAATCTACACCCAACCTCTATATTTGGCCTCAAAGACCCCAACATCGTCAGTTTTCTGAGACGCTGCCTCTAAGCACTGTTTTTCGGAAACACACCGCACATTGCTGTTATTATCTCACTCTCTCTAAATGTGTCTCGTCCCGATTGCTGATACGACACTGCAACAATCCATGTGTGGTGGAGATTGTGATACAACGTTAAGTATAACCTGAGGTTAGAGCAGGAGTTTTTTTCGTGACTTTCGCAACCTCCTCCTATCTACGTATTTCCACCGATGATTCAAAATTCCATAAATGTATATTTACATATGGGTGAGTTTCTAGAGCGTTTGATTTTTTCGATGCGCTTATCACCTTGGTGACTAACACTTTAGTTGAATCTATAAAATAGTCCTCACTCTGTCAATATCAGTAAGTACACACCTTTACGTTTTAGATCGTTTGCCAATCGCAATGTTAACCCAACTCGTCGTCATTCTCGTAGCTCTGAGTTCTTTGGCTTTCACTCTAAAATGTTACAGAGGTGAGTTGTTTACCAAGAACAATTGAAAAGTTGTAAGTCTATTTTTGTATAGTTTGACTTCTCGATAGTATGCTGTTCGAACAGTAACCACATAAAATCCAACGGCAGTAATAATTAATCAATCTTTTTGTTTCTTACAGTAACTGTAGGGACATCCTACCGCCTCCCAACCCATAGAGTAAAGAAAAGTGCTTGAAAAGGATTAAAAGGATTATTGACATTTTTTACAAGACGCGAGATCTCATCCCACAGAATTATTCCTCTCCCGTAGAAGGTGAAACATACCTCGTGCCGAAATGTTATTCCATAAATCAGATCCTATATGAGAAGCGAATGCTGCTGGTCCCACAAGTCGCGTTGTGCCCAACAAAAAAGAATAAAGTTGTTAAGGAGTTGAATGAAAGCCTGAGGGGAGGACACTCACCAAATTCCGTTCGCCTGGAATAATTAGGCGGACTTTTATGGATCGGTAACATTGTCCTGGAAATAGCCGTAGAACATTTCGACATTTCGGCATCGGTGACAGAAAAACCTAGTCTCTAACTTGTCTGATCGGTTTGTGAATTGTTTGTCAACCTGATTCACTAACTGAAGCAGTTGAAATGTTGTACAACAAATTGTGCAAAAAAGCTAACAAGACGTTCATTCTCAACTTGCAGATGGCCGACACTTTCTAGCGAAAGATGCCCCGTCAACAACAAAACCATCTACCGATGTGAGGATAAGTCTTTAAAGGCAACACACTGCAAAAAAAAAAATGACGATTTTGGGATCTTTCCGTGAGAAGGTGAGGCTGCGGGTGCAGATCACGAGTGTCATGAACGTGACCGCGCCCAGTTCCCCTTTATCGTCCTGAAAAACGGGGTCTGAAAAGACCTTTGTGCTTGAGTCCTCCTAAGAGAGATCTCTGTAGACGCGCCGGTTCCCTCCGGGCCTCATTCATTCGTTTGTCTTGTATAGGCTGTTGAAGAATCCTCATTGATTTCCGTCCACTCGCAGATTCGAACTTGAGACTTTGTATGTTACAGAACTATTGGCAGATCGTGCTTAGATTCTTCAAATGATTGCGTGCAGGAAAAGCGTAGACAAATACGCTAAAAGAAAGAAGAATGGAAGAACTCTTTTCTGCACTTTCAAAGAACAATTCTATGTTGCGGTAACCAAGGAATGTAGATTGAAGGACCTGCTACTTTGAATGCCTTCCTTGATCGATCGTATTAGCATTTTTCGTGGGAAATAACTCGCAGGAGGCTGTTCCAAGATATAGGTCAAGATATTCGCACTGGTACTAACATAATCTGAACAGTGCGCTGACTAGAAATATATGCTGTGAACCCTTCTCTGAGTTCATAGCCATTCAAATCCAGGATTCTGGTGCAATCACGTCTCCTCACGTGCAACCACTAGTATCACGCAGTGCACCGGAGGAAAAGTGCTTGCATGGTTATGACGCATTTGACAAATCTCTACGAGAGAATCAGAGTCGAGTCAAAGTGGCCACATTTCTTTCTCATCGAGCGAATAGGAAAAGCGCTAAAAACCGTTGTTGGATTGACTGTGAACAGGGAAGAAGAACATGCCAAAAAGATCTACGCCGTCTTCCTAACTGTGCTTAGGAAACTACTTTCTCATCACTTCATCCTCTTGAATGCAGCGCATCAAAAATCGATCGAAATGTTCGAGTATCACCCTGACATAGTTAAATGTCGTTTTGATTTTTTTATAGGTTATACACGAGGTAGTTATTTGATTTTATTGGCTAGCGTTTTGGAAAATCGCCTTCCTCAGAGCTTGAAATGGGCGATCCAGTTCGCAATTTAAGTTTTCATTCAATTATTTCATCATCAACAGTCATTTCCTACTTTGAAATCAGGGTTCAAAATCTCTGTCAAGAATCTACATTAAATCGCTGGAGATATTTTAGATCCACACCAAGAACCCTAAAATGACACGCATGACTTCCTGAAAAGACTCCCAACTTTTCCCACAACCAAACAAACAAATTCTAAGTCTACTTTTTCAAACACTAACGTAACGTCTGCACTAAACCCCCCTTGGAATGGGGAAAGCCTGGTAGTGACTGCTGACAGATCGATCTCGATGGGGACGGAGGGAGACGGGGTAGAAAGGCGAATTATTCGAATGTCTCATTCAGATAGTAAGATAAGATTGTTCTACTAACCAGAAAGAAATCGTGTGAAACTCTCGTACTTGATCAATTACCCCTACGGCGCACCTTGTTACGCGAGAAACGCGGACGAGCGTCGTCGTCATCGCCCTATGTCCGCAATTCAACCATTGCGACTCAAGCAAGCAGCAGAAGTTGCGCCCTACGCAATAGCAGACGCGTTGCGAATTACATGACTCTGTTTCACATGCTTTCTTCCGTACTGCTGAAAGGGAAAATGTGAACGGAGTCACTCTTGTAATCGTGCACTGCATTATTACATCTCTTATCTGCTCCTGGAGAGATCCCAACAGCGTCGACTTCGTAATACGCTGGTCCTAAATCGTCTACGGGATAGAAGTACCGTCCGCTCAAAAACCAACTATCCTTTCGCAGAGTTCTACTTTAGCCTTCACTCTAGCCTGCGGTGGACGTCCACGTGGTGCAGTCTTCTCCTGTATTTGCATTCAGGTTGAAACCCAACAGATGTGTTCAGGGGCGCCACTCAGCTGCAGCTCCAGATGGTCTCACCTTGATCCCAGCCGCTAGCCGCGTCGCGCCGCTTACGCAACTGCACCGACCTCCGTGTCGTATTGATCTGACTACATCTGTGTTTCAGTTATACGTTCGAAACCATCTGGAAGTAGCGTCGCTTCGAACTTGTAGTGTAGTTGGACTTGCTCTTTAGCGTACAGTTAATCGGATGGATATTAACGCACTGTATTCGGTGTTCACTTGAAATTTTGCTCAGAAAACAGTTCTTAACGAATGCAAGGTTGAACTCCCTTTAACCTAATGATTTAGCGCGATCAAATATTTTGTTGCATGTTGGTAGGAATTCAACTGTCGTATCATTTGGTCCAGAAATTAGAAATAAAAAATAGCCTTCATTTCCACTAAAGGAATCAATCAAATCCATTCAAATTTTTGAGAGCTTGCTTGTCTTCATAACTAGTATTTTCTAGAAAAACTAGAACCAACCGCTTTCACCAACGGAACAGTTGGTTATTGAATATTTGTTAAGTATGGGATCGAAAAGGCAACAAACAAACAAGATTTTCAGGAATCACGAATTCCGGCGACATCCCGACTGTTCAAGAGGACTGCATCAAGGCAACATACTGTGTAAAGTAAGACGAGAAGCTAAGTATTTGTGGAGTTCTGCACTTCTCAAAAAGATAACCCCATTTTAATTGCAGATATATGTTAGGGGGGACAAGTGTCGTGCATCGAGGGTGCGACGAAGAACTGATGTGCGAGATGAAAGGAGAGGAAGTTGTGAAGAAATACGGTCACATAAAATGGTTTTGTTGCAACAGAGAACTGTGTAATTTCTCTTCAAAGCAAGCAGGATTCCTCTTAGTTGTGTTGTTTTTGTGCATTAGATCGTTTTTCATTTAATTGCTCTAGCTTTTCTGAAACTAAAAGTATCTTTCAGATGTATCCTCGTTGCATATGTGTATCCTTGATGTGATATAAATAGATGTGAATTGTTACCATCATGAAATTGTTTGGAGAAGTGTGTGTGTGTGTTGGTGCGCCCTACCAGTGCTCACGATTGCTCCAGATAAACGTTGATTCCATCTTTCCCGTATACCTTTCCGGGCTCGTCCGGTCGCTCATTTTTTGGCTTTTAGAAAAAATAAGGGACTTCAATCTAATAATTAGATTCAATCAAGTAACAAATTAATTAGCTGAATTAGGTAAATAAGTAGTTAAAGAAATAAATGAGGAGTGTAATCAAAAGTATAGGACCGATAACGTAATGTGCGATGGTACATCCAATTACCCCGAAGACACTTTCTTGCGACACGATTTAATGTGGTTTTCGATAGAACTTCGGATCAACCCACGTATAGTCAGGTCAAAACTACTCGACTATAGGGCCGGGTAATCGTAATCGGTTGCATTTGCAGAGACCCCCACTAGCTCTTGTCGCATTGAACAGTTAAATGATTCGTTTTCTTCGAGTTTTCAGGGATGCTTGTACTGGAGGTATTCAATTTATGAGAAATTCCTTTCCTGTTATGATCACGCCCTTCATTCACCTTTTCCTTCTCATTCCTTACACTCATTCCTTCATCTCCCCCTCCATTCTTCTACTTTCATCCTCCGTCTACCTTTCTCTTTATTTTCTTGCTTCTCCTCTTCCCTTTCTCCTTTTCTTCCCCTTTCTGTTCCGCATCCTCATCGTCCTCCTCTTCTACGTAAACACTGTTTGTTTGTCTTCTGTCTCGCTTCGTTCAATGGTTTGTTACTTCGGCTGGCCTCCGCCAATGATCGCAGCCACATCCTCGTAATGACTTCCGTAAAACGGGTGCAATTCTAAGGTGGTGTCGGAGGTCTGTTGGCGCTTCCTAAAAGTCCTTGTCAAAATCGACTACTTTATCCTCTCATCTTTTGAATAACATTACGTTTAATGAGATTGTTAGTATTTTACACCCTGAAGTGTCGTGAAGATGAAAACTAGGACTGCACAAAATCCCGGGAAAGAATACATGGTTTTTTTTAAATATGATATTTGATTATCGTATTAAATTATTTACTAAGGATTATTATTAATTATTATTATCAATCATTATATTGATAATTATTATTTTATTATGAAGGATTACTACTACTAATTATTATTAATTATTACTAAAGATTAAACTAATGATGTTTGTCGGGAAAATTTTATTATTGGCACCATCTATTATAAACTGAAAAGTAGAAACTACAGCGATTACTAGTCGTTTGTTCCATCACTTTACGAGTTACCTTACGTTTCTTCGTGGGATTGGATTGTTAAAACAGTTTTAAGAGCAGTGTTTTCTGTTTCAATATCTTTTCCTTGATATTTTGAGTGTTGGGCTAATTCCACTAGCGGATGGGGTTCGCTGGACGGACAGGTTTCAAAACTGCAGCGAAGAGTGAAGCAGCCCGCACAAATCCAGGACCCATAGGATACACTGGCACTCAGTGGCTCCAGCTTACAGGACGATGCGGCCATTTACTCCCATAGAAGTGGTATGGGGTGCTTAAAGTGATGAGATCGACTGATGTATGATTCTATAATCTAATCTATCCATAATTCTTTAAATCCATGTTAGCTAACTAATAAACTTCGAGAGCGTTCATTTTGTCGATCCTATGAGTGTAAACAATTCACTTAAAGGGTAAGCTGAGGTCTCTAAGCGTTATCGAATCCTCTGATTCCTGTGTATGTGAGGATATCTACGTTGTCACTTCTGAAACCTTTGTTCCGGAATCCACCCACTACTGGAGTGAAAACCGACATGCAGAATAATAATTGCAAGTAATAAATGTTAATAATTAATAATGTTATTATTTATTGGGAGCGTATTACTGCGTGAATGGGCTTCGAGTTAATGTGGAATTATTGTCGAAAATAATTGACTATTTGCAAGGTGGAACTACTGAAAACATCTGGCCCTGAGAGCTCACGGGAGTTTTTGAGGGAAACGACAGTTTGGAAAAGGTGAGATAATCATTTTCGAAATTCCGTAACTACATACCCAGAAAGTTCAATTATTGGACACGTCTGGAAGGAGTCTGAAAAAATATTTGAAGAAAGTCTTGGATAAGTTGTGAATGCGCGAAGGTTCACACAGTTAACAACGACCTCTCATAGTTCAAAACACATTTTTGTGGTGATGAGTGCTGAACGGAATGAATGTAAAGTCTTGAATAGATCTTGCAGTAGTCGTTTGAGGAGCTGAAGCAAATGAAGATGACTTTACTTAGATACTTAGATGGCCCGTCTTCACTGGACGTGCGGGCCCCAACATCTCTTCCACTCGTTTCGTTCCCTCGCCATTGTCATCCAAGATGTTCTCAAGTTTCGTGAGAGACGTTGACGAGGTCCTTGAACCGTATTCAGCTGAACTCTCAGGTGGTCCATCCATGTAGCGAACACGTCACCCCATCTCGTTGGCGGTCTACCTCGAAGGCGTTTAGCATCCCTTCGGATCCACGCTAACGTTCTTTTAGTCCATCTATCGTCGATTCTTCTCATAATGTAACCGGCCTATCTATGTTTTGCTTTCGATACATATTCCGCCTACATATTCGAAGACGGGACATTCCTCTTAAGTCGGAGCTGCGAAGACCGGCTAAGTTTTGTGTGCGCCGGTTAAACTTCAGAAGACATCTCTCAAGGGCTCTGTGGGTAGTAAATAGCTTCCTAGACGTGGCAGCGGTGTCTGCCCACGTCGGCTGCGTAACAGAGCGCTGAAAGAACTGTCGAGCCGAACAGATGGGCACGAAGATCTTGGTCCGTCAGCTGGTCCGTAGCTTCCCTGATGGCTGCTGCCCATGCTGCTCTCATTCTTCTATTCAATTCTTCCTTCAAGTCGTTTTCCATGTTCATAGATAGGTATACGTATGACGAAGTTTCCACGATTTGGGAGCCTTCAAGTTGTACTCCTCCGTCCTCGCAGTAGGCATTCTTCATGAACTGTGTCTTCTTTCTGTTTATTCGCACTCCTATTCTCGTCCCTGCTTCGTTCAATTCGTTGAGCATCGATTCTGCTTCATTGGTACTGCTCGAAAAGAGAACGATGTCGTCCGCGAAACGAAGGTTCGAAACAAATCTTCCATCAACACGTATGCCCCTTTCTTCCCAGGATAGTGATTTCATTATCCATTGCAATGCAGCCGTGAACAGCTTCGGCGATATAGTATCGCCTTGTCGTATCTTTCCAATGGGTACGGTGAGAGGGCGGTGGAAAAGCTGTATCCTAGTCGTGCATCGATCGTAGCAATTGGCTAATGTCCTCACATACGACGAGTCCACGCCTTGATCGACCAGCGCTGACAGTGTTGCATTCGTGTATACGCTGTCAAAGGCTTTCTCATAGTCGACGAAGGTTAGAACCTCTATGACCCTCGACACGGTCTGGATGTGGTCCAAGCAGCTGAACCCCTGACCGAATCCAGCTTGTTCTTGAGGCTGGGCTTCATCCAGCGTCCTAGATATGCGCGTGAGGATGATCTTGGTGAATATTTTGTATAACACGCTCAGCAAGCATATCGGACGGTAGTTCGGAAGGTCCTCTCGGTCACCTTTCTTATGGATAAGAACGGTTCGCGAGGTATTCCACTGGTCTGGGATCCTTTCTTTCTGAAGATAGGATGTCATATGCGCTGCTAAGATTACGTGAAACGGATAGCCACCAGCCCGAAGAAAGTCCGCTGATATAAAATCAGGTCCGGGAGCTGTGCCAGGTTTCATGCTTTTGATAGCGACTCGTACTTCCGAAGGGAGAATCTGCGGTGGAGCTTCATCAGTAGGGGTGATCGGGCTTGACACAGGAGTTGATGAACGGAAAAGATTCGAGTAGAACCTCTCCGTAATGATTTCCATCTCACGACGAGAAGAAATGCGAGTCCCGCCTTCGCTCAGCAAGGCTGCTTGCGGAATATTATATTCGCGGAGATCCCTGCGGCACTTCTTTAGACTCGTTCTTCTTTGTGCTGTTCTTCTTTGTGCTTCCAGAGTCTTCTTCTGCCTATATTTCAAAAGATCCTCCTGCAACGCTTTTCTGCAGCTAGTTTTTGCTACTAACCGCTCAATGTGCGATGCATTCGGATCAAGCCTCAAAGCCCTTCTTCTTTCCAACAATTCCTTGGTGGTCTTCGAAATTCGATCCAAGTTTGTCGTGCGCGGCTTCGAGGCACGCTCAGCACAGGCTCGTAATCCTCTGAGTAGCATCTCGTAGTCCACGTTTGGGTCCTCCTCGATGGAGTGCGTGTAAAGAGGGTCCCGGCGGAATTTCCAGCATGCCCCGGTCATGCCTCGTCAGGACAATTAGCGATGGAGCGAGCGATGATGTCCTAAAGAGATTCACTTTTGTTGGCACCTAAATAACTGACTCTGCTTACCTACCGCTAATCATGCACTGCGTCACCGGCTAGGATATAATTCACTATCTGTTGAATTGTTCTGGAGAATCAGACATATTCACTGCAATTTTGTAACGTGATCTCGATTTAGTAATCGTACCAGAAGCAAGAGAAATCCTCACGTGAAGTTTAAGGATGTATCTAATAGCTTCAAATTACGTGCATAAAAATTTTCGTTAATTCCAGCTCTCAAAAGTAACTCAAAAGTAATGAGAATTAACGTTATCCTGTAACTCCCAAGCTTTTTTGTAGCCTAACTTATTTCTGGACAGAGGGACCTTCTGTATCTCTGACTTCCGGGAACTTACAGGAAGAAAAAGAGTTCAAATTTGGTAAGATTTCTAGACTTTCTGAAGGTGATATAAAGACAAACTCACTGCCTTTCTTTATTAGAACACCATACAAAATCCCATGTACTTCTATCTAACGCTATTATTCTTTGACTTATTCGGTCATTTCGACAGCTCACACCACTCTTCTTTACATATTTCCTTGTAACTGCGCAGTTTTCTGCGTCTCTGTGGTAGGAAGGACATCTATGGCGGTTGTCTGCGTCTTCATGAACGACTGGAGCGTGACCTCGTCGAAATATGTTCGCGTATCCGCCGGCATATCCACTGGGCACGTTATGTCTCGGAGGCATTCGCGGAGAATCCGCCGGGACCCTCTTTACCGTTCCCCTCCTCGATGTGCCAGTCACCTTGGGACAAGGAGTCCTCGAGTATGCAATTGTCGTAGACGACTTCTTTTCTCCTTCGTTGCCGATAGCAGATGTTCTTTCCATCGTGTGGCTAAGTCGTATTTTCGCACGAAGGAGACGGTGATCAGAAGCACTACAAAAGGATGATACTACTGAGACATCAAGTAGACACCACCTCCGGTTGGTGAGTATGTGGTCGATCTCCGTACGAGTCGCGCCATTGGGCGATTCCCATGTCCACCGACGATGATCTTTTTTCATGAAAAGAGAGTTCCCATGAAAGACGCGAGCGGCGGACAACAGCCCGGACGATTGCCATTTTCATTCCGATCCTCTAGTCCAAGTCTTCGACAACGAAATTGTAGAAAGACATCTCGTTGCGGATTACTTCCTCCAGCTCCTCGTAAAACGCGTCCAATTTGGGTTCATCAGCTGCTGATGTTGGTGATTAGCAGTTGATGATACTGATGGGTTTTTGGCGCAGAGGGCGGAGGCGAAGAATGGTTAGACGGGGTGACAGGATCTCGTGAGAATCGACAGGATGACTTTAAAATCCCTTAAATAAATCAAATGAAACAACATCTTTGGTAAAAATCCAAACCCTTCCTCTCAAAATCAGGATGAGACAAGACTTCATTTTTAAAACAATTCTTGATACATTGAGATAGCGAAGAGTGCTTATCAAATCAAGACTGTCTATCTGAATCAGACGACCTTAGTGAATGTCGGTTCATTCCTTTGCTACGTCCTCCCCACCATGTCGGGAAACACAACACCTGGGCTTCACGTTGCCAGTAGTGGTGAACGTCAGCGTTCTTTTATCAACAGTTAAGCTGGACTATTATTAACAAGGGAAAGTTGTTACAGCAATTATTTAATTTCTAGAAAAATTTCTTGAAAAAGAACCAGTTCCACAACGGTACGGTTCGCTGGAAAGAACTCCTAAAAAGAAGGTAGCGCTTCAATTTTATCTTTTTACTGCACTGAAACCTGAATTTGAAAGGTGAGCAAAAAAACGAGATACCCGCCCACCAGAACTCAACGCGTGTTGAGCTGGGTCTTTGACATTTGAATTCCACTTTCAACTAATCGTGCCACGGTAATATTGGACAACTACCCCAGAGAGTTCGAAAGTTTACATCCGACTAATGGGTGTAGCGCAGTGATAAGACAGTTCCGTAGCCACTGCAGATCGATTATTAAAAATTGCCGTCTCAAGTCCATCAAGTCATCCATAAGATCACCTTGATCACCTTGACTCCCGTTGATCTTCGAACTGGTCGAGCGGGCGCCTGTAATGCTTCCATTTGTCCCGATCGCGTGCCAGAGTAGCTCAGTGATTCCTTCTTTGGCGTGGGACACGAAGAGCATCATAATTTTCTTTGAAGGACTTCGTGAAGAAATCTGACCATCGTGTCGGCGGTCTTAATATCGCAGGGAACCCAGCCGCTCACGGCTCTGATCCAACGGTTGTCGTTAAAGCGCATCACGTGTCCGGCCCACCTTATTTTAGTTTCCTTGGCAAACGCGGCGGCGTCTCTAATCTTCGATCGCTGACGTAGGAGAGAACTTCGAATCCCGTCCCTCACTTGCGTGAAACGGGATTCTCCTAGCATCACTCTCTCTATAGCGCGTTCAATGACGATCACCGCGTTTTCTTCCTGCTTGCGAAATGCCCAGGTTTCCAAAGCATAGGTCAAAGGAGGAAGTACGGTGGTGTTGAAGAGGTGAGCACGGAGCCGGGTGTTCCTGGTCTTCTTCACTACATCCTCGATGCTCTTGTACGCTCCCCAAGCGGCTCGTCTCCTCCTGCCCAGCTCGGTGTCAGGTCGTTCATCATGTTCAATTCCCGACCCAGATAAACGTAGCTGGTGCATTCAGATATGTTCGTTCCGTTGAGCGTGAATGGGGCATCCGAGACCCATCCGTTCCGCATGAACATCGTCTTTTGTAGATTCAGCTGAAGACCACGATCCACACGTTTCGTCGAATTCGGTCAGCATTCGTTCTGCTTGGCTGATGCTAGGTGTTATCAGTACGACGTCATCAGCAAAGCGCAAATGGATTAGCTGCCGACCATCAACCTTCACTCACATGTCGTCCCATTCCAACTTTCGCATTGCGTTCTCGAGTGTGGCTGTGAATATTTTGGGTGAAATTGTATCACCCTGTCGGACCTTCCCCCCCCCCCCCTTCACGTCATTGATGATGTTCTTGTAGAATGGCGAAATTCTGGTCGTGAAGTCACTGTACAACTCTCGAAGTATCTTTATGTGCTGAGTAGGGATGCCTTGGTTGTCCAAGGCTTCCACGACCGCTTCCGTCTCAATTGAGTCGAAGGCCTTCTTCAAGTCGATAAAGGTGAGACAGAGCGGCATCTTGTACTCTCGTGATACCTCGATGAGTTTCGAAACAGTGTGAATGTGATCAGTCGTGCTGAACATTTTTCGAAACCCTGCTTGCTCGCATGGCTGTCCTTCATCCAAGGCTTTTTTAGTCCTATTAAGGATTACTCTTGTAAAGAGGTTGTAGATGACGGATAGTAACCAGATTGGGCGATAGTTGCCGATGTCATGTGGATCTCCCTTTTTATACAACAACACGGTCTTGCTGGTCTTCCACTGTTTAGGAACCTTGAATTCCGACAGGTAATGTGTAAAGAGCCTCGCCAGGGTGTTGATGAGTACTGGCGGAAGGTTCTTCAGTTCTTCTGGTCTTATTCTGTCGGGACTGGGTGCCGTACGATTTTTTACCGACATGATAGCATGTCGTATTTCGGACGGAAGAACCTCTGGAATGACATTTTCGTCTTCCCTCAGATGGTGAGAAAGCAAGTGGACATGGCTGTCGAAGACATCAGAGTAGATGTCGTAGATGATTTTCTCCATCCCCCTTCTCGATGCAATGGCTGTTCTCTTTGGGTTCCGGAGAGCAGTCATCCTCGTCTTGCGATTAGTCTCTAGTCAAGTCTCGACGGGCATAGCGGATGCTTTTCCCCGCCTCTGCAGCTTCAACCGGCACTTCTGCTCTTCTCTCTTTAAGGTCTTCCTTTATCGCCTCTCTGCAAAGCTTCGCGAGCTCGGACGTGAGTTCTTGGTTCCCTGCGGCTCGTGCTGCTCCACGCTGGCGTATCAGCTCAAGAGTTTCAAGAGACAGGCGTCTCTTGGTGGTTTTAAACTCTCAGCCTTCTTCGCGCAGTCGTGAAGGTGTTCAACGAGCCGGTCATATTCCTCGTCGATGTTGTCCACTGCGGAATCTTCCCAAAAGCCTGCTAGCGTAGCGAAGAGATCCCAGTTGATGACAGTTCTGGGATTTTTCTCTCTGAACTTGGCGGCTTTCTCTGCTCTCCTTGTGAAGGAAAATCTTCCTACGAGGAGGCGATGGTCCGATCCCGTATAGAACTTTGGTACAACAGCGACGTCCCTCAGGCAGAACCTTTTATTGACGATGATGTGGTCTATTTCATTACGGTACCCTCCACCGGGTGACTGCCACGTCCAGCGTAGAGAGGAGGGCTTCTGGAATTGCGAGTTCCCATGGATGGTCTTAGTCGTCATGATGAACTCGGAGAGCCTCTCCCCTGGTCATTCCATTGTAGGCCGTCGGTCCCGACGTGAAGTTCCTCGCCGTTCTTCTTGGGCCAACTTTGGCGTTGAAATCGCCAATTAGGACCTTGTAGAAGGCATGATCTTCTCGGTAGAGCTTCTCCAGGTCCATGTAGAAAGCTTCGACTTCTTCTTCCTCGTAGCTTGATGTTGGAGCGTAAGCGACGAAGATGGTCAAAGCTGGCGTTGGACCACATCTTCTCATTCGCAGACGTCCGATTCGGGTCGTAATTTGTTCGAAAGAGTCGATGTTCTTTGCCATACTCATGTTGACGAGGACGCCAACTCCACCAACACCTCTACTGTCGCATGTTCCTAAGAACAGTTCTTCTCCAGTTTCATATACGGAGTTGAGAGGGTGACGTCATCTCGTCTCGGTCAGTCCGATGACGTCGTACTTGATCTTCTTGTCTTGCATCATCAGATCTTCGATGGCCGCTTCCGACGCAAGCGTACGTGCGTTGTAAGTACAGATCGTCATCCTAGTCCTTTTCCGTTTCGGTAGCCTATATGACTCCTGCAACCCCGTCCTTCCTGGCGCTACCGTACCAGGCTTTCCTCCAAAATCAGTAGACTCTTTTCTATTACTGTGTTTTGCATAAGAATTTGAAACCCATGGGCAGGTTGCAAGCCTCCAGTCCCATGAGCTTTTGGGAAAACTTCCGTTCTCCCGAAGTGGATGTGTGGAGCTTATTTGTTGGAGGCGACTCCAAACCGCCTCCCTTGCACCTCTCAGTCATGATTGATTGCAGGCTTTTGGCCGGACCGACGTGCGGGATACAAGGATGTCATGAGTCAGTCCTGGATCAGCAGAAACAGGGAGTCCATCCCCTGAATCCACCCGCCTCTCTGGGCCGGCACAGGGTCGCTTTTGGTCCGCGATTAGCCCCCTATCGGCCACCCGGGGACGCGCCACGTAGCCTCGCGACTAACCGGCTGTGATCCCGCTAGTGAGGGAGATCCGTGAGATAAGATAAAAATGCTAAATTCTTACAATGGCTAGCCCGCACCAGTCACTCTATAGTCCGTACACGTGTCAGAGGCAGTATACCACAAATCTGACGCAAAAATTCCACTCAGCAACACGACAAGGCTACGGAATCAGCTCAACAAGTTTGTTGTCTTCAATGATATAAAAACGAGGCATCGCAGACCTGGCTAGTCGTTCGGAGAAAATAATCAAAAAAGGTCGAGAATACTTTGTCGATAATTAGTTTCGGTCGTTTGGTAAATGATTTTGCTTCGAAATTTTCCCCTACTTCAAGGAAGAATGTTTAAAATGTTTGCAAACGTTTCAACATAAGAATTAATTCTATGCGGTATTTTTTTTCTTGATTATTATGAAACCAGGACTTGAAGTTACATGTTGGGAAATGTAAGACTGCGACTGTATACGAAAATATTGGATTTCTCGGAGTTTAATCAGTTTGACTAAGCTGAGATGAAAATATAAAAATTGATGTGTCAGGTGCTCAATATATATATATATATATATATATATATATATATATATATACCAGCCTGAATGTCCGGCTAAAGCCGGACTTCAGACTTTCGGTGATTTTACCTTCGCTCCCCTTCACTGATCAATGAAAGTTAATAGTAGTGGTTTTCTGTTTTTTTTTTTAACAACGCTTTCCTTCTCTTCTTTATATTATAAATTGAGGCGAAAGGTTACGGAGTTTTCCTTCCAAACGCGTCAATTCTACATTTGGAGAATATTCGATCATCAGCTACAAACACTCCTTCGATGCCAGAATAATATAGATACAATTTGAAAGCATTACTCGAAGTATGGGTGTTCCTCCTGTTTTCCCCCAATAGTTATCACAGAATGATGTTTTAACATAAAATAACGTGAAAGACGTCATCCTACTGATAAAGATAACGTTCCACGTCAGATCACATAAACATCTTGCTACTATTTAAGCAGCCGTTTGCATGCGTGTTCCCACTTTCTGAGAGCGGCATGCTACAAACTTGAGGCGAAAGAAGAAGGAAATAGGCACACGGGAGTAGTCATAAAGGTGAAGAGCAAAGCGCCAAGTGGTTACGGCTATGAAACGGCTGCACTAATCTGGCGCCGGTGGACCCGTCCCACCCCCTTCTATAGGTATCTGGCGCCGGTGAACCCGTCCCACCCCCTTCTATAGGGATCTGGCGCCGGCGCGCTAGTGCAACGCCGGTGGACCCGACGCACCCCCTTCTATAGGTATCTGGTGCCGGCGCGCTAGTGCGACGCCGGTGGGCCCGTCCCACCTTCTTCTACAGGTATCTGGCGCCGGTGGACCAATCCGACGCCGGTGGGCGAGCGTCCGTCGGCGTCGAATTGGTGCGTACTTCAGAATTTCTGTGTTGTTTGCTTCGCTCGCCTTCACTAATCAACGAAAATTAATATTAGTGTTATTAGTTCTATGAAATTGGACTCCAGCAATCTTTCTTCCTTTTTTATATTACAACTATAAGCGAAATATTTCATAGTCTTCTTTCACACACACACGCACGCACACACACGCGCACACACACACGCGCGCACACACACACGCACGTACACACACGCACACACACACACACACGCACACACACACACATACACACACACGTGACAGAGTAAGCCCACACACACGCACACATACACACACATACACACATACACACACACACCCACACGCACGCACACACACGCACACACACGCACACACACGCACGCACGCACACACACGCACACACACACACACACACGCACACACACGTGACAGAGTAAGCCCACACACACGCACACATACACACACACATACACACACATACACACACACACACACACACACGCACGCACACACGCACGCACACACGGACTAAGCTCTTTATTATATATCATGATATATCTGAATTACCTCAGAGGCGAGAAAATTTCGAATTCACTCTAACGAGCCCGTAGTTCAGCTCAGTATTACAGACTCGCACATTCCAATTCGTCTCTTTGCTGTACTTACTCATTAGCGCAGGAACTGCGAAAACGCCTACAGCAGTTCTTGAAGACCTATTGCGGGGAAAAATTAAGAAATACATGGAAATCTTGGGTCCTATTGTTTTTGCTTTTAGGTAAAATGTCTGCCTTTGAGAATGCTCAGAGGTAAACGACACCATGAAAGAGAGTCAAGAAGACGTCTTCGAGGAGAACCAGTGCCATTTCTGGAGAGGTGAATCTTATACGGCTCGGCGCACTTTACTTGACTTGAAATTATTAACTTGTACGAAAATATCAAGTTGCCTCGTTGTTTACAAAACCTTTCTCGAAGATTGAGAGTTGAACAGTAACGGGGACCTGCACATCAACCATTATATCTGTGCTCAATGAGCTACTGCGCGATCTCAATTCTAGACTTTTCCAAAAAATTAAGAGGTAAACAAATACTAGGACATCATTTCAGCAAGAGCGCTACAAAACGCAAGATTTTACGAAACAAAGACAAACACAGGAAAAAAATCAGCAAATCAATAAAATTACAACAACCGAATGTGAATAATCAGAGGTTGAAAACACCCATTGACGCACGAATAGATAAATACACCTAGGTTATTTGACCAGATTTTAATTTATATAACTGCCACCGATGTCTGACTCTGCTCCGATCTGAGCGCACCGATTTTTTTTTTAATGTAAGTGATATCCAGTGGTACCATAAAGCCGCACATGCATCCAAATACCAAGTTTTTTCATAGCAAAAACAGTGTGCAAAATAAACTCCACAGGAAAATTCCAGTATTTCAACTCATCAGTGATGAAGTGTGCTTGTTCATTGCCACCCTCCAGTTCTGTTATGCCCTTAGCAATCTCAATACAGCATTAAAAATCTTCTTGATCTTTCTGCTTCCCCTCCGTATCAGGACCTCGTCGTTCCTGAGCTCGCCACGTTTTAGAAATGACGATTGTCAATCTGTAAGTTTTCTGCGGCCATTTCTCCTTCCGCTGCGACATTTAAGGAATTTGAAACTGGTTCAGAGGCACCGTAAAGCAAAATTCGAATTTGGTGTACCAGGGCACGCACATTAGAGGCAGCGTGTCACGAATTTGTCGCGGTGCAGAACCCACCACAAAAGCTTAGAAGTCGCGTATTAGATTCCAGCGTGGTCCGGCCCATCTTCCCCTAATCATTATATAAAAAACGTGGAAGACGCCATTTTTTGCGACGATTTCAATTGCAATGCGGCACCATTGTGTCTATTCGAGTAAAATCAATGAAAAGGCTCCTGAAGAGACCGAAGCGTGTACAAGGACGCACGTTCTAACGCACTTCTTAGGAACTAAAGCGGTTTCCACGCCGTTTTTCAACGACGATTATTGAAAGATGAGCTGCGTTCTGCAATTTGCTACCTGAACTCTAAGCTTCCACAGTGGCTTCCTCGCCTCGTCAAAATCATGATACGCTGTCTTTAATTTTGCTAAATTAAAGTTAATCGCCGTGAGCAAATGAAGCCTTGAAATGTTACCAACTAAAATTTGGAACATACACATTCTGTAGTTTGTTCACGTGAGTATACATATTAGCTGGTTCAAAGATCATCGGCACATGCAAACTATGAAGTACCGTACTGATCCTTGTGCATGTGAAAACTGCGTGTGAGAAACCTGGTATAAACCTTCTAGCAGCCCGCAGAATTGAATGGCGCTGTTCCATCCTTGCCCTCACACGTACGCAAACTGCAGAAACCATGCGATCAATCTTGCTTCGAGTGTTTATTTTCAAGTCTGTTTTGGAATTGCTTTCCTCTCGAAACTATTAAGCAACAACTGCATTTTGAGTGGCGTTTGAAAACAACTGACAACCAAAACGAGATGAAGCACGGTGCATTTGCGTACGCGCTCGAAATGCGGCGCGGTGGACGCAGTAGTTGGAAACGAAGTGGGACTGTCGCAAACTGCAGCAATGAATGGTTCCAGCAAGGATTCAGCTACGCTCCACCGCATCACCTCGATAGAAGCCCCGTATGCAAATGCACCATGCTTCATGTCGTTTTGACCCTACTATAGTCGGGTCAATACGACATGAAGACATTTGCGGACACTCGCGGGCACGGACATTTGCGCAAGCGGCTGCGCTCGAAGCGAAGCGGTGGAGCGAAGCGGCTGGGATTGCGTAAGGACCCTCACTGCCGCCAGTCACCTCTGCAGTTCGCCATGGTCCCACTTCGATTCCAACCGCTGTCTCGACCGCACCGCTTCCGAGCGCGGTCACTTGCGTAACGGTCCGTGTTTCATGTCGTTTTGACCCAACTATGTACCACCATGAAATAATTTTTTTCAAAGCGCAATCGCCCGTAATTTGAAACTTCCTCCTGCGCTGCAAGACCTCTTAGACCTCTTAGGTTCACGAATCGCTCGTGTGATCTCAATCAATAGAACCGAGGTTGAACGTTCTGCGACAATGTCTTTCCCTTTGTATGTGCACGAATAGGGCCCAGTTTAACGGTCTTCGACTATCGCTAAGCAGATCACGAAGAACATCACCGCTCTAATCCTTGGACACATGACAGCAGCGCAACTTCAACTTTCTCAAAACAGTTTACGCCCTTTTTGGATATCATATGCCTCCGCACTCTTTCTGGAAACAACGCCAATTTGGGAGCCTTTTTTTAAGGATATACGTATCAAACTTCCGTGTCCACAACGATAGGTGCAACCTTGTGATGTGCCAACTCTCACACCCCGGAAGTGTCATCATCGCCTCCGAATTCCGCCCAGATTCTGGAAAAATCAAAGCTATCATACAGAGCTATCAGCTGCCAAACCGGAGTGATTTCATTGGCGTTCGGTCCCTCCTCAGGTCTCCTTATCAACTACTACGAATCCTTCGTCTTTTAGATGTGCCAGTTAGTTGCACAGATAGACGCTGGCCTCAAGAAAGAAGCTCCATTCACCCGAAACTCCGAATGCAAAGCCGCTTTCGATTGGGCCAAAGACGCGCTGGCTCCGAATTTGCTCCCAACCCATTGCGACTACAAGCTACATAGACATAATCGTCGCAGCTGACGCCTGCGGTGATATCGAAAAGGAAGGATTCTCTCTTGTTTACACCGCTTGGAAATTCTACCGATACGCCTCTTTGTATTCTGGAGAGAAATCAAGCATGCTTCGGGGAAGCCTAATCAGCGTGCACCGACTACCTGGAGACTATCAGGTAGCTCTTGAAAAACATTCTTATCACGGCTCCACTCATAGTTCTAGATGGTTTGGTGACGGGATGGGTGCGGCCTTGACACTCACAGAATATATGTAAGGGTCGAAAAAACCTTTCAGGAGACCAGGGAATAGTTGATTTTGTTGGGAAATAGCTGGTTTTTCACTAACCGAGACCTCAATGCAATAATTACATGCGTACACTTTTGCATTCTTACGCGTATGATCTTGCTGCATTCCTCGATGTGACGAGTGATTCATGTCGCTTTGGCGAGAAATCCATGTAGATCAAAAACTGGTGTATTACAACAACTGAAGAACTGGTTACCAAAAACAAAGAGAAAATCTCTCTCAAGAATGGAAATGTTCAGCTCCAGCAATCAAATATAACCCTTCTTCGCTTCAGTTTATGTGCAAAATAATGGCGTAACCATGTTAGATTCACTTTAAAACGAAGTGTCATCATAGCTAAACTTGCATAGCTTGCAAAACTTATAATTTCGTAAACCTTTCAATTCAATACTTTTGACAACAAATGTGATCGTAGAATGAAGAAATTTAGTGTTGTTACAGATGGATCATGACAATACTATGTGACCACGATTTATCAGAGGAGAAAACCATGAATCAGGTAAAAAAGAGAAGTGTTGTACCGTAAGGCACACAAACGGCACAAGGTCTCTGTCTTTGCCAAGATACCATGCCAACTCTTGTCCGATAGTACCGGAATAGAGCTGTGGAAACTAACAGTGCAAACAGGGGTCAAAAAACTGCGATCTTCCACTCTCTGCTTTGGCGAAGCTGGAGTAAATGTCCGTTTATTCGCTCAACTCCATCTTCGCTGCGCGCTAAGGGCCAGCCATCTCTTTTTACCCTACCTCGCTGGCCTGGTGTAGGTAGGGCCGCTACCATTATTGTAATATTTTAGAGTGGATTCCTATTTATCATACTCTAACAATGTCTGTTCTTTCACACTGTAGTGGAAGCTGAGGTGCAGCAGCCTTATCAATTTGGGGGATCACTCCAACTCCTTGCTGAACCGGCAAACACCATCATCTTCTGAGTTCGAGCACGTCCATAGATCGACACATATGGTTAGCAAGGAACAACCGTCGGTTTCGGAGGTTCTGGTTCGTATCCAAAAAAGAAGGATGGAACATCTGGTGAAGACGATGGAATGAGCGCAGAAATGTTGAGATCTCTTCCTCCTCTCGGATTTGTGAGATAACTAAGATCATCGGTTCAACATGGATCGCCGGAAGAAACCCGTGCAGAGATGCTAACATAATATTCCTCCACAAGAACTTTTCCATTTCGGATCCGAGGAACTATCGAGAAATCTCACTGCCTCTGCGTGCAAGGTTCAAGAGCGGGTCATCTTGGATCGCGAAGAAACAACCCACGACGAGCAAGCCGGCTTTCGTGCCGGCCGACCTGCCAAAGTAGTAGCTGGAGTTTGACAAAAGAGCAGTCAATCAATGTCCCGCTGACATCGTCTTAGCGCCATCAAGCTACCTTTTAGCTTACCCCGAATACGCCGACGACGTTGTTATATCCACGAAAAGCAATACGAAACTTCAACGTGTTATCGACCTTGTACTGAAGCTAGCTTGAGCCTATTATCCGTGCGCCCTGATAAGTGCAGGCAGATGTGAGTCTCCTCGAGATCTTCACCCGGACCTCCAGAATAGCCGCGCAGCCAATTGAACTCCTGTTGGGACCTGTTCTGCATTCAACTTTTTGACCAAGTGTTAGTGCTCAACTAAACACTAAGCATTTATCGGTCAGGGTAGTGGTGATGACATGGTCTCGTGCAGCACAGAAGACACAGATGTGTGTTGAGCTCAGATCGACCACCATCCACTCATTATCACTGCTTTCAGGTCTTCGCTCCGATTCCCACTAACTGTGCTCTTTATGCAGTGACAGAAGCAATCTCGAAAAAGAAACGCGATCTTCTGCGTGAAGACTATCAGTTCAACACAAATTGGGAGCGAGGTGGGGTTTCGATCATTTGCCTATGCGAATCGCTGTATTTGTCTTTCCAGAACTACGGAAGTCTCTCACATCTCACTCCACGCTGCCTCCATCGGCAATGTTTGCATTCGTGAAAATCGTGGTCGACGACGACGAGAAAACGGTCGTATCAAAAGGATTCATGACAAAAATGAAGGAACTAACACAAAACGATGTGAATTTCATTGTCTCAAATGTAAAGGCAAAACTGAAGAAAAATCAAGTTAATTTTCAAGCTGGAGCTATAATGGCTTTTTCGAAATAGCAACTCAATGTTGACTATTTTCCGCTCTTAGGACCTAAAAACCTAAACCACGGAAAGATTTTCAAAAAAATATCAGTCACTGTTGAAAGGAACCAATAAGAAAAGAGTGCACATTTCAGTAAATCTCTCTGCAGTTATTGATGCGTGACATGACATTGACGTCGTAGCTCATATATTGAGGCAAAATCCTATCGTTAATAAACCTTGGAGCCCTCAATAGAAATAAAGAAATTTCATACGTTAACTTTCAGACTGTCTTAGCATGCAATCCGCAACGGACCAAACAGCTCCTTCGAGCTCTCACAGGAGGGGCTGTCGATGGTCCACGGTCATCACACGGCTTCTCATCTGTCTACGCTACAGCAGGTCTAAAGGCACGATGGTGTGGGAAGGTATGTACAGAACTATTAGCAGCGAATTATGGCAGATGTTCAGAAGTAATAATTTAAAATCCTCTCGAACAGAAAGTCTTTAGCGCTTAATAGCATAACTTTTCGAGATGTCCCAAAAATAAAGTCCAGCATGTTCGATCTTTGAGACCTCCATGAGCAAAAGCTACCGACTTTCGTGTTCCTAACGCTAATGATTTTGATTTGGTGACCTTTTTTCAAGCACAATTAGTAATATGAAGAAGCAAAGTGTGCTTAAATTACGTTTAAAAAGCCATTCATGGAAGAAGAAGCCAGTGGATTGCCCCAAAAGGACCGAAAAGTTTCAAGGTTTTTTCGCATGAGCAGAAATTGTAATTAGTATAAGTAAAGACCTCAGCTGGCAAGTTACCACTGTCTCCATAACAAAAGTAAGCTCATACCAGTAATGCCAAGCCTGAGAGTGTTGTTCGCGTAAATCCGCAAGCAGCACTCCTGACTCCCAACCGGCAAGTTTTCGCCACATTCTGTGAACTATCAGATCTGCTGCGTCAATGCTGTGAAATCGCCCACGTAGCACAGATGTCCTTGATTTAAAGAAGAAACCCGAGGAATGGGTAAGGCAATGTTCAATCTCTTACCGCTCGCCGTGACATCCTTGAACACGCTGCTCCGTAACACCCCTGCTTTGTCTCGTAGATTTTACCACACATTCCATCTCGATATTCCGGCGGTGCGATGGAAGCGTGGCAACTCGGGTAATAAAGCGAAGCACTGGATTATAGCGCAGCTAGTTGCTCAAGTATGAGGCAAACATGCTCTTTGAATGTACGTGAGAATTCCGTTCTAAAACGGACAAACCAGCGTCTTTACATTGTGATATGACTTTCTGTGGACAACGGAACTTGTTTCGTAGAGAATATTCGGGGAGAAGTAAGTAAAATGTTGAAGAAACCGACAGGTAGTTGTCTTCCTTCCTGCATTATTGCTGAGGTCACGTATGTACCGTAACCAGAACGAATATGTACACGGTTTAAGCGTACTGCAGTTCAGAAGAGTCGTTTGTTCAAGGCCACTCCTGCAAGTCCTTTTGCATTTGCTTCGACTTACTCGATAAAGCGAAAACACCCGTGTATTCAGCTGGAAACAGAAGCAAAAGTGATTCACATGTACGAGTGCGAGGTATTGACAATCACTTTGTTTCAATAACTTTTCCACATTTTGTTATTAATGATAAAAGTAGGAGTGCAAAGTGTACTACAGGTGTGGGAGATTCCTACTATGGCCACAGAAACTGTTTTCAATCTTGTATTGATTCGCCCTACATTTATCGGGGAACTGTTGAGATTAAAACGGCGGCTGACTGGAGAGGACCTAACGGATATTCTCAACGGACTAGCTAGGGCAAAGGCGAGTTCACCAGTGCAAATAGTAACTTGACTGGAACAGTGATCTGGCCATCATTTCCTTTTCTTTGATGTAAACCCTTCCCTAACTCCGATATTTATCTGAAGACTCATGAGTGAGTTATCACTGCCAATGGGATCGGATCAAAATCTTGTCTATGACACGCACTAATTATTGCAGAACAACTAGTGTTTGTTTAAAACCCAAAGGCGGTGTTGCACGAAGGTCCCACACATGGACATTGACCGTCGATATACGGTAGGGTCAAAGAGACATGAAGCGCGGTGACGCTGCCTAGGCGGTTGCACTCGAATGGGCGCGGCGGAGCGTGGCGGTTTGGATCGTGGTGGAACCGTTGCTAGCATCACCCATCACTGCAGTTCGCGATGTTCCCACCTCGCGTCCAGCCGCTGTCTCTACCGCGCCGCTTCGAGTGCAGCAGCTTACGCAACTTTACCGTGCTTCATCTCCCTCTCACCCGACACGCTGCACGATGAGACCTGGCACAGCGAAGAGTTCGTGAATGTTTTGCAGCTTCAAATTCGGATTAGCTTTCTCCAATCATATATGGTTGGTTAAATGATGTGTTTGAGATCTATCTTATAATAAACCTGCCGGGACCATTAGTAATTTTGTGTTCTGCAAATGCTAGTTAGATTATTAAACCACTCACAATAGAAAGGGTAATATGCCATAGGATATTTTCTGCTTAGCCTGGCACATTCCTTCACAGTTGTTTCTCAGTTCTACACATTAATGATCTTGAAGAAGCCTACACTGTTATGTTATGTTACCACTGTTGTCACCTTGAATTCATGGTTGCACTCCGAAGACTTCATTCTGTCAATTTTAGAGCAACGTCTACAAACTACTTATTCCCATTCTTTCTATTGTTAGCCAGGAGAATTTGCTGTCAGTTTGGCTGCAAAATAGTGGTGCGTCCTTATTTACACAACTTCATCGGCATTACAGTCAAAATCAAGACATTATTTTTTTAATATGCAGTTCATAGTTCAAGAGAAAATTCTGTTATTCCACCTATTAATGCAATCTGGAGCGTGGCCAAACTTTCGATCGGACTCGATGGGATCGGAGTTAAGGACTTAAAACTAGGGGTAAGAAGAAAAATGATTAAATGTAGCATACCACTAATCGAACGTAGTGAGGAAATCGGCAGGAAACGCTAAGGAAAGGGCTGTAGAATACGGAATCCAGGGTGGTTTCGCTCATTTCTCCATAATCACTGCGAAAAGAACGGCGGGAAAGACGCCGTTTTATTACGACGACTTCCGTTTCAACGCGCCACCCTTGCACACGCGCCGCATCAACGTGCGAGCAGTCAAAGAGTAATTAGATCTCCTCACCAGTCTATTCAAGTGAGCCTGCTGAGAGGATGGGACGTGTACCTACATAGAGGAGCGTTCTAACTCACTTCGTAGGGACTAAAGCGGCTCCCGCGCCGTTTTTTACGACGATAGGGAAGAGATGAACGGAACCACCCCGGATCCCGTCTCTAGCTATTCCTGTGGATTCCCTCGTCACGTCAAATTTGCGGTATATTGCCTTTAAAATGCCTTAAAGTAATATTGCAGTGTACAGGTTCTGCCGCTATTACCAACATCATTTCGGAAATATCGGAGAGAAGATGCGTTGGTACTGCATCATACACCTGTCGCTGCTTCGTTTGACTCATCATTTATATTTGTTATATCTCAAAACGGAAAAGCTCCTCTACTCGCTGGTTGTTACGCTGGGAACCCGAACCCGCCAAGAAGTGCATTCTCTATCGAGTGTCCCGCGGAGTAAGTGGTCACGACGAATGCTAACAGTGACTAAGCGAACCGCTAATTCAATTCAGAATAATGAAGAAGCCACCAATTAAAGTTATAAAGAAGCCAAAACCAAAAATGACGAAGAGACAAAAGAGAGTCCAAAAGATCCGCAGGAGCAGACTGGAGAGGCGAGAGCAAATGCTTTTGAAAAAACATCATGAAAACCGTAAGGAAACGAAGAAGTGAGAGAGGCGGTAGGTTTCACCTACTGCCACTCCAATTAATGGCACAAATTTGTATTTTTGACGAGGTGATGCGCAAAACAAGAACATATTGGTGATTCTTTGGGTCTATTTGTTACCGATGCCGTCCATTTCTCCGTATTTCCGTCCTAACTGTTTACAGAAGATTCAAGTGCGATTTTAAGGAAAAGGACCTAAAGTGCTCGTTATCAGTAAAGTGGCGGGTGTTGCGAAGTCATTAAATGGTTCGGTTGTCACTGCTCGGTCGATGGTTCGAATCCGCCCTAATGTTCACCAGGTCTTTCATCCCTCTGGGATCGATAATTCGTACCAGACTTGTCTGTGACGATAAGAACGCTGATTTGACACATCGTCTCGTCCCCGCAAGTCATTGTACGACTCCACACGCGTTCATAAACCTCGAATGATTCTGAGATTAAATCAAACGCGTGGACGCATCCACATTGGAGCTGATCAACGTCGTACAGTTTATCTTTTTATCATATATCAGTTACCTAACCCGGGTCAAATCGGAAGTGGTCGGATTTCGTCGTGTTCGCGAAGTTAAAAAGCAAAGCTCCAACAGGTTATGGGGACTAAGAGAACCTTAAAGAAAGTCGATTAAAGTGTTGCACAAAGGTTGATAGTTATGTTTCACCTAACTTACCTGCCACATCTTTTCATTTCTTTCTTTTTTGAAAATTTCTGGATCTCTGCCTTGGTGTGCGTTGCAGCCGAACGACTCGGACCCGCAACTCCTGACACTTGTCTTCTGCTTGAATGTAGTCCCACTCTATATTAATATTCATATTAATATTACTCTCTATTAAATGCACATTTTCTCTGCTATTTAACTTCCACCCTGCAGAAATGTTTGAAGTAAAGAAAGAAATCACGAGGAAGTTGAACACACTGGAGAATGAGAGAATACCAAAACGATATGCACTCCCACTCGTTCCCTCCAACCCTTCCCCTTCTGGAATGTGGTTCGAGGTCATTTCAGCAGATACGGGGATTTTCAAACCTTACACCACAAAGCAGATCTGAATACATATAGTGTGAGACAGCAGGCATTACGACTATGTGGTCCTATTCGTTCAAAAAAGGTGTAGACAAGATAACTCTAGAGAACTTGAGCAACCACCGGTATTTTCCACATGGCCGTTTTGAATGAAACATATCTTACGCGCATATTCCCTTCCTACAAATCGAATCAACAAATAGTTCCTGGAATTTTTCGAAAAAGATTGATTTCCGAGAGTTCTATACTCGGAAACCATGTATTCTATAATCAATAACAAATAATACTTGCACACCAGCAGCAATTTATGGGCCACACAACACACTAACAGAGTGCTATTTGATCCCATAATTCCCTTATAATTTCCTTTTGAATGACATTACATTGTAAATATTTCAAGAACTATAGCAGGGTCAAAACGACATGAAGCACCTACGCAATTGCGTACGCGGCTTCTCCCGAGGCGCTTCGGTGGAGCGTAGCGGCTAATAGCGTGCTAAAACCCTTGCTGGCACCACCTACCGCTGCACTTTGCGACTGTCCCAACTCGGTTCCAGGTGGTGTCTCCACCGCGTCGTTTCAAACGCGTACGCAAATGCACCGCAACTACACTCATGATTGATTTCGTTTCGACCCGACTGTAGCAGACTCGAAGGCATGACCATCTCCATTTACCATTCGTAGTTCAGCGCTCGGGCAACTTGTCGAATCCTTACTCTCAGAAGGTTTGAGGGTGGGACTTAAGGAAGTCGCCGAGTACCTCCTCAACACCTTTCTCGCCCTCGAACTTCATACCAACCAGGAAGCGCTGAAGGTGGTTCGCTGAGCGAGAAATCGGATTAAACAAAGTTCGGGCTATGGGCAGGCTATAGGATTGTGAACCATAGCTCTCTGACACGACCATGGGTGAAGTGCGTTACCGCAGCGAAAAGCAATTCCGGCTTGCTGTTCGTATATGCGCAATCGACGCGAGCCTTCTGCAGTGGAGAACTTAAACATTTAATAAAATTAGAATTTGTTTGGACATTAATAACTTGCCCTTTTCGCAGAAGTTCCCATTACTTTAACCTATTCTTGGACCACCAACAGGAGAGACCGACGCCTTTTCGAGGTGAAAGTTGGGCTTCCGGACCGACTCAAAATCCTCATATCGAACCACTCACTGTCTCTTCCTTAATGGATCTTTGTGCATAACTCGAAAACAGAATCTCTTTTGGAAAGAGAGAGGAGGAAAACTTTTCCTTCTTCCAAAGTTTTCTGATACTCATTGACCGAGTTTCTGAAAATTGTCCGTCTACGTCAAGCTGCGTACAATGGTAGAATAACGAAAACCAAGCGTGGTTGCTAGTCCTGGCAGAGGCGCAGGTCCACCTCCACAGTATCCCGTCTGCTGATGTCCAGCTCCAGTGACGGACCCGACCGCTTCGAATCATCCCATTAGTCTGGGCGTGAAATGAACGTGATCACCGTAACCATGTGTGTACTAACATGTGTGGAGCAGACCGATCGGTTGTAGTGAGTCTGTTAAAAGTCCAAAGGTGCCCCCCACCCCCTGCTAAACCATAACACAAACATAAACGGGAATCCGAAGTCACCAAAAACGCTGTATAAGACTCTTCCAGCTTTCTATTTCTTGTATCGAACAGCCAAAATCTTTGTTTTGAACACTAAATTAGAGGTTCTGTTGGAGCAAACTTTCAAGAGGAAGCTAAACACGTTTAATAACTTATTTACAGCGTCGAACTGCCTATCACGATTACAATCATCAATGATATCTTACAATGCATCAATCCACTTTAATTTATCGAACAATTTTTATTTGTATTGAACGAATAAAAACATTGTGATTCATCAACAGTTCGCCATAAAACGCAACACATCTAACAGATAGAACTTTGACACCACGCGTAAACGCTACCGGCTAATCCAAAACCATAGAAAGTATTTGCGCTTAGTTTTCTAAAAGCGAAGAAACAACAAACTTAACAGCACTCGAAGGATGTGTGAAGAACAGATGGTGAGGGCGAGTAATTTCGTATCACATAACAAGAAACAGGAATCACTTCCTTCGCCAATTCGTATCGCTTTCAGCGCCCATTCCACGGGTTCCGACTCTTCTGGTATCTCCACGATTAGGTCCCATGTCACGTGGCGGTAATCCTCCTAAACTCAATGTCATAACAGAAGATACAACGCAAAAAAAGAAACATTTTTACCCTGCTGTGCAGCTTGATTTCGTAATCTCGAAGGAATGAATTTTGCTCCGTCTGAAGGCTTTCCACCCGCTAAATTAGAGAAGAGAAAAAATAACATGCAATAACGGAAAGAATTCAAAAATGCCTACCATTCAAAGAAGCAGGATCTTTTTTCACAACATTGCCGCGCGCCCACGTTCCTTCCGATGGGGCGCTCGGAGCTGGAGGACCAATCCGACGTTGAGGACCATATGAAATAAGGCACGATGGAAGTGAAACACAAAATCAGAACACCCGATAAACAGTGAAAGAACATAGCAGGAGACAAGTTTCATCAACAAGTATTCTAACAAACCAGTAGGTGCTGCTGGTGGTGGAGGAGCAGGAGCCATGTTACTACGCCAAGACGTGTCTTTATCGGCATTCGTCAAAACAGCGGCTGTAATTTAACTCAGCTAAAAAAGAAAAAGGTGCAAAAAAAAAAGCCAACTTACGCGGTGGACGTTCACGATTAGTAGGTGGCAATGGAGCAGCTGAACTCATTCCGCGCCTCCAAGAATCGTCCCTATCCGCTTGAGATATTATATTCTAAATTTGAGTTAACACATGAAAAACGTTACTAGAAAAGACCACAGAATACGTGCCTCTCGTTCACGCATTGGTGGACGATCGGAGACGTCGCGATCCCGATTTGGTAAAGGACGATTGGTCATTGTCTGGCGTTCACGCATTCCACCACGCCAATCTGAATCTGCCATCGCCTTCGAATCCATATCCATTTCACGACGATTTGGACCCTAGAATGGTTTACTTGATCAATCTCTGCCATTCCTAAAAGTCCTGCTCAGCTCCATATTGCATAACTTTCATAAGCTTGATGAATTTACTGCTTGAGAAACTAAAGCGTGGTTGTTGTCCCACCGTTTTTACCTGAGCGCTAAAAACTTATTTTTCTGAAATTGCACATGGCATACACAAAAAAAAAGCTTTGGAATTTTAATCCTTTATACAGAAGTCTTTGTTTTCATCTTGTCTTCAAGCATAAAAAATTACGTTTATTAAGAAGTGTATTCTTTTTTACATCAAAAATGGAGGAAAAGGATGCGCTTTCTAATTCCGCACAGAAATAATTTGGTCTAGAACAACGAATAGTTTCTAAGAGCTTGCAGATTATTTCGTTCAAAATAGTACTCCAATAGGGGAACGCTAACCAGATGTTAGTTTTGGATCCTATATTTCGATGTATTATATGTCGCCTGTTCTCACGTTGCACTGCGAGGTGCTGCACCGAGAACCAATATTTCTTAATTTTTAAATTTGTTCCAGTCACCTGCGAAACTCTTCTAGTGGCTTTTCCTCTCTTCACTGAAACTGTTGTAGATTTTTTATGCAGGGAAACCCAGTTTCTCCATGGTTGCCGTTTTCCAATCCAATGGTTGCCGTTTAAAATCATCATATGTCCCTTATAATTTAACTTTCCATGGAAACGCGATAACTTTCCTGTCGCAATCGATCGATCGTGGACTAGAATGGAAGCCCTAACTTTTTCTTTCGGTTTTGTGAAATAGAGTGAACATTCTTGGCATCCAAGGTCAAAGAAGAAGGAACGGAAGTCGAGATGGCTTCTATTATCTTCTAATACCATCTCTGGCGTCGCTGCACCATCACCTATCTGGAGTAAGGGGAACACTCTTTCATATTACTATGTTGAGCTTAGAAGTATGGGCAGCTTTCTGGACCAATGCTCATTGGAAGCAAAGTGAATTCACGGGTAGTCCGGTGAGCCTGGAGTAAACAGACGGACACTTTTTGTTGCAAGCGACTTAATGCCGTCTTCATTGCCCATTTCACCGTTTTCAGTGCATTCTTCTACCATGATCGAGTGCACAGTACAATCCACATGCATCCAAACACATTCACACAACTAAATGTGAACATGCGCACACTCGCATACAAAGTATGAATCAACTGTGTCACAACAGAAACAAGAAGCCTTCTCCAGAACCAAACTGTGAATAGAATATGCGCAAAGTTGCTTCTGATCCGAGCATGGTCGCCCACATACTTACCGTTTGCGGAAGCTGCACAGATTCACAATTAAATCAACCGGCTAGAATTTCTCTAGTAAAAGAAATTCAATACCGAATGTACCAAAACTTCGAGGAAGGTTTTCTTTTAAATTTTTTTAAATTAAATTTAATTTTAAATTTTTTAATTTTAAAAGCTCGTAGTTACCAGATAAGATTAAACAATTTTTCCGTGACCTACTATTATTTTCTTTGATAACATCCTAAAAATCTCTTTCAGAGCTACAAGTAAGACCTCAACTGAAGACACTGAATAACACTAACTCGAGGTTCTCGTGCAGCTCGACGCTGTTCCTCTATCAGTTGCTGGCGCTGGCGTTCCTCTTCCTCACGACGACGACGCTCCTCTTCCACTTTAGCCTGTAACTTTCATAGAGATTAGCAATCTATTTAGCGAGCCTTCCATACGAAACATCGCATACCACTAACCCGAATGGGGTTAGTGGTATGCGATGTGGGAATAGCACAAATAATTTCGGATTTAATTAACGTGGAAATGATTTATACCCGGTTCCACTTCTCTCGTCGTTCCTTCTTTCTCTGTTCAGCTCTTTCTTGCAGACGTGCAGCTCGAACAGCGTTGAGCTTATTAGTCCATTCGGCGGTCTAAATATTCCCATTTATTGCAATTCATTTCATAACTAGCGAAGAATAGAAAAAATAGAATAGCTTGAGAAAAGCACGGGATAAAGAGAACAATCAGAAACAGACCTTCTTTGCAAAGTCATCAGCATTCGATTCCTTCACAAGCGAAATCCAGTCCATAGCGTCTTCACGTATTTCCTCAAGACGTTCCCACATATTTACTGCACTGTTGTGATCGTCCCTAAAATGTAGCTGTATAGCGGAACGAAAGGAAATGAAATTGGTTTTCTTTTGAGATGACATTCGAAGGACTTACACTGCCTTTTGAATCCTCCTGCAGTCGTATTCTTCATGTAATTTCGGTGCTTCTTGCATACGTTTCATCATGACCGCTTTTCTTTAAAGAAAAGTCGTGAGCAAACATTTTGAATACACATTATTCGACGTCAGCTTGTCTTAGTTCAAATATCTTATCTGCAATACCTTTTCATATCAAAAGAGCCTACCTTTCCAGCATTTCTTCAAGATGTAATGCACGGATATAGTGATCAAATGTCTTATCCTGTTGTTGAAGACGACGCTGCGTCTCCATTCGTTCCTTATCTAACCGCTGCCTCTGAAATCATTGGATTATCCTTAGAAATTACTAGCATTCAAACAAGAAGTAAAAAATAAAAAAGCTATTTAATTCTCTTCTTTAACCTGTTCTCTGAGTACAGCTTCGGGATCCATATCTTTAAACACTTGCTCCCCTTTTTCGCGGACAATCGCTTGATAGATCGCCGTATTTTGCATTCGACGCAGCTGATCTTGCTTGATTTTTCTTTGCACTTCCTCCTGCTCTGCCAGTCTTCGCTTACGCTCGCTTTCAATATTTTCTTGTTCAAGACGTTTCATCTCCTCCGCACGTTTAGCTTCCTCCCGTTTAGCAAGTTCAGCAGCAGCTTGCTGGGAACGTTCAGCCTTGACACGTTCCGAAGTTTCCTGAAAAAAAGGGATAAAGGTTAGAGTTTTGAGCAAATTTAGAGAAAGCGAATAGATAAATTTTGTTCAAAATGTAGGGACCATACAGGAATATAAAATATAATATAACCAATTTAATACTGGGTAATATAATACGATATTTATTATATATAAACAAAACAATATTCTTAATTCTTAATTACAAATCTTAATGTTACCTACTCGTGGTGTCAGTGCTTTTACTAAACGCAATCAAGCACTTGAGTATACGGCTTGGGAGCGTACAAGCTATATACCGAGCTGCACTTTTATATAGCAAAAGCTTCCCATACATAACAAAAAGGTGCTCTCGTCCAGCACTATCCCAGGGCCCATACCCTGAGAGGTCGAATGTTTGAGGGAAACATGGAGTCTTTGAGAGCATCCGCTCGTGACAATGAGTTGTCGGTAGTCGTCAGGTGAACTCCAGCAAACCGCGCTGTCCTGGCTGCGATATCTGCATACATCGCTTCCACTATTGCAGGAAATACGCATCGCGTATCGCGCCATCATCAGTATCGAAAATTACACCATCCACTGAGGCGATGCTGATGAAAGGAAAGAGGTTGTGAGGAACGACTACAACACCTGGTGGAGGAGTTTGGATCAACGCAGTCAAGTACTTTAGTACGACTGCGTGATCGCAGAGGACTTAAACTCTGGATCGTAGTTGCTCATGCACTTACGGAAACCACTGAGGGACAACAACAAGGACGCATTTTATGATGAACTCAATACGTTGATATCCAAGATACCAAGCCGAAGCCGAAGAGATTGGACCCGAACAACAATCCGATGTGCTTGGGAGATGGTTGTCACCCATGGAACAAATATCGGAGAACGGAAGTCTGACAGACCTTTGAGAGCAAATAAAAATCATCATCATCACTGCATCCACGTTTAAGAGGAATCATCGACGCGGACATCAACCCCTTCAACGCCAGAAGAGCAGCGAAAGCCCGAAAATGCCTACTCTTAAGCTTTTGCTCAATATCAAAAGAACATCCTAGCAGGTCTGAAAGACGACGAATACAGAAAGAAGTTCCGCCAACGAATGTCAATCAATGTTGGATTACGTACCACGAAAAAATTAATGACGCTGATTTTTCACTAAATATATTCAGAACGTTGCAAAGAGAAGAACGCTCCTGCTATAACAAAGAAGACGTTCGCCTTGCAGAACTGGCAAGCACCGTCAGTCCCTGAAATGGTGCACGCCCATGACATACGCCGCGGTCAGCCATTCTCCATCCAAAAAAAGAACGAAGAATGGAAAAACTGGCGCAGACGATGAATTAGCGCAGAAATGCTGAAATCTATTCCACCTTCAGGGATTCGTGAGATGACGAGAATCATCCGTTCAATATGAATAGACGGGATGACATCTGACTCGTGGGGACACGGTATCATAATTCCTGTCCACAGGAAGCTATCCGTCAGGGAACCCAGGTGTTACCGAGGAATATCAGCTGCAGGGCAGGCGTAGTGCAGTCGGTTAGAGGTTCCGCTGTCTACACGATCGATCGTATCGTCGAATCGGCCCTACCGCTCACCAAGCCTTTTATCTCTCCGGGGTCGATAAATTGGTACCAAGCTTGTCTGAGAGGATAAAAACACTGACTTGACACATCGACTAGCCTCTGCAAGTCATTGTATAGGCCAGTTACACGTTCGTAAACCTCAAACGATTCTTAATTGGAGTGAATGTGGTGGCGAACTCAAAGCGGATTGATTAACGCCAGACACTTTATCCCCACTTTTATCATTGCTGCGAGTAATGTACACGGTTTTGGTTTTGGAGCGAATCATCCCGGATGGACTAATCAAACCGCGAAGAAACCACCCACGAAGAACAAGCAGGTTTTCTCCCTAGTTGGTCGACGATTGATCAGGTCATCAAGCCTCTACAATTAGCTCTTCTGGACTTTCAATTCTTCTCACTAAGGCTGTCTTTTCAGGGCGCTTCGCTCCGATGAAGATCCAGGAAAATTCACATGCCTAATAAACGACATGAATATGAGAACAACTGCTGCGATTCAAAAACCACTTGGAAGCACTACACCCTTCGACATGGAAACTGGAGTGAAAAAGGGTCGTGGTGGACCCCTTCCGTTCAATTTTGTCGTAGATGACATAAATGAAAAAACAGTTGGGCAGTGCACCGCTGATGTCGTTTTAGCATCTTTTGCACATTCTCTGCTAGATCTCGAGTACGCCGAAGATGTATTAATATTCGCTTCAGGCAGCGCGAAGTTACAACATGTTGTTAACTTCGAGACTCAGCAGGAATCAGTATGAACGGACAACCTATTGAACTCGTAGATGAGTTCTGTTATTTGGACTGTTTGCTGAAAAACTATTTCAGCTACAAGAGGTATTCAGCAAAGATGCGCTAGAACCGATTCCATATCAAACTAATTGACCAACTGCCTCTGGTCGACTCTCATCGCCAAGTCAAACTGCGAGTCTACCAATCCATGATTCAGCCTATCATGACGGAGACATGGGCAGCGCCGTCGGCGGTGAACCTTGACTGCATTAGAGAAAGCTGTTTAGACGACTGTTACGCTACTTTTGGCAGACAGTGTGCTATAACGAAGAACTTCACTCGGAAGTGGACATGGTGTACCGATGGATGATAGTGGAATACGCCAACATCTCTTCTGAAGTCACGGAAATCCGTCTTTGCTTCTTTGGTCACATTACCAGGTGATTGTCTGATCGTCTCGTCCAAGTTGTACTGAGGATGCTCCCATAACAGGACTGGAAAGCCCTTCTTGTCGTTAAAGGTCCACGAATCTGAGGTGGTACGGATTTCAGGTGGAGTATTCTCATAAAAGATAGTAGATTATGGAGAGGGAGGTGATTCCGTCCATTTCTTCCTAATTGCCGTAAAAAGCGGCCCGGAAGGTCCGTCTCCAGGTGTTTTGGCGCGCTATTTTCTACAGGGAGTTCGACTGGAGCGCGCCAGCCTTCTGCACGCGCCGCATCTTCCGGGCCGTTTTTTACGGCAATTAGGAAGAAATGGACGTAATCACCCTCCTCTCCATAATCTACTATCCTTTATAAGAATAAGAATCTGCACCACCTCAGATTCGTGCCTTTAAAGAAAGATCCTGACTGAGGTGGTAAAGGAAGATCTGAGAACACTGCGTTGACAAGCAGCTCAGTCGGGAGTCCAGATGCGGATAGCAGCGTTAGGCCGTAACACCCGCGCGGCGATTAAGTCAAGTCATATACGATGTACAGTATAAGTGTAACATATAATATGTAATATATGACATATAATATGCTAATATAATACAGGAACTCTAATGCAGTCTTTCTCATAATGGAAATGGAGGCTTAGTTCATCACTACCTTTGTCGGTGAAGTCAGACGAAAAAATAAACGGAAACTGCTACCGTTGAAACAGTAATATTTCGATTACAAAATTGTTTCCAAGACATTATATTAAAGATAAAGAAGGAGGAACAAGGAGAAAAGAACTGGAAAAATAAGCGAAGTGGCAATAACACCACATTCATTGCTAGTATTTCAATACTCAAAAAGTAAAGCAGAATTCTCCCGTGCTACGATCTAACCTCCGCGAATCTCCAAACTAATTCATCCATTTTTACATTTTGATTTTAGAAAATCATCAACAGTTACTATTGTTGTACTTGGAAGCACAACAGATTTGGAAACTTCTTAATATAAACATAACCGAATTCATATTTCGTGTTGGACATTGTAATGCTTTTGCAGTTAATGTCAAACAACAACCACATGAAACGGTTACCATAGGGGAATTTTAACAACGATATTCCTCCTGTTGAAATGTGTTATTTATGTGGAGCTTCATAAATCTTATTGGGTTAAGTAAAATGTTCTGAGCGTTTTCGCTAGATGTCTTTAGTGAGCCATATCTGACGATGTCTTCATCACATCAGGTCATACTCTACTTAAATTGGCGTGCGAGAACAAAAACCGGTGAGTGGGCAAAAAAAAAACCAGTGAGCCGGCCCAAACTCCGGATCACCAAGCCTAAATTAACGGCCAAAATATTTTGCTATGTTTGGTGGGATTGGAAGGGATCTGGCACCAAGCGAATATCACCTTTTCAAAATTTGCAAAATTCAACTGATGATACAAACTGGCTACAAGAGAGGCTTGTCAAAATGAGGTGGTCAAATTTCCTGCCAACAAAGACTTCTTAAATTGCGGAATTATGAAATTGGCGTCAAAATGGACGAAAGTCAAAAATCGAACAAAAGTATATTGTATGTATAAGTGTATATTTTGAAAAATCCAGCAAATAAATATTCCTCGTACAGAAAATCACTTGCCACATAAAAGCAGCCATATAAAACTCAAATTGAAAAAGTACATTACAAATACTCCTAGTTTTTGTCTTACCAAAAAGGACGGACATACCTTATAGTACTCAATCTTCCGACGACGCTCAAGTATACGGTCAGTTTCCTGCTTGCTGTTCTTGGTGCGCTCGTAGTTAATTGCGTGATGTTTAACCTTAACGAGATTACACTAGACGTTTATTAAATGTTATCTCCGAACTACGAAAAGGAAGAAAAGTATGGTAGGAATAAGCATAGGAGGATAAACAATACAACGATATGGATGAATAAAAATTATGAGTGCTATGCAATACAGAAAAAAACCATACCCTTGCTATAAGAGCCTCAGTGCGCTTGTCACCGTCTAATAGTTCTACAGTCGAACGCAGTTTGTTGTACATCAGCTCCAAATGGGTGCGAATACCTTCTACACCCAACTGCGCGTCATCACCTTAAGACAGGCACCGTGAAACGCAGAAAAATATTATGATTTCGTGTATAATGACAAACCAGTAAAGCCATCTGCTTCTTCTAGATCGACACCGCCGGCTAATGTTACGTCTGCAGCTCCAAATCGAATGCAACCACTGCGATGATCAATTTGGGCCTAAATCGCTTCATCATGAACTCTCTACAGGAGCAAATTATATAATAAAAGTGGGAATATTTAAGAGTTTATTCCTTATGAGTTTTTCTTCGAGTCAGCGCTTTTTGGGTTGGAACAATCGCGTTTTAAGTAGTGTGTTTGATATCTGGCCGTTTTGAAGCAATGTAGCATGCATAGAATTTGATTAATCTCTTCGCATTTGTTCAAAATATTAAACGGAACTTCATGATCACTTCTACATTCAGCTTCTAGCAATTGCAAAGGGCACTTACGACTAAACATTTACTTCAAAAAGTCAATTACAGAAAGAGAGATTATTCAGACAGTTTACTGCTAATTGAGAACTTGCCTTCTCATAAATTTTCAAATGTGAATCAGGCCGCTTAGCAACAACAAGCAGGTTTTATGCAACAGAAAGCTTTTTTTAAAATTAATTGTACGACGAAATGTTGACTAATTGGATTCTGTCCAATCTACACAAAATACATCGAAGCGAAGAAGAAAGACATACAATTAAAATTCTTTTTTTCGCTGAATTCTACTTTTTCGCAGCCAAGAAAATGAAACAGCAACCCAAACGGTTGAAAATAACGTTAACGTCCACCGCATAAAATCCTGCTGATATGAATAATGCTCAATTAGCTTTTCTTATCACAATCTCGCTAAACTCGTTTCTCCATAAATACAATAAAAATACACCATATAAATAGAACGTGGCATGATTTTCCAACAATATTTTGTTGTTCCCAGCAAGGCCACGATCGAGTCTGCATGCCACAATGAATATTACTGTACAAATCAAAAATCCACAAGAAAAATTAGGTGAAACGACCCCCACCTTAACGAATCGATGCTTGCTCACGTCCACAACAAGGCGCTCAAGCTCCATCTCACTATAGAAAGGAATAATCTTCTGCACTCGGTTCCAACTTATAGAATCGTAAATAACGGATATCTGAAATAACAATCAAATCCAACAGAAAAATGCAAACGATGAGATGTTGCACCTACTTGCTTCAGAGCCTTAGTGGCAACAACTTCTTTGAGCGCATCCACATACTGAAGATGGTCGGGACGATCGATTTTTACCAGCTGAGCCTCCACCTCTTGTGCAAGCCTACATAAAAAGCATAAAAGAATGCATTTCCTGATAAATATACCAAAATTATTACCTTAAAGGAGCGAAATTATTTTCGAGTAGCTTGTATAATGCATTTGTGGAGTCTGATGCCATTTCTGGAACGCCTAATCGTGCAGCTTCTTTAAGCAGTCCAGCCCGAGTAGGAGCAATTGGAAGACGTAACAGGTTTGACAACAAGCTTCAAGAGAAAGTAAATATTGAAAAAGAAACAATCGCACGCCTCAATCAAAGCGACCGTATATTAGTGAGATGCTGATCCTCTATATCGAGATGACGAGTAAGATCTGACGGTGCATCGGCTCCATCAGGGATTGATAAAGTGGCAAGAAGCACACGGCTTGCTTGTTCTTGAGCCTCCTCGGCCGTGAACGACTTCTTCATGTCCTGAACGAAACGAAAAATCGATACGCATGCCGAAGCTAATGAACTGACACTGAAAAAACTGATGGACCTTGTAAATGATAAACTTTTGCAGTAGAGCAGCTGCGTGGAAAAGGCTATTCCCAGCCTTCCAAAATACAAGAGCAAGCTTAATACACATAAGTAATATACTAACAACAAGACGTGCATGACACCTATAAAACGCGAAACACCTTATCGTAGTAGCTAACGTAGCTTGCAGGCTTCACCATTCGTTTGTCCTTGTCTTTGCTGAGCTGCATCATGCCATGAACATCCTCAGCACTTCTAGAATAGTAGCACGAAAAGACTATCAAACTGTTGAAGCGTCGAAGTGCGTACTCTTACCTATATGCCTCCTGCCAAAGCTCCATTTGTATAGCAGTATCAAGCTGACATAGACGAGTCTCCTGCATCATGGTTAGAGACTCCGGAGAGCTCAATTTCACCCTTAACAGAGCGCAATGATAGCCGACGGAGAAATCCAATTCTCCTGGAGAAAAACTTACACGTGGGCGAGATATTGATATTTCTGTATTTGATTCAAGTGGAGACGTAGCAGCTCGCATAGCTTCCGGAACTCAGTGCGGCGTTGATATTTGGAACAAAATTGGAAGGACTTTCTCGTGATGCGGTGATATAGATGCTCAACCGAAAACGAAACACATTAATTGGTACTATTAAATTAATACATCAATTCTATTTATGTAATCTTGAATTTATTCACTTTCCTTTTGAAATTCTGGGGAATTTTACACAGTTTCCATCTAACTGTTCCCAATTTTGCAAATATTTCAAAATTTTACAGCATTCAACTGTTCCAATCTTTAGATAGAAGTACACGGAATACCGCTCTTTCCATATGTGCTTCTGTATTTCAATGACTAGTGATCAAACAATGCGAACGATGATTCTAGAGGGATTAAATTAGGTTACTGGCTTTTCTAGAGTTCCTTCAGTACTCATTTATGATGTCGCTTCGGGTATATTGGAAAATAAAGCCCTGCTAGCTCTATCCTATCGCATCACATTCCATTGATTCGGTGTTTTTTCCACTTGTGTCTAGAAGACACATGAGGAAAACAGCGAATCAAAGTGAAATATGATCTATAGGTCTCAAGAATTCACCCGAAAAAATAAAATGGCTACTTGCTCGCCATACGGAGCAGTCATACTGTGACTACAAAAATCTATAATAATGGTGGCCATTTTATTTCATGATGATGAAACACCGCGCTAGTGACAGTGGCTATTCTGACTAAACACGAATAAATGAATTTCAAGAGGAGCATTACTTGTGCATTATTTCGGAGAAGCTCAAGACAATTCCTGTATGAGTCCCACAGAAAACGAAGCCAAGGCGCCAGAACAGTTCTGTCCATACGATCTTGAGCAGCAGCGCCGGAAACAACGGAGAGGAGCAGCCTTAAACAAAATAACTATCACTAAGCATGAGCACTTCCTCTACTATGTGAACGTGGGCCTACGTCTCCGGAACGTCCCCCTGATCAAGATCATCTATTTCTTCTACTTTCTCAATAGACGTTTTCTGTGCTTCTTCGGTTTTTTGTTCCGCCATTTGTAGAAAATGCTCTATTACGGTTTCTAACGACTTCACTGCAACCTAGAAAGGAGAGAAAGAGGAAGTATTCATGTTGCGTCACACAAATAAATAGCAAAACCTGATGAGTAAGTGTTTTGTATTGAAATAGGGCATCCTTTGCAACGTGAGGTTTCTTCAGTAAAACACAGAGCTCCACATGCTTCATCATTATCAGTTCGTGAGTTTGGGTCCATTGTTTGTATCGACGAGCCTACACATTGATTTTATTAATGTTACACAAGCACTACAATCCACAAGAGGAAAATCCACTTGCCTTTATTGTATCATGAAGAGTATCGAGTGCATCTGACTCCTTCCCCACTTGAATAAGCTCTTGTGCCCTTTTCAGAGCTGTTTCAGGCTTTTGAAAGGAGTTCGGTGGCATTTTACCGTAAAATCCCAAAACAGCTAAACAGATAACAATATCAGGGAGATTTTGAACAGTGACAGATTACTACGCCCACTTGAACGAACTCAATGCAATGAGAAGAACACAAAGGACTCCTAAACTGAATCCACAGAAATCCGAAAGGTTCCATCGCTAACCGCTGACGTCAAAACTGTACACAAAGCAGATTAAAGGACTTGGACAGACTTCGTTTCAGGAACATTGACGCATAGAGCGCACCAGCTACAACTAAGGAAACAGCTGATCAAGATGTGATTTCACGTCTCCTAGTGCTTGATTAATAGGTGAGGATAAAATCGTCCTTGTGAAAGGACTATTAGGGCGTTTGCAAGCGATGCTGGACCGAGAATAAAGCTCATGTTTCTAGCAGGTGGCGTGTGCACTTTACCCCGCGGGCCTGGCAATTACCTCTAGTTTTCACATTTTGAGCCTTAAATACTCGTAGTTAGGAGAAGGAATTGAATAAGTTAGAGGTGGCCACCCTTGGAAAGTCATCCTTGGAAAGCATTTTCGCAATGGTTTTCTTGTGGTAACCTCAATGATAAATACTACGCTCCTTTTTCGCGTCTGTTGATCTTGCGAATTACTGCTCTGAAGGCAGAAGTACGGAAAAAATCTTCATTATGCTTTTCAGAAACTTCCCAAAACAATCATTTCAAGATGCAATTTAGAACAGTAACATCTCCGAGAAAGCCGTAAAAGAAGGGTAAAAAAGTGCTTTTTTTCCTGAGCTGTTTTTCCTACGTTATTGGTAGCGCTCTCGAATATGCTCAATCGGAAGCGAAGAGCAAAAATCCACCTCCCACTCCTCCTCTGTTTGACATCTTTTCGAATAAAAACGAAATGAAGCCCCGTGCAAGAAGGATCAAGAGGAGACCCACGGCAGCCATCGCGAACTGGAGCGAAGGGTGATGTCAAGCAGAGGAAGCCCGAGCGTTGAGAATGCGTCGTGCAACAGCAATCATGGCTACCAGAGCTCTTATCTCTTTAGAAATGCAGCACGTTCGGATTTCCTCACCACGTCAGATTCGCGATATGCTGCCTTTAAATACAGGTCAAATAGAAATTTTCAATCACTCTACAAAGATTTTTCGAGGAAAAGAACTGTCCACTTTCTTGTGGAAGAGGGAGAGAGTTTGTTTCTTTACCACCTTTTTTGCAGTTCTTTTTTGCTATTAATGATGTCATTGGCGGATTAAAATCCCTTCGAATTTTCTAAAATTCCCTCGAGTAGTCCGCCAATTCGACAAAAAAAATATTTTATTCTGAAGAAGCCAAAGTCTATGATGTTGTAGAACTTAGCGGTCTCCTCGATTAAGCGGTGGCGAAATTAAAAACGGTTCGCTATCGAGTTTCTTGTAGGCATTGTCGTGGCGTGCAAAGCATCCCGCGTCCATCCAAGTTCTCCAAGTACAACGTCACTTTCGTGATGCGCTGCGTTTAAGCACCTGTGTGCATGTGGGTGCGAGAAATGAAGTATTTCTGCTCCCATTCTTGAACTCCTTTGTCTGTTCGAACAACAATTCCTCAAATGTTGACTTTGTAGATCTCCAGGTCTGCTACTCTCGAAGATTCGACTCAATAGCCGGTGGGCGCGTTTGATCCCTCGGAATGTTGACACTGGTGCAAGCGGTGGGATTTCCCGCAACAATTCATCTGTAATATTATTTACTGTCTTGAGTCTTCTGTCATTCTGTAATCCACTCGTAAAGACTAGAAACTAGAAAACTTTAAAGTTTCCCTTCAGTCCCTAGTTACATGCACAAATTAGAAACCGGTAATTCAGTTACTACTCTAAATATCATAGGGGTTTCGCTTTAAAGGCATCACCCCACAAATCTGGGGTATTGCGGGTTTCAGGTGGGTTATGCCTATACGGGGTCGTAGATTGTGGGGAAGTGGGTGATTCCATCCATTTCTTCCTAATTTTCTATTTTCTTTCTTTCTTACGGGCCGTAAAAAACGGTCCGTAAGATGAGACTTCGAACGTTCCGCGGCACTGTTTTCTACAACCAGTTCGATTGTAGCGCGCCAACCTCGTGCACGCGCGCCATCTTTCGGACCGTTTTTTTTAAGGCAATTAGGAAGAAATGGACGGAATCACCGTCCTCCCCATAATCTACGACACCGTATAGGCATAAACCACCTGAAACCCGCACCACCCCAGATTCGTGGGGTGATGCCTTTAAGTGATTTCTCCTCTCTTAGTTCTCGCCACTACGTACGATCCGCAGTGCGTGTGCGTGTGTGCGCGTGTGTATGTATGTATGTACGTATGTATGTATGTATGTATGTATGTATATGGTGGTGCCGGCGTCAGATAGCTTAAAAAAAAATGGGGTGCGACGGGTCCAATCGGTCGCGTCAGATTGGTGCGCCCGTAGAGCGCTAAAATGTGTTGCAACGGGTCCCACGGCGTCGATATGGTGTATCTGTTAGATTCCAACTCATTGTACTCCACCGCGTGTATATTCCACCGCACGTTTCCATCATCAGCTTGTTCACACCTTCCTTTAGAAATTGGAAACACCCAAGCAAGTGGCAGCTTAAATAGTAGCCTTCAGTTTACATGATTCGACGTGGGACGTTATCTTTGTCAGTACGATGATGTTGTTAAAACATCATTCTGCGATAACTGTTGGGGGAAATCAGGAGACATACCCATGCTTCGAGTAATGGTTTCAAATTGTGCCTATATTGTATTGCTGTCGAAGGAGTATTTAAAGCTGACGCTTGAATATTCCCCAAATGCAGGACTGAAGCGGTTAGAAACAAAATTATAAAATTATGAAATCTTCCGCCCTTATTTATAATCAAAAAAAGAGGAAGCAAGCGTTGTTAGAAAAACATAATTCTAATTTTATGCCTGAAAATGCCACTACTATTAATTTTCATTGATCAGTGAAGGGGAGCGAAGCGAACACCACAGAAAGTCTGAAGTCCGGCTTTAGCCGAACGTTGAGACTGTTGAAAGGATAAGTGCACGGCATTGAACAATTCGCTTCAATTCAGAATCTCTCGAAGTTTACGAACGTGTGTCTAACCTGTGCAATGCGGGGCAGCCGATGTATCAAGTTAGTGTTTTAACCCTCCCAGGCAAGTCTTACACTAATTTATCGAGCTTGGCACTAGGGCAGATTTGAAGCTCCTATCGATCGTGCAGGCACAGCCAACTGCGCTACATCCGCCCCTTACCACTAACAACTACAATTTATTCATATATTGAAACGTATCCATGCGGCAAGGAAGAGTGAATTCTGGCTTCACCAAGGAAACAAAACTGGATCCAACTAGCCACATGTCACCGCTGCTTTTCAGAATTACGAGAGGAGTAATGCTTGAGAATTTTAAGAAAATAGGAGAATTACAGAAGAAGCTAATTATTGACGTTTTGTCTGATACTCGCCGCCTGAAAACAAACCACACAAATAAAATAAGGGGTTCCTAGCTGAATATTTTGAGTATACTACTGTAAGTATAGTCGGGTCAAAACTACATCAGTCCGGTGCAGCTGCGTAAGCGGCTCGAAGCGGCGCGGTGGAGGTAGCGGTTGGAATCGAGGTGGAACCATCGCGAACTGCAGCAATGAACGGTGGTAACAGGGATCCTCACTCGATCCTAACCCCTACGCTCCATCGCACCGCGAATGACGACCTTTTTACGACTTTAGAAATGACTTAGACTTGCCACCTATTCCGTTAGAGATTACTTAAGACTGCTCACAGTTCTAGTCCACTTCAGTGTAGGCAGGCCTTGAGGTTTCTGCGCTCTATTGTTGCGCGCCGAGACGCTGCCGTCGGAACGAAACCCTGCGGCACAGTGACGGTTCAATTACCTGCTGTAGTCTTTGTCCTCGTCTAGTTCCTTATGCTTTTCTCAAATCAAACCAAGAAGATGGCAGTATTCATCATGCACGTAGACGTTTTATGCTATCCAGTGTGTTTGTGTCATGCGAATTGATCAAAATTGTTGTTCTTGTGTCCTTACTAGGTTAACTCAATTTCATAGCTGTTATAAGCTTCATACTGTACTACGAACTTGTTTTCGACCTTCTCAGATTCAGTTCTGTTGTATGAAGAACATACGTTTATATGCTTATGTGTATGTGTTATGTCATTTGGATGAAATATATATTTGCTGATCTTAGGTATTTCCGGCACTCTTGACATCTTTTGATTTCAATTAGAGGGGGATTGGTGTGCTTTGAATATAGTTGAGTCAAAAATCCTTGGAATACAATGGAGCGAAGTATGACTGAAAAGTATCTGAGTGTGCTTTTTTCAATCGATATAGAATCATTCCACTAAAGTCACACATTTACGGGTAAAATGTAGTTGGGTTCACTCAGTGACGCCCCTATTTCTCGAAGTAAATAATCAATTCAATCGGTGCCCTAAGGCCTAAGCATTAGTCTCAGAGGATCTATGACAAGCAAACTAAAGTTACTAGGAGAAAAAGTAATTTAGAGCGTCGGGAAATAAGAGCGCCACTGAGTGCCCCCGAACTACATTTTCCCCACTTTTGCTTCTACAAATACACCAGACACAAATTTTTGGGAGAATATGCAGTTGGAGCGGAGGGGGGCACCACCCTTATTTTTCGAAGCTCCAAGTTCCTTTCTCTTAGTAACTTTAGCTTATACATCGTAGATCCATTAAGACTAATGCTTAGGTGCTAGGGCGCCGATTGATTTAATTTCTCAAAGATGAGGTGCGCAACATTGACATCGTTTCGGCGGTACAAAATTTGAGAATAAGTGCGCTTCCACGTAGCATATCCATAGAGGAGCACGACTTGACGCTTGGTGCAGTTGCGACCGCAATCGAGGCGGCGCGGTAGTGCATAGCGGTTAAGATCGAAGAGGCACACATGCCAACATCGCTAATCGTTGCAGTTCGTGACGGTCCCACTTCGCAACCGCCGCTTCGAGCGCAGCCACTTACGCAACTGCACCGTGCTTCATGTGTTTCTCCACTATGTGTGTGTGGGATATGAGGATAACTGAGCCTAAAATAGTAAATGAGAATGGTAAACAGTGAAGTCGCTCTCATCTATGAGCATGTAGGTGCAAATTCATCACCTCTGTATTGAATATTAGAGGCATCACCCCACGAATCTGAGGTGGTACGGATTTCAGGTGGAGTATTCGTATACGGGATGGGAAACTATGGAGAGGGAGGTGATTCCGTCCATTTCTTCCTAATTGCCGTAAAAAGCGGCCCGGAAGATCCGTCTCCAGGTGTTTTGGCGCGCTATTTTCTACAGGGAGTTCGACTGGAGCGCGCCAGCCTTGTGCGGCGCCGCATCTTCCGGGCCGTTTTTTACGGCAATTAGGAAGAAATAGACGGAATCACCCTTCTCTCCATAATCTACGATCCCGTATACGAATACTCCACCTGAAATCCGTACCACCTCAGATTCGTGGGGTGATACCTTTAAGTACGCAAAGTTACCTGAGGATTGTCCACTCATAGACAGGGGCCTGTTTACAACCTTTGCGGTGATAACGCGCAACTTTTTTTTCCACAATTGTAAGAATTTGAAACATCAGTAGACTTTGAAACTACCAGCACGAACGAAGTATTACGCGTCCGACAATATGAGTTGCACTACCTAACAAATTGAGGATATGTGTATGAAAGCAGTGGGGCAGGCCTGTTGGTAACTTGCTTAGAAACAACGTTCGCTGATTCCACTTATTTTGGGAGGGGACTTTTTGTGCAAAGTTTTTGCAGTCTTGCGGAATGGTGGCCCTGAGTACCCTACCTGTCTAATATTCTAAGAGTTGTGTAGGGCCACATGTGGAGAGTGGACAATCTCGTAAATTCCTGCGAATGTTTTCTTTGAGGTTTTTTTTTGACGAAGGTAATTGTGACGTCTGTCTCATTTTTCATTTACAGATAAGGACAGTGGAATTGGTGACTTTCTTCGGTGAGCATACATGAGCTACTGATGCAATGTCTCTTCCGCCGTCATACCACGAAGGTGTCTATTGTTCACTTTCTTTGTTTCTCGTGTAACGTCGTACAATCTGCGCCGAATGTGTTTATCTGAGTGAGCGTGGCAAGGGTTAAGCAGTTTTTGTTAAGGTCAGCATACCACGAATCTGTCTTGATGAAGGAATCCGCGGGAAAAGCTGGAGATGGGGCTGTAGATTGCGGGATACGGGGCTCATCTCTCTTTAATCGACTTAAAAGACAGCATGGGAGCCGCTTTGGTTACTACAAGGCACGTTAAGACGCTTCCCTATGCACACGTTCCAGTCTCAGCAGAATATTTATTGGTTTCACTGGAACAGTCAGGCGAGTAGATGTCACTGATATTCCACCGATCGCGTTGCAATAGAATTCTTCATAAAAACGTTGTTTCCGGATCGTCTGTTTACAGTGATCCAGTGAGAAATGGGCGGACCACTCCCGTTTCCACAATTCCAAGCCACGTCAGATTCGTGATACGCTGCATTTAGATAAAGAAAGAACTTGTTATGCAGGGAGAGAGCAAATAATTCAGTGATTTTCGTGCTTGTGGCAACGCTGTTCATCGATTACACTCAGTTTTGCTCTAAATAGACATGCTTTCTCCGCTAGGTTTCGCTCCGCAATGCAGCGAATAACGGAACAAATACTACACAGTCAATTATGTCTGTAATACAACTTTTTTTAGCATGTGCAAATTTTAAGCATATTTGCAGTAATAGCAAGCCTAATACCAAATTTGCAGTAATAGCAAGCATAATACCAAATCTTTCCAAGCAAATTTGATTTTCTTTCATCTTTCATCTCTTCAATCCTTCAGCCTTTCCTCCCTTAACGATGAACTTCGAGAAAATTTCTTCATTAAGTTCGCCTATTTGCCCCCTATATGTAAGGTTCAATTACACTGGAGAAACATGTACTCATAGAGTCATTTCGTAGATCTATTAATTTCAATAGAGGACATACTTGTTTCTATCGTCATAGATCCCAACTTTCTTGTATGCAATATGTAATCGGATCTAATATAGGAACTTGGGAAGATGAGTTCTCACGTCAAACAGTGGGCACTTTAGGTTAAAAAAGTTTCATTGAGGTGTCCCGAAAACTGTAGAAAATATATAACTAAAAACGTAAAGGAAGGTGATTGATTGATTGATAATTGACTTATCCATCAATTAATTGCTGTAGATGTAGCTTTCGCTAGGAGACAAACGCTCGTTTGTTTCAAAGCATCACCTCACGAATCTGGGGTGGTGCGGTTTCAGGTGGGTTATGCTTACACGGAGTCGTAGATCCATTTCTTCCTAGTTGCGGGAAAAAAAAAAACGGCTCGAAAGATGCGGCTTCGAGCATTCGGACGGGCCCTGTTGTCTACGAAGAGTTGCATTATAGCACGCCAGCCTTGTGGACGCACAGCATCTTCCGGGCCATTTTTCTGCACGATTAGGAAAAAGGAGATGAACGGAATCACCCACTTCTCCACAATCTACGACCCCGTACAGGCATAACCTACCTGAAACCCGTACCACTCCAGATTCGTGGGGTGATGTCTTCAATTATGAAGCAAATAGCTTGAAATTTAAAAAGCAATTATGAAGTAAATCGATATTTGTGTTTGCTGGGACACCGTAATTGATTGGAGTGGGGCGGAGGGAATGAGTGTTACATGGAAAATTTGCAAGCGATGTCCTGCTTAAGCATTGTGGTCCCTTAAAGGTAGCATACCACGAATCTGACGTGGTATTGATTTCCCAGCTTCTATCAGGATCGTAGATTGCGGAAAATCAGGTGTTATCTCTCATCTCTCCATAGTCGCCGTAAAAAACGGCCCGGAAGGCCCGCGGTTTTTTTTACGACAGCTTGCAATGTAACGCACCACCCTTGCGCATGCGCCGCACCAGCGAGCAAGCCTTCGAGGATTAATAAGGTCTCCTCAGTAGCCTGTTCAAATTAAACTAATGAATAACCAGCTGAGGGGAAGGGAAAGTGTTCATATACGTTCTGACACACCCCGTAGGAACCAAAGCGATTCCTGTGCCGTTTCTTACGACAATCACGAAGAGATGAGCGGAACCACGTGTTCCTCCGCAATTTAAAACCTGGTATAGAAGTTTCATGGTATTCTGCCTTTAAACAGACAGATTGCGGCGAATACATTTGTATTGCCAAGAAGAATGATCTTTCCTGTTCCAAGATCAGCGTTGAAACATATGCGATGAAATCAGTGGGTGCAGTGGCATTGTAACGACGTACACCAGGCTTCCATGGTGTACTAGAATACTGGATGCAACTTGTGCAGAATGGAACATCAGTAAAATGGCAGATTTTGGTGGCAGATTTTCTAGTTTATTTGCTTACAGGAGTCTCATGTGACGGGTGTCTCAGTGGAAATTTTTCCGGAAATAGATACAAGTGCCTTCGCTGCTACGATTTCGACTTATGTCAAGCATGTTATCTGAGCAATCGGTTTCGACCAGAAGGAACAGACACATCCTTGATCCATTCAGAGGATCATCCTGTGCAGATGATAATGACTCAGAGAGATTTCGGCACGTTTTGCCATTTTTTTGCTTCCTAAAGTTTAATGTTTCCTTAGTTTTTCTCTGCAGTAAAAGTAAAAGGATGCGCTCATCCATTTTCTAAAATTCTGTCTAGATGCTGTTTATGAGGGTGATGGATCAAAAAACTACGATGCTTGTCGGATCGCATCGTTCACCTGCCCCTATTGCGGCTCAAATGGTTTCAGCCTTCGTAGTTTCGCCAGCCACATATTGAGCGTACACGCTGAACCACCCGTGCCACGTGTTAATGTGGTATCCATTTATTTTTTTACTGTTTTGTTTTGGGTACATTCTCTTCTTGAATCTCGTATAATCTTAGGAATTCAGAATGTGCATTTAAGAATATGTTTTCAGATTTGTCCAATGTGTATTGCTTGTCCAGAATTTGATGCAAACAGAGAAATCGATAACCTGAAGACTCATTGGACTGCATTTCATGCGTTAGTTTGCATTTTTTTTTTTCGGCTTAGACGCTACTTTTTAGAGACAGTTTTCCTTCCAAACTGAGAGTGAAGCAAACGATTTATCTGGTTTCTTTTGGATTTCTTACTAGCTTGTAGTTGTATTTGGTATGGCTTGGAGATTTTTTTAAACAGGCTGGTTTCGTCGCTTGAGCTAGCCTCAGTGTTAGATCCTATGAACTTTAGCTGAGTGATATATATCAAACTGCAATACACAGAAGATAACCAGGATTTGTTCTACCTGTAAAACACTACAAGCTGGTTGAAGCGGCGCGGAAGCCATCTTGTGTAAATAAATAAATAAGTAAATGTTTAGTATTGTCGGGCCAAAGCGACCTCAAGCCAGGTTCAGTTGCGCAATTACTAGCTTGTCTTGTACCCCTGTTGGCATGTCTCACTCAGTGTAGAGCGAAAAAATCCAGTACGATCGATGGGCAGTAGTTCTATGCGGGAGATAGCCTATATTCTGTGTCCTGTCTCACTGCTATTTGTGGATGGCCCAAATCGGTTCAAAAGGGATTGAGATACTTATGAATACTTCTAAGTTTTAACAGAAACCGAACATTCGAGCAAATATTTTCTTATGTGTAGAGTGTGAACACTTAGTGTAGAGTTTACACTATGTCAGTTTCGTTTGCAAAATCTGCTGCTTTGCTAAGCAGTTCTTACATCACGCGTTAAAAAAAATTAAGAAGGTAAAAATAGGATGGATTTCCACTCTTACTTCGAAAAGAAATTTACGAGCGGAAAAATGAGTTAGTCCGTTTTGATATTACTTCTCTCAAAATCATTGGATATGTTGCTATGACCACTACCTCCTTCATTTTCATCGCCTGTACAGAATGATTAAGCATTCGATGATATTCACCGCAGTAGTTGTTAGTAGTAATTTATAGTACAAAATAGTATATGATTATTAGAATCACTTAAAAAGGAGGTAGTTTCGTTTCGTCGCACTTGCGGTTCCTCTTCATTCTTACATTCTAAGCAATGTTCTTTGCAGTTGCAGTTTCGTGCATTAATTAGGATATACTTGCATAAACTTCTAATCTTTAGTAATTACTCGTACCCACTTTCATTGCAGGAACCTTGAAGCAGCGACATATCGTGCGGAACCTACTCGGACGAACGCTCGTCGTCCGATGCTAGCTAGACGGACTGCACGTCAGCCGGCAGGAATCGGTGCAAATCGTTCGTTCTGGGCGTGATAGAATCTTTCCAATGTTGTTCTTCGTCCTGATGTTCTTTTTTTTTGAGTGGGAGGTGGCAATGTACCTGCTCCAACAGTTGGAGCAGGATCTGGAGGCTCAGCAACAATTGGTTTACCGCCATGGAGTGCAGATATTGCCGATGTAGACGAGATGTTCAGGATGGTAAACCTCACCAGACACATACCAACATTGCCTCACATGCCGATTGCTGCTGAAATGCAACGTATCAGCAACCAGTTATTCCAAGTATATTTCATTTCATTTTTCAATTTCAATGCTTTGAAAGAATATTGTTAGTTGTTTTAGCTGGTACTAATATTTTCCCTTCAGCCTGTTTCGAACGGGGCAAATCTTTTACCCGCTCTAAACTCTTTACGGAATGTTGTAACGAGGAATAGCGAGTACGCGCAGCCACGAAGCTCTAGTTCTGTCAGACAAACTTCTGTGGCGACGGTACTTTTCCAATTCTGGGTCCTTATTTCGTGATTTTGTTTGGAATCCTCTTGTTACTTTATTTTAGCCTGCCCCGCAAGTTGTTCGCCCACTTCGTGTGATTCCTATCTATCCGCCCTCAGATTCCCAAGTATATTTGCTTTTTTTGCTTTTTGCATATTCGTGTTTCCGAATTCACCTAAAAATTATTAAGATGGGATCTCCCGATGAACTAGAGCCTTTTGAAGAGTTGACAGAGGACGACTCAAGTGATGCTGGAGCATTCGCAGATGATGTTGACGTAACACAGGATGATAACGATGACGAACACAGGTAGGTTCCTTGTTTGGGGGGAAAGAATTAAGTTTAATAGAAACCTTTTGTTTCGTTTCTTCGCAGTAGAGCATCTCAGGTGCAAAAATCGGCGTGTTAATCTGTTCAGTGACTTGTGTTCTGGACAGATGTGTTTTAGGAGATTCAATTCCTTTAGATCCAATGTGATCAACGCTGGGAAGGTGGGCGTCGTCAAAAGTGGTCCCGATTGTGACGACAACAATTCCGCTGCACATGGCGATTCAGATAGCGAATTCGAGTTCTCACCTTCTGCCTATGATGATAACGAGGTAAAGTTGTGGAACATTTATAAATCCTGTTTTCATGTTCGAATAAGCCTAGAACCGTGGGATATCGCACTTATTCTGCATCTAAAATAGTCCATCTAATACCTAAACATGACTACTTGGTTAAGGTAACTTTTTAATGTGAAACATCGAAATATATTGAGCTTGGTACACTTACTGACCGGTGAATAGGCGCCGGATCCTCTACGGCTTCGAGCATTCGACAGAGGATCGTACTGCCGTCTATATTGGAAAAATGTTAGATTAAAAGTAGAAGATCAATTCACTGCGTATCAATCCACATGGGATGCGCCAACGCGTTTTTACTGCTATTCGTAATCGTTGTGGTTTTGGAACGTGTGTTAGCCTATACAATGGCTTACGGGTGAAAACCGATGATCAAGTCACTGTTTTTATCCTCCTGGACAAGTCTGGTACCAATTTATCGACCCCGGAGGGATGAAATGCTTAGCTGGCACTAGGGCGGTTTCGAACCATCGACCGTATGGCTACAACGGACCTCTAACCGGCTGCACCATACCCGCCCCGACGTTAGATTACTGAAGGTTATATTCATTTCGAGTATTCTGGCTGTGTTTTCGACGTTCGATTTCCATGCTCTTTGGTGTTCAGATGTTGTTTCATCGGCCCGATTGCAACGCTATCACTGAATCATATAACACTGATCGAAATATCGCTGCAAAGTTTTACGGAGCAGGTTTATAGCTAGCAACAAGCAAATTCGCAGAGGTTATTATAATATTAAGCATCCTGATTTTGAAGTGTAAGCTTTATGAATGTAAGCATGTTAGTCGAAATTCACTTTGAACGGATACAGTACTGCTTTATATTATAGAATTACTGTCAACATAGTGAATACAATTCACAATAAGCGAAGAATCACATTTTGAAATGTGGTTGATTGCCTGTAGGTCATTAATTCGTTGTTAAACTTACACTATACATTATTGGGAAAGCAGCATGGCCATCCCTTCGTTTGCCTGAAGTGATGTGCCGAAACATTCAGAAGGATCATGAGATTGACGAGCTGCAAATTACCTTGTCAAAAGAATAGATGAAGCATTGATTTTAAAATGTTACCATTGTTCGTAACATACTTTATTCTGGGTGCTGAATGAGACGGTAACTTTACTTAATGTATTTATCAGATAGTGGTAACAGATAGTGAAATGACTTGTTTGGGATTTTGATTCTGAAGTGGGTACGTTTTCTCAGTAGATTTACTACTCTTGATTCACTGTCAATGACTTTAACGTGGACGAATCTACGAATAGTTAAACTTCAAACTGTAGACACTCATTGTGCGTGATTCTAGGAATTAAGTTTAATGAATAATGCGTAATCTTAATATATACACGAACCAACTTCTTGTTTATTTTAGACGGGTTTGGAAACAGAACATGCTGGACATAGCACCTCTTTCCCGCATACTGAGAAAAGTTCACTTCCATTTGACCAACCGCTTTCAAAAAGAGATATCTGGCGAGGTATACACATTCTATCTCCTAAACTGTTTTCGTCTAGCAGAGATAAAGTGCAGACTAGGTTGGTTTTTTTTCAGTCTGACTGAAATATGTGTTCAGCTCTTCGGTCGTCTCTTACGGTGGAGGAAATGGAGACATTTAATAACGTGTTGCGGCGAGAACCAAGCAGAGACTTAGATGAGAACGAGGACGCTCCTGCTGCGGGCATGACTGGAAGGGAACGCGAAAGAGTAAAAGTAGAGGACGGCCAGGAGTCGCAGAGCTGGCTAAGTGTTATCTACGATGTACCACCTCTATCAGCTTTCTCTATGGGCAGTTATTGGAACGATAAGCGTTTTCTGAGACAAAGGTTTGCAAAAAGTTCCTATGATTTTTTCTAGGTTAAACTAATTGTAATTGGGAGCGAAAAAGATGTTATAAAATAAAAAGTAGTAAGGGTTCCGACCCAGCAGCTTTTTGATTGGACACATCCTTAACCTTTATGAGTCGTAATGTTTTTGAATTATTGAAACTATATATAACATATCCGAAGAAAATACCTGTTGAAAATGAGGAGGGAGCAATTTGAAGATATTACTTTCTAGTGGACTATTGTTCTAAGGTGACCGAAGGAGATCCTAGGAAAGTATTTGGTAGGAAGTTGTGACCGCTTTGCACCTTTTAAGAAATCACATTTTCTATGAAAGCCTCATGAAATTGGAGTGAACTCGGCGTATCAACTAGAGAAAGTATGGGGAGATAATCACCTTCTCGTTACTTGCAAACTCTCTTCCCCCTTCTACAGTGGCGAAGAAGTTGGATGTACCGATCAGCTTCATCGTCATTGTTGTATATTTCGATGTCTGATGGACCTCTACTAGTGAGCTTCGAGTCTTCCTTTCTTTCTCGCGAGAAGATCTTTTCTTGAGATGTAGCCCGATTTCTTTTGGAATTTTGATTCAAAAAGAAAATCCGTCGCGCAAAATTGTTCTATTTATGCTGTCATTATGATGCGCTCCATTGGGTTATTCCCACGTTCAGCATAGAAAGAAGTTTTCTTAGAAGCGTGGGAATCCATTTACATTCTTGGTTGTACTGATAAACCAGGGAAGTCTGCGTGTTCTTTTCTTTGCTTACCATAGGTGGTATGGGATGTAAAAGTCATTAGGCAATCACAGCCACAGTAGCGTCGTAGTTATCAGTAATGAATATGTAAGAGGTATGATCCCCTTTTTATATTATTACAATAAGTTTTCATAAAGAGCTTCCACTTTCTTCGCTTCGCTTCTTTATGTTGGAGCGTAGTCCCAGAGGGTTTTTTAATCACTTCACTGATGCACATGCTCGATTTATTCCTCAGTTGTTTGAAAAGATCGATGTTCAATGCCACTCTCGCATTGACAAGGGTGCCAACCTCTTCATTTCCTTTAGTGTTGCATATTGCAAAGGCTAGTCATTCTTCAGTGTTGTGCGGACTTGATCTTTCTGGTTTGCATCCTCATTTCTTAAATCGAATTTTGGATTCAAGTGTGCGGGTGCGGTATCCACAGATCTCCATTATAGTTCGCCATTTCGGCAGCTTAGATGGTCACTCCTACTCTTTCTGACGCCGCCATGCCAACCGTCTGTCCTAAGTCATGAGACTCTTTTTTTTAAACATTGTATCGAACGAGGAAAGTAGTCCTCATAAAGACGGGCCGACCTCGCAGGTAGTTTGAATTCTCCTCCCACAGTGGGACAGGTGGAACCACCCGCACCGAATCTCCTGAGTGAATGCTTTTAATCAGACCTGTGTACAGTGTACAAACTGTGTTTGCGCGAACTCATAGTAACAGGCGTCTATGGATGTCCCTTCGCCAATTTAGAAAGCAAGAGTAAACAGTTTTGCACACAGAAGCACGTAATCTGTCTTTTGAAATAGCCTTTGTCTTAAACCAGAGAGGGTCACTTTTGATCCGTGTTCAACCTTTTGACCACAACCCCTTGGCGACGCGCGACGTAACCTCGCGGTTGAGCAGCTGGGAACCTGAAATGAGAGTTACTTCAAGATTAGAGCTATTCTCTTGAGTTATTGAATAACAACTTGTTTATTGAACTAAGTTTTCCTCGAAACTTCATAAGTCTCACGAATTTAACAAATTTCTTCGTTATCTTTCACAGGAAATTGCATCGCGAAATGAGTATGGCAAGTGGAACGGAGTCCGTGTTATGTAAAGCTGATATAGCACTTGCTTTCGTCCGCGATATTGGAGCCGTTCCTCCAAAAGGAAGAGAATTCTCGAGTCCAGGTAAGTTTTTATACTTCTGATGACTAAATGATTTATTACTATTAATAATCACAGACAGCGCTTGTTCTGCTCCAGTCTTTATTTCACTTTTTTCTCTCCGAATATTCCATTCTCTTATACTATGATGTTGGCGTCGTCAGATCTAGTCCGAGACATTGGTGGTTTAGTGACTTCTATGTGTGGTGTCTTCATCTGAGAACAGACCTGAGAAGGGAAATCAGATGAGCTGTCCAAAATCCTGTATGGTACTGCAAGCCATCTTGTAAAGCTTGGCGCAAATGCTGAAGTCCTATTGGGGTTACCTCACAAATTCGTTAAAATGAAATTTTATGTTGCCTTTTTTGTTTTCAAATATATAGAAAACATTTACTTCGCACCACTTCCTAGAAATTAAGCCTTAACTTGCTAAACTTCATATGAGAAAAACTTTGTCGTCTTGAAGCAGCTAGTGACATCCAGTGATTATGCAGCTCTTCTACCGTCCCCATGTTGCAAATCCGATGAAATTTGTCCATTCGGGAACTTGGCTGGGATATTCTTCCACACCTGACATGTACATTTTCTTGGCGCTCAAAAGTTAAGAATTTTCTTTTGGGACCCCTGGTGAAAGCACTTCGATTTTTTCTTGTGTTCCGTGCTCCCAAATTGTTGCAATAGTGCTTTTTGTTTAGATCATACTGTTTCTGCCATCGTGCATGCTTCATACTACACGCTCTCTGCGACCAGTGCAAACGAACATAGTGCATAATACAGTGCGTGACAAAGAGATAGCCTTACCCATGGGGCAGTCAAAAGTGAATGCTGCTGTAATCAGAAGGATCAGCTCGTGCGCCTGCGGATTCTCAGTCCCCAAAAGCTAGGCTTACACCTTTCGTTTGAAAATGATTTCGATTCTACAGCTTAGGAAGTTTTTTTTGTTTGAAATTGAATTATTTCTGGACGTAAGCGGTGACCAAAACTTCTTGAAGAGATGGGACCCTCGTTCATCTTTGCAGGTCTATTGCAAGGCTTCCTCAACCTCAGGTTTTACAGTACTGCTTCAAACCAACAACTTACGCAATTGCACAACAATTTTTGCACAAATTTCCGACAATCTTTAGATTTTGACTCAACGTTTTCGTAACCTTACAGTTGTTCAGCCCAGTTTCTTTCAAATATCTGATTTGGACTTTTAGAGACTATTAGTTCGTAAAGTTTGTTTCATTTTCATCGGACAAAGTAGTAATTGGAGGTTAGTTAGGAAGGAAGTATAAAACCAAGAAAGCACAAAAGCTTCTCACCGAGTAAGACATGAAATTAAAAGTGAGGCAATCATGTGAGCCCGCTAATACGTCATTTTCAAAGAAGACCCTTTCTAAATTATAAAGTAGAAATCGTTTTCAGATGAAACCCGTAATAATAGGGACAAAGAATCCATTGCTGCATGGATTGACCCTTTCTGACCAACCAAATCTTGGGCTTTTAAGCGTCTTGCGAATAAGGCAGTTTTTTTTTTGTCATGATACTTTATTGAGGTTTTATTTAGTCCTCCTCTGTTTTACAAGATGCCTGTACATTGCTTCGAAGATTATGGCAATTGGCACGTCTATGAATAGGAATGTCATTTGTGAAGAAGCTAGTCAATGTAGCATTTTCTTTCTTTTTTTTTGAATTGCAATGAAATGAAATTAAATGAAAGTACGATAATGAACGGTTAATAATGTTTTTTTAATTACTAGTTTGAGAATAAGCAACTATAAAAGTAATGCTGCTTATTTATTTATGGTTCCAGACAATTCTTTGCGGCTAACTTTGGCTCAGCTCGATATACCTAACATGGTCACTGGAGAAGACGGAAATAGTCCAAATAATGACTCCGGAGCTGCAGATCAAATGAAACAAGTGAGGTTTTTCCTTACTAGGAACATGTTTTCTTCGCGTATTCTACAGCAGTCCGCTACATCTGTTTACTACTGCTCAGTGACTCGATTGTTTACAGAACTCGAAATTTGTATATGTAGAAGTTGTAAGATCTATCCTGTGAAACTCTCTTCGATTTTTATATAGAGAAAGAGCTACTAGGCTGGGATGGTTGGCCCTGACGGTTTATAGTTTTTAGATGTGTAGAACCTAAGATTGGATTGTCACGCAAAAACATATTCTATTGGGTTGTTTGGAAAGTAATTGGGATTCTCAGGCGTTTCAAAATTTTTTTTTCTCATAATGAAAGAATATTAATCACTGATATTTTTCTATATTGTTCGATCATTTTTTGCCATCTTCCTGGTAATTTTATAATTCTTCTCTCTTAGAACTTCTGGTCTTTTTCGCCAAAAAAAAACTGGGCTACATAAGAGTTGATGTCCTTATCTTCGGTAAAGGTTTCCCCATTCAAGGAGTTCTGCACCCACCGAAATAAATGTTAGTCGTAGGGCGCAAGATCGGGACTATATGGTGAATGCAACATTAATTCCCATCCAAGCTCCAATAATTTTTGCCGAGTCGCCAAAGATGTATGCGGCCTAGCATTGTCTTGGCGGAACACTCGCTCGCTAATTCTGGCCTTTTTTAATGTGCTTCATCTAATTTCATCAGTTGTCGACAGTAGAGGTCCGAATTGACGTTGGAAGCACTTCAAAATATATCACACCTTTGTAGTCCCACCAAACTGATAGCATGACCTTCTTTTGATGGAGATCGTCGACATCCTTTAAGCAGATCCATCCGGTTTTGACCATTACGTGGTTTACGAGTAAAATTATTATGATCAGTCCATTTTTCGTCACCATTTACTTTTCGCTTCAAAAATGGGTCGTCTTCATTGCGTTTGAAGTGCAAATCGCAGATTATAACTAGCTGCGTTTAGTGAATTTCCTTGAATTCATGCGGCACCCAAACATCCAGCTTTTTTACTAGTCCAATTTTTTGAGATGCTCGTGAACAGTTCCATTAGATGCTTTGTTCTTCTCCGCAAGTTCTCGTACAGTTACATGACGGTTAGCTTCAATCAATGCCATAAAATGGTCATGATCAATGATCAGGACGTTGCCAATCTTGAAGTGAAAAATTGCCAGAACGAAATTTTGTGAAACAATTTTCACATGTGTTCTGTGATAAGGGATTAACACCACATGCTTTATATATATCGTGGAAAGCATCGGCAGCTCTTTTGCCACTACGGAAGAAAAAAAGCAAAATGTGCCGAAAATGCTCCTTCTGACACTCTATGTTTAAATTGATCCTGAAAATACAAATGGAAATGAAATTTGCGCATTTTTTTCAAAAGAAATACAGATGCATACTTCTAATATATACCAAATAAAAACAAATAATAGTGGCAAAAATCTTTCAGAACAAGCGTTTAAAAAATTTGAATGTTTTAAAAATCCCAATTACTTTCTGAACAACGCAATACTTATTAAACATTAGTATAATTCAAGTTAATTTAGTTTTTGCTTTATTTATCGCTGTTGATTCCCTGAAACTTGCCTAAAAGTGTTGAATTCTGAAGTGTGGCGCTGATCAAGTTCAGCTTGTTGCAACTATTTCAATCGATTTCTTCAAAAACTTACAGGATGCTCTTCTTGTTGCATCTCGACGACTTCAGTCAGAGTCTGAGATTGTAGGAACATCTGTAGGTGAACAATTGGGCATTGAGGTTCTACCAGAAACAATTGGAGCCGCTTCATCGCTACAGGCTGCAAATTCGTCACAAGTCAGGTTTGTGCGAAAATTCACTCAGTTTTTTTCCTGTCAAGTGTGTTCTTCTCGTTCTTTTCTATTTTCTCTGGATTCGTTTCAAAATTCGTTTTAGCGATGGTGAGTCTTCTGAAGACGACGACGCTTCGGAACAATCTGGCCGTCCCGACGAGGTCGAATTTCTAACAACTGATGCTGAACCGCGATCATAATGATTTGCTTTCATCCACTTTATTGAATGTGGATGCTTTAACTAGTATATAGTGATCATAACGAGGTTTTTTGGGGTATTTTCGCAATTCGGTTCGTTCTGTATGTAAGTAGCTGAGAAATTCTCTAGTCGTGTGAGGCTTCTTTTCTTTGAGCGCAAGTTGATCCTTCCACTTTGAGTGTTTGCCTGTCACGTCTACTTGTCTGGTGAACTGTCGCATTGCTCAAACTTGTAGTTTTGCATGTGCTTAATACCGTTTGTGTTTCTGACGGTGTTGTTTACTGTATGTATGTTAATTGTATGTTTGCACAAGAAAAATAGGTTATTTTGTCGTACTTCTTGTCAGTTCAAGAAAGGTATGGATTTCAAGAAAGGTGTGAGAAAGAAATTGTTCAGTCTTATCTAAACATAATCCGCAGACAGTTTATTTGTATACTCCAAAAGAATTTACACATCTAGATGTGCCTGACTTCCATATGAAACTTACTAGATCATCCGAAGCAATGCTGCGATCGCCTTCCATGGTCCATGCATATAACTTCTTCGCGGAACGACATTCACTCTCGTATTTCGTTCCTCTAACTTCAGTAGCTATGGAGAAGACCGCGCTTTACAGCAGAACTATTGACAACAATCCATGCTGTTTTCTGAAACATCATCGAAGTTATGCGCTGAAAATTGGATTGAAGGTGATCATATCGGGAGACATTACAGCTATGATTTCACTACTTACTGAATGACTGAAAAGCATAGTAGCCAAAAAAGACCCGCTATTTTCTCGGAAGTCTATGTTTTCTGATGGCTTTCTTATCCTTACAGAACAAAATATAAAAACAGTATTTGTAGAAATTGTAGAAAAGAAATCCGAATGCGGGTAGGCTAAGATCCAAACTGTTCGAAGGTCGTCTCTCGTTATCTTTCTGTATACTTATCGTCAAGAGTGAGAATAAAGGATAGAGTAAGGTGTCTGGCGTGAATCTCTTACTGGTTGCGCTACACCGCCTCTACTCAGAATACGTTTACTTTTTAATACCTTAAAGGCATCACCCCACGAATCTGAGGTGGTACGGATTTCAGGTGGAGTATTCGTATACGGGATGGGAAACTATGGAGAGGGGGGTGATTCCGTCAATTTCTTCCTAATTGCCGTAAAAAATGGCCCGGAAGATCCGTCTCCAGGTGTTTTGGCGCACTATTTTCTACAGGGAGTTCGACTGGAGCGCGCCAGCCTTGTGCACGCGCCGCATCTTCCGGGCCGTTTTTTTACGGCAATTAGCAAGAAATGGACGGAATCACCCCCCCTCTCCATAGTCTCCAATCCCGTATACGAATACTCCACCTGAAATCTGCACCACCTCAGATTCGTGGGGTGATGCCTTTAAGATGTAGGAAAAGTACTATTTCACTTAGAGTTAGAAATTAGTTTCAGTTAGAAATTATTCTAGTGCAACGGTTAGGGCTGATATGAACTTTCTGACATTTGTTAAGAATTTCTGTTACAGGTAACTTCATTTGAGGACTATCCGAAAGCGTTTTTTTTTAAACATTACGGCACGGTACTTTTGTCCTAGGAGAAAGTGCTTCGGCAAAGTGAACTGAATGATAAATCAGCGACGTCAAGCTAAATATCGGCGTGCATTTCACCAAGAAATTCTCGTAGGTGCAAATTTACTCCACCAATTAGTTCTCAAGTCTCTAGAATGCTTGGACGCTAACTACCGAATTTTCATTTGCTATATGTCCCTCCACTTTGCATTATGTCCTCCAATTTTGCTGTTGATCCCAAACAACAAATGCGATGGAAGAAAAAAAAAATGCAAAAAAGTGGCTTAGCAGTGAAATCGATCGAAAGAACAGTTGCAAGTCAGCGCAGCGCCACTGTGTGACTGTTTTACACTTGGTTTCTTCGATTGTCTTTTTATCTGTGTGCAGATTCATTTCATAGTTCGTTCCGAAAGATTTTTTTTGCTCAAGTCGTCATATTGCAACTAAGACTTGAGCTGGAAGGTTTTTGGGAATAGAGACAATCTGGAGACTTCCGTCTTTCATATTTTTTATTCATAAAGATAGCGTATCACGATTTTGATGTAGTGCGGAAACAGCAGCCTAAACGTAGAGTTGAGCAGTTCGGGTTGAAGATAGCGGAACCCAGCGCTCACCTTTCCCCAACGACGTTTGTTGGGAACGGCATTTGGTGCCACGAGGTACTTTAGAAAATGCCATCTTGTACACGCTCCGATTCCCTCAGCTGCCTGCTCAGTGGTTTTACTTGAATCGGATGTCGGGGAGATCTCATTGGCTTTCGAATGCGTTCGTTGTGGTTTCAAGATGTCAAGCACAGTACGTCAAAATCACACTTGACACGCTTCCTTTATGATTTCAAAATATAAAGAAGACAAGTTTCAAGATTGTCCTTATTCCTAGGCACATCCAAGCGCAAGTCTTCTTTGCAAGGTGACGACTAGAGCAAAAAAAAAAAGATTTTTCCTGGAATGAGCTCTGAGATGAACACGTGCAAATAGACAAATTACTGGTCCGGTGGATTCCATTAATTAGCCTTCAAGGTGGTCGATGCATCTTATCATGGATCTTGTCTAGAAAGCTTTCTTTTTTAAATTAGGAGAACAAAATTGTAATAAAGTTAAGGGATAAAGTTTCTGGCGTTAATCTATCCGCTTGGGATGCGCCCTACGTTCACTTAAATTCAGTATCGTTTGAGGTTTACGAACGTGTAACTGGCCTATACAATGACTCACGGTGGCTAGTCGGTGTGTCAAGTCAGTGTTTTCATCCTCCCACACAAGTTTGGTACCAATTTATCGACCCCGGAAGGATGAAAGGCTTGGTGAGCACGGATTCGAACCTCCGATCGATCGTGCGGGAAGCGGAACCTCTAACTGCTACGCTGCACCTTTTTTCTATTCGTTGGTTTGGAAAGTGAAAATGTTGTACTGTCAGTAAGTAAGTAGCTTGTAAGTGTACTTTTATATTAGACATAATTGAGAGATGGATCTGTATGCTGAATGTATGTGGGTCTATTGGTAGTTTTGGCAAAATATCTACGGAATGATCGTTTTTAGAGGTAATCGGTATCCTTGGATCGTGTGCTTCATATCCGCAAGTCCTCCTTGCTAGAATTCTCTTGTTTTCAACACCATTTTGCTCGCCAGCGTTTTTTAAGGGTCTGGTGTAGGGCAGTCGGTAAGAGGTCAACTGTAGCCGCACGGTCGATGGGTCGGAACTCTCTTAGTGCCAACCAAGTCCTTCATTCCTTCAGAGTCGATAAACTAGTGACCTGACTAGGAAGACAATACACGATAGTGCTCGCCTTGACAACCGTAAAGCTGTGATGCTAGCGGGCCAGAGCTCGTTAGAATTGCACCGCTAATAGTAATTAATAACTATGCCCCTTTCCATCCGAGGTCTTGATATGGTCGTTGGTCACAGCGATGCATTCATTCTTCTTTACAATTCGTGGTTGGACTTCTGTCATATGAAACGCTTTCAATGCTTTCTTCGCCAGAAAGTCGAGTTCGCGTGACAAGATCGTGACTGCTATCTTGAAATTGTCATGACATTGTCTGCGATGAGTCTGCTGCAAATCCTACCTCACGCCTCAAAGCGGCGCAGCGGTGGCCCTGGCCTTCGGCAGCTGTGGTGGCGAGACTTTGTCTCGGGAGGTTCAACCATGCCACAAAGGTGTCCGGCTAGTAGCCCGCTCCTTGGGCCAAGGCTACAGGCTAGCCAAGTGAGGAGGTAGTATGACGACTCAGGTGCCAGGTTGCTAGCTTGCTACTGCGAAAAGCCGACCGAGGACAACACCCCCGTCTCGTCATACAGCTAATGTCTTCTATGTGTTCTTCAGAAGCTAGGGCGTTCTCCAGAAGCGACGCACATTGTCCTCGCCCGGACAATGTGGCAAATATGCGAGGGCTACCGGTTAGAGCCAAATAAGTTAGTCCGCCATCACCAACAACATCCAGAGCGCTTGGCTACACTTAACGTTGGGACGCTTACCGGAAGAAGTCGTGAACTGGCAGGCAGTCTCAGAAAGCGCCGTGTTGACATATGCTGTGTACAGGAGACTCGCTGGAAAGGCTCCAAGTCAAGGGAACTAGGCGATAGTTACAAGGTTATCTACCATGGCACATCAAATCGCAATGGTGTTGGTATCATATTGAACGAGACGTTTAGAAACAGCGTCACAACGGTGGATCGACTGTCGGATCGTCTGATGGTTGTAGAAGTAGATACCGGAGAAGTGGAATTGCGAGTCGTCTCTGCTTATGTTTTTTTTTGAGCGTGTCCTGAAAACTCGTCCGAGGAAAATTGTCAGCGTTTTCACTCAAACAGTGCGGCTTTGTGAAGGAGTGCAGCACTATAAATGCTATCCATGCTGTCCGTATCCTCCTGGAGAAACATCAAGAGAAGAACCGCAGTGTGCACAGTCGAAAGTGTGCACTGTCGAAAGCTCTCTCGATCTTGAGAAAGCTTTCGACCGCGTCCCACGTGAGCTGTTATAGATGTCCATGAGGTCGCATAGAGTACCAGAAAAATATGTGCGGTGGACGAAACTGCTTTACGCGAAGTCTACCAACGTTGTACGATGTGTTGCTGGAACAAGCAGGCCATTCCCTGTACAAGTAGGGGTTCATCAAGGTTCATCCCTCTCACCCCTGCTGTTCATACTGTGCATGGACACGATAACGAAGGGAATCCAGAAGCAGCATCCGTGGACCCTACTCTTTGCCGACGATGCCATGCTCGCGTCAGAGTCTCGAGATGATCTTCAGAAACAAGTACAGTCTTGGAAGGATCGGCTGCAGCAACATAGATTGCGCCTCAATGTATCAAAAACTGAGTACATAGAGTGCGGACCAAGGATAGAGGATGGTTCAATTTGTGTCGATGGCACCAAATTAAAGGTGGTAAACAAGATGGACTGTTTCAAGTACCTTGGATCCAAAGTGACTTCCACAGGCGACATTGATCAAGAAGGTCGAGCACGTGTTAATGCGGCATGGATGAAATGGAAAATGGCAACAGACGCACTGTGCGACAAGAAAGTCCCTGTTCGACTGAAGTCGAGGATCTACAGGACGGTTGTGCGTCCTGTCCCGTTTACGGGAGCGAGTGCTGACCGACGACGAAATAGAGCCTTAGATAGAGTATTGCACGCATTGGAGATGCGGATGTTGAGGTGGACGATAGGTGTTACGCTAAAAGACAAAGTATCCAACGACACTGTATGCTCCACCTTCGGCGTCGTTCCGATAACGAGAAGATGAAGAAAGCGCGACTGAGATGGTTTGGTCACGTCTTGGGGAAAGAGGAAATTTCTGTTGCCAAAACCGCTCTGAAGCTCGACGTTTCAGGCGTGAGGCCGCGCTGGAGGCCAAAGATTCGCTGGTTGGACCGTGTGAAGTTGGATATGATAGATGCGCGTTTGTGTATGGCTGATACAAAGGATAGAACAAAGTGGAAGACAAGAAGCAGAAAGGCGGACCCTGCAACAACGCGGGACAAACGCTAGGAAGAAGAAGATTGTCTGCGATGAGTACCGAAAGGAACTGATGGTTTCAATTTTACGAGCACATTTAGGTGTTCAATGAGCCGGGAGGTAGTGCTCTTCTTATTTCGCCAATGTACTCAGTACCGCATAGTTGACAGGTGATCAGATAGATAACTCTTGATACTACGAAGTCCCCTTGTCTTCCATTTGAACAAAAGCGCAATTAGTTGTTTCACAAAGCCTCACATAAACACGCTCGGTGATTAGCTGCTTCTGCAGGTTCGTAATTGGTATGTCCACGACTCTGACCGAGTTTTGCACAACCGCCTGTCGTGTTGCACTGCGCTGTTTATATCATCCGAAATAGAAGGAGAGCAACAAGGGATCTCCGTTCTCTGTTTTACTGTGTTGTACCAACATTCTCTTACGTTCTAAGTGGGAAAACTGTGCCGGGTATTCATTAAATTGGGGAATGTGGTAAGCCATATTTACAGAGCGAATGCGCACATGGACACTTACCGTTACCGTCGTTGCCATGTTGTTTTCCAAATTCCCTTGGACAGGTGAACCTGGAGAGTGAGAAGCGACAGCCAGTTGTATTTCAGCTTTTTTTTCTCGTGAACTCTACGTGCTTTGACTATCCATTCAAGAGATCGAAACAAGTGTCTAGTTCGGTTTGCGTTAGACATATAAGACAACAATCATTTAAATGTCGGCAGTACAAAAAGGGATTACGTTTCAGTAACGGTCTTTCCATTTTAGACACACAGAAAGTGGAGAGGACAGGAACAAGTCCCTGACCCATAGCTAAGCCTCCAATCAACCTATGGTATTGCTCACATCACAATCGTCAGTCTATGCTGCGTTCGAGGCTCTGTGTTGCTTGCAGAGGTGCATTGGCGGAGACTTTGGTGTGAATCGAGGTGACATCGAAGGAATCATGACACCATCTCCGTCAAGGCGCGCTTTCCGCAGATGCTCAGTGAACATGTTTGTTCGAGAGACCGGCGAGGACTCATTGGAGTAGCTGGATGAAAATAATATTAAGGAAATTCTGTCGCTGAAATATCCAATGTTGCTTATGACAGTTCTAACCTTGAAATCATCTAGGTTGTTTGAAATGGAGTCAGCAGCGTGAAACTTGTGGATCTTAAGTAGGATGTGAAGATCTGGACAGGTGGGAAGGTCATGTTTCAGGTACGTGATAGTATTTTTGATACTCTTGCCAAATTTGCAGTTTTTGTCTACATTCTATTTAGGCGGTATTGTCTGACAAACTCATGGAGAAATGATGAGTTTTAAGAACTACTGTTCCTAAGATGGAGCATTGTTGGAGCCTTGCCCACTTCACCTGATATCACAACAAATTCTCTTCTTTATCAGTGACAGAAAGCTGGATCTTACCCTGAGCGCAAATCTCACGTAGCTTGCACTCATTTTTGCGTTGCATTATTGTCAGATTTTCAAATAGGTGTTTGTGTGAATATCGAAGGAGAATTGAAAAAGGCGTGGGAAATAAGCGAAATGTGGTATCTGCCACCGAATTTAACTCCCGCTGCTTGTACATTAGGGCAGAGGATGGAGTAGAAGGAAAAAATTGCAACTCTAAAGTTTCTCCGGTCTTTGTTTTGCTGCTCCTCTTTTGCCCCCAATCGCAGACTTTCTTGGCCCAATTTTCTGAGAACGGAGAATCGTTGTGTTCAACAATCTCCAAGTCCTCTCTTCTTGAAACCTCGGCATTTGGTAGTGTATTTATGTTTTCTTGTTATGCCAACGAGGTTTAGGTGAAACTTCTTTATTGGCCTGACGTTTCGACCAACTCGTCTTTTTCAAAGGCCTGAAAATGGTTCGAGGTCTTTGATACCATGCATATCCCATCAAACTCCTCCTCCTCGAACCATTTTCAGGCCTTTGAAAAAGACGAGTTTGTCGAAACGTCAGGCCAATAAAGAAGTTTCACCTTTAAACCTCGTTGGCATAACAAGAAAACATAAATCGTTGTGTTATTTTTATGGGAGTAGACACTCGCGTCTTTAGATGATTGTTTGACGCTTTTTCGAGCTTGACTCAAGAACATATCAGTGCACACATGGATATAAAACGTATAGTACGATCACCAAGTCGCTTGTCTAAAATATCGTTAGGATGTAATAGCCTCGCTTTTCTACTCATTTATTTGAAGAACAAAAAAATCTGGCGTAGTATGACGAATGACCAATAGCAAACGATATGTGAATTCATTAGAAAAAGACACGGAAAGACGTTCCGCGCTCAAGCGCTCCTAAAACTTTTCATTTTCAGTCGCAAGATCTTCTTGCGAATCCTTCAATGAAAACAACAATAGGACGCATAAGAACAAGGTGATCTAGTGTTTTTCATAGAAACGGTAAAGAATTGCGTTTAACTCGTGACTACTATCAGTTGAACAATAACACCCTACAGAAGTTTTGGATGACCAGTGCATTACAATGAAAATTCAAACGACACATGAAGCTGTAGGAGTGCGCAACAATCATCCTACGATGGCACCTTGGCGAGAGTTAGCAGTTTTTCCGAGGGAACATGGTCAGCAAGAAAACGTCTCCATCGCTCGTTGTGTCTCAGTTGGATAAGCTCAAAGTCGATGGATGCCAGTTGTACGCATGTAACGCTTTTCTTCAGCTCTGACCCCAACTGCAGGAAACGAATCTAAACGAAAGCGATGCTGTAGAATGTATTTGAAGCTGTTTGTTTTCTTTCTCATGCACTCTTCATCTTCGAAGTGCCCTACAGCTTGGAATTTTAATTCCAATGGAGTGAAAGTACGTGTTCAGAGCTGAAAACATGGTGAACTTCTTTTAAAACCTCAAAAGTTCTGTTGAAAGAGGATGAATTCATCTGAGCGAAATATATGAAGGCTTATAGTAAGAGAAAGTAACAAAAATCCCTTTGAAGGTGGTCATCTAGGTTTAAGGAGATTTTGGCGAAATGTATTCAAATGAAGAAAATCTGTAGGCGTCGTTGAGAACAAAGGAGGCTTGAAACTATTTGGATGGTTTTTCAAAGATTCCGAAAGACTAGAAGTCCCGAATTTCCTGGTGATTTTAAATCGAAAAAATCAACCTTGAAAAAATCCGAAAAAAATGTATCACACAACTACGGTACCGGTTGTTTCAAGAAACAATTTAACAACATATGCTCACAAGTGTCTGGATAACTTCAGCTAACGATTTCAACCTCGCACGTCGAAAGACAGGCGACTTTGCAGTCCAGAAGTTCATCAAATCGTTATTGCTTGGAGCTCGCAAGTTCAGGCAAAAACAGCACATCTTGGGTTTTCTCACTCTTGCTTTTTTTAAACAACAATGAATGGCGCATTCCGCTGCAGTTCAGCTGTAACTGTAGCAAGAAACACTTATGCTAATAGTCAAGATTACCTCGATTTGCAGTCGGCTCGCATTCACCTCCTCGAGCTCCATTGTCCAGACAGCCACTTGCCGGATCACGCTAGCAACTTCCGCTTCCAGTGCTTCGAGCTCTTTCGGAGAGTCTGAAGGGATAAAATTGGGCATCGAAATTGACCACAATCTATAGGCAAATTCCTAAGCGTTGTTTCCCAAGAACTACTCAGAATCTTAGCTTGATCTGCAACTACGAGGCTCTGCTAATTCTTGCTTTATTTGCTTTCAAGATATTCTCACGGGATTGATGAAGCAGGAGCGTGAGAGCGAAGAATAGAGTAAATAATACGAAGCAAAACGATAGGGCTTTGCTTTGAATCTAAGTTTTGAAGGTCGACTGGTACCAAATTCCAAGATTTATTTGCTTACACGGAACATCAGAATGTAAAGTGTCTTCTCGTAGTATTTCGAATTTAGAGAGCTGAACAATTGACATGATTGTTCTGGATGAAGGATACAGAGGCGTGGTCCTCAACTAATCCACTTCTCTTTAAAAAGACTAAATTCATGGAGCGGTTTGGTCGGTTATGCTAAGTTTAAAACTGAAACCAGTTCCGCACAAACAGAGAAGTGTGTCTGAAGTTAATCAAACCCGACGACAACAAACAATACAACAAGCCGAATTTCATTACCTTTGGACTGGTCTTAATGTGAAAAAAGTACTTTGTACATTTTTCTCGCGTTCCTGCACTATATTGGCAGTATTCGCACACACATCTCACATCTTGCACCACTTCTGGATATTATCGACTTCGTCAATCCATGTTGGTAATATTTACGAAGGAGGGAGATAGGCGCTAATCGAATGGATAGTAAAAGCGAAGATCGAAGCAGAACAATCACACCTTTTACGTAATGTTTTAGTAGTCAACAAAGTCGTTTCGAATTCTTTCTCCCATATGAAAGAAGAATGTGGCGCTCTGCAGTGCATTTGAAGACGCGTTCTATTGTTTTATTTTTGTAACACTGGATACTTCTTTATAAAGGATAAGGCGGTGCGCAATGGCAAGAGGCTCCCACGTCCTCTGCATCGTCGACATTGTCAAACGCCAATCAGAAGCGCCACCAAAAGCACCCCACACCACTTCGTCCCTTAATTTGTGGCTTCTGACAGCTGAACTGCGCGCTATTTTGGACCTGGAATCGTCCTGTATCAAAAAAGTGGATACAGAATATTCTGTTCTGTTTTGCGTTTTATAATGCTGGAAATCTGATTATCGAGTATTAACAGTGTTGAGCAGTTTCTTCTTTTTTTTTCCTTTTTTTCTCAACATTCCAACCATTCTCCAAAATTTTGAGAAAAGTGTAAGTTTCAAAGAAGGTCGTGGAACGGACAGTTCCGAAGCTTCTTCGTTTCGTCAGAGGCTATTCTTGGATTATATAATTTGCTAAGAATTTTCTCAAGAGTCAAAGAATTCCTTATAAGATTGGCCGTGAATAATGCATAGTTTTGCCGGAGCGAATCTCTCACTGCACAACCATAAAAGCAGGGCATCGTATCAAAAATCTTCTGAAACCGTGCGCAATGAGAAGTCCTTAGACACACCTCCTGTGAAGTGAAATACCTTCACAGAAATGGTTCGACGACGAAAAAAGTATCCTTAACAAATGTCTGATTAACTTGAGGCAAAGTTATAGACAACGATCGGGAAGTTCTCGATGCTGGCTCCTTTCTGCTAGAAAGTGGAGTTCGTGACATACTTCCCATAACTAAAGCGAGGGCGGGTGTAGCGCTGTCGGTGATCTGCCTAGTACAAACCAAGCCCTTCATCCCTCCGGGGTCGGCAAATTGGTACCAGACTTGTCTGACACAAAAAACACTGACTTGACACATCGGCTAGCCCCCGCAAGTCATTGTATAGGCCAGTTACACGTTCGTGAACCTCAAACGATCCAGGATTGAAGTGAACGTGGGGCGCATGCCAAGCGGATTGATTAACGCCAGACACTTTATCCTTTATTTATAGCCAAAACGGAACACACCGCACCATCAAGGAATCGAAGGTATCAAACAAGAAAAACACACAAGAGGCTTCAATTCGTAAGTCAAAGCAGGTCGTTACACCTATAGGAGCAACGAAATGGAAACGAAACCACGGTAAATTCCATAGTTCGTAGGGATACAGAGAGTCATGAAGCTCTTGTCCCTTTTGTAGTTAACGTTTCAGTGTTTCGTGTCTTTTTCTGGAATTTCTAGAAACTACGTCCAGAATTCTACAAGCAAAAAGAACATTTTTTAAACAAAATTCTTGCTTTGAAACAACAAGCTCGATTAGACTTCTCCTAACAACTCGGATCTTCGTGATAAGTCGTTGAAGTGTTTTTCAGAAAAAAACGACACAGAAATTTGCAAAGAGTTCGAATACACAAAAGAATGTATTGTGGAGCAAAAATTGTAGAGCACGCAATCGAATCCATATAAAACCGAGCTTAGATGATTTGGTAACTTCTTGTTATTCCCATGTTTCCGCCTCGTCCTTCTACTCCATGTTTTCTTAAGAAAACAACTATCACTTACGCGGTTTCTCGTCTATGTTCCTTCTGATCTGTGCGTGACGTTGTCGCAGATTTTCGGCTGTTTCGGAGAGGATTTCCAGCTGCGCGTCGTTCATCTGCAAATCCATGCTGCACTTAGCGTATTGTCGACAAAGATCTGCGTGTCGTTCGCAGGTCGCCTTGATCTCATCCAATTCGACATGCCCATCCTCTGACTGGAAGTGAAACTCCATGCTTTGTCTACCTATTTAGATGTTTAGAGAAGCAAAACTTTGCTGTCTCTATTCAAAATTCATCACAACTCACTCTAACGTTCTTAAACATTTTATTGAATTTGGCAGTGTATTTGAGGCGAAGTTGTGCGGGGAAACAGCAGTGGTACCTAAGTGAAATCTGAAATGAACTTGGTGAATGTTGTTGACGTAGCGGACGGACCTAAAACATTGTAGCAATTGGGACGCGATTAGAACGTTGTTTTGGAAAACTGAGTGTGCGGGAGCCGCGCGCGGAAGGACACTAGCAGTTCAATGGGGTAATGATTTCTAGGAATTCGAAGAATAACTGAGTATCGGCTGGGCTGGTCATATATCACGCCAAGGTCGAGAAATGTCACTGACGAAAAAAGAACAGGTAACCAACCACCCGTGAGGGTCTCTTCAAGTTACTTAATTTACTAAAAAGCAGCTCGTCAGAAAAATTCTTGGCAATATTTTCAGAGTAAGATATTTTAGTACCGCATATGAGGAGGATTAAATGGAGAAAAATCTTGAAAAATCAGATGACTTTTCTGGAATTTTTCTCGATATTCGAAGACTTCTCGCGATAATGCTAGTTCAAAAATTCCCAAAAAGTCATACATACATACAGTTAATGAGTAAAAGCAAATTACTACAAGAAACCAGAGGCTTTAGCTGGGTCTGCATAAACAAGTACTTTGTTTATATAATCATTGAATCCAAATACCCTCTTGAAGTACCCGGAAGCAGCTTTTTTCCAACCCTTCGTTTTCATTAAAGGGCATCAATCTGGGGTGTTTTGGTGGTGGGACTGGGGGGACGTGTTGCCGTAAAACGCCGGATGGGCGACTGGGTACACTTTGTATGGTGGCAACGCCGTTGGGGGTTTGGATAGGTACCGTGCTTTTTTAATGTAGATAATTATTGGCAGAGATGATTCTTGTTTCTTTGTGAAAAACCTCTATTTTTCTGCAGCATAATTTTTCTTTTTTTCTGGTTCTTTACAAAGTCCAGAGAGAAACAGACTTTTTTCTGCGACATGTAATGTAATGCATAAACACTTAAGATTTCGTCAAAGGATATTTGCACACGCTGAAGGTAATGAATGAAAAAGTTCCCATCCACTCTAACCCTGCTCAAAACACAGCCTACGTGTTCCCGTACGGAATGTAAAATTTTATGCCCTTTATGACACAAAAATAAACAACTAAACCTTTTATATTAGGTTGCTCCTATTCTGTTATTCTATTAGGTTGGTCCGAAAGTCTTGCACCAGAATTTATTTCTCGATCAAGAATTTTATAGATCTTGAATTAGAATATGTTCTCATGAAATACATAGGCTCTGCTCTTTATATACAACCCAAAATTGAGAATGAAATGAGTGAAAATGCACAACAAAAGAAATTTTTATCGTAATACTGGTATTGGAAAGACAACTGAAGTACTTTTGCGGACAATCGTCAGTGGGACGCTAATCCAAGCTGCGGGTGAAATGAGAATTCATTGCGGCGCTCATTAGGTTTGAGGTTGAAACAGAGCTCTAGCAAGTGAATTCTGCCTCTGTGAAGAGACTTTTTGGAGTGCGCAGAAAGAAAATGGAGGAGATCAGCTCACTACCCTCAAAAGCCACTAGGAAGCTGTAGAATTTCAGCAAATACTCTGTTTAAAACTAAAATTGCAGCTGAATAAAATTGGAGTTTTTGCAAGTATGTTGTTTGTTTTCAGAGAAAAGTAATCGTTTTTTTGCGAAAACCAATACAACTTTACAAAAAACAAAGTGAACTTTAAGAAATCAAACGAATTTAATTTCGTCAGAGATGGGGTCTTTGTGTTACGAAGACCAGTTCTAGTGATAATAAATTTTGAAAGAGTGAACTCATGTGATAAAGTGGTGATAATGTATAGCTTAAAATATGAAAACAAGGATTTTTTCTTTCAAGGAAGGAGATACGGATATTGGCAAACGGTATTTAAACAAAGAGTGATTTAATGCTTCCGATTCTGGGCAGCCCAAGTCGCCCATGTTTCTCCGTACAAATGACGGGAAATGGGAGAACTGAGAGCTGAGAGCTGCTCGCGCCGAATGAGTTCATCGAATATGCAGGTGTACCTACGTATTCACCGCGTACAATCGCTGAATGCTTCCGCAATGAGCAATTAGCACGAGCAGTGCATACGAGGATACCTCTGACACTTCTATACGTCTCATGCGAGAACTTGAGAGTCGTAGATGTAGTCCTAGTTGGAGTTGGCGACGACGAGTTCCATAATGATCTCTACGACAAGTTCACAAACTCTTCGGTTCCAGGATGTATATTGTTATTGGCATTAGGTGGCAGATGGCACCGACCACAATAAGATCGCGCGAGGAAAGCAAGAGCAGAAGCTAATGAAAGCAATACGAGCCAACTATAGTCCCCAGCAATCTACGAGGTGACTAGTGCTGCAGCTCTCATTCAACTGCACATTTTACAGTAAAGTTTAAGAATAATTGGAGCAGTGACAGGCAACGTAGGAACGGAATAAGATGAAGCTCGTCTTGAGCGCTATACTTCATCATCATCTCGAGAAGATCATAACCGGTAAGCGTTCATTTCCACGTTCCATATGTGGAAATACAATTCTCGGTTTTGAGAGAACGTCACTGCTCCCCGACGTTAGGAAGAAGCCGACCAGAGTGGCCATACACATCAGAAAAAGTCAGCCGGCAAGAGACATCTATCGACGTAAAGTGAACGATGTACTCTTTGGTTGTCCTGCGAAGACAAAACGACAAATTTCCGTGCGCAGAGTGTGAAGGGTTTCGTTTGCACATGCAGAAATTGAGTTATCGAGCTACGCATTGGGATGACTGGTGCTTGCAAGTGCTGAACGTGGATCCAGGCTCCATGGACTACTATTTCAGCGGAGAATGGCTCTGTTCTTTCCGTTTGATGCAACATGAGTGGAATGAGTTAATGAGAGTGGATGAGCTGTACTTAGCATAGATATTATTCCGCGAAAACTAACGTGAAGAGGTAGCAAACCGTTTTTTTGTCGCCTAAACAGGGATCTGAAGTGAAAATGTGAAGTCAGCGAAATCAACGAAAGAGCTTCTTGAAGCATGGAAGACTATGAAGGGGTAATACAGAAATTCTTCGGCTTTTAGAAAACTTGTCAATTTCAGATTAACTCCTCATTAGTTCCTATTATACAATGCACTATCGTTAGATATTCCACGAATTCAATGGCGGTATCCATGGCTATGACTTTTATGCGTTGTGATCAGCGCAAAGTGCTGCTATTTTGGGAGTTGAAGTCAAGGAAGTAGAAGAAGTGTATCGAGAAGGCGCTACAAAGACTTTTTCTTTGTTTCGTGTTCTGTACATCCCAAGAAGATTACTCATGCCAATCTCAACCTTAGGGGAGCGGGCGAAATATTGTCAGCAACGTTGCAAGTGCAGACAAGCGACTGCGAGTTTTTACGAGCAAGCACTTTGGCTTCATGTGGTGTCGCACAACCATTTCTGCCTCCTTTCTAGCTTATCCAGAAATTGTGTGTCTTCCATTGTGGATGGCCCGATGGAAACGAGGTGTTACTGACGTTCAGCACAATTGCACTTCAACTAAGGAACGGATTAAATTGCTCATAGTGGTTTTCGTTTTCAGACTATGGAAATCTTCTCGTAGCTGTCACTCACTTAGCTCGAAAACGGCTGGAAGGAAACTCAACGTTCGAGGGAGACAACGCTCCCGTGAAGCTGTGAGTAGAAGGGTAAGAAAGGGAAATTCTGCTTGCAACACTTTCACTGCATCTAGAAAACAGAAGACACATATTTTGCCAGGAGACTAATGTTATAAACATCTCCGTTGATGGATAACCATGGATATGTGGAAATGAGTCATTTCGAAGAAGTTGATATGGTTCTTCATGTACTCACTAGCTGCAGCCATCTTACTTTGGGCGTAATAAAGTAAGATGTAAGGCGCATAATAAAGTCTTCAGTCTGTAAAGCACATAATATGTACAAAAAAATCCCTTGAAAAATCCTTAGAAGTGTTGCGGAACTATGCCTTAGATACCACGTTACTACTACAAATCACAACTACACATCACACGGGTGATATGGTTCAGATTAATGACATGTTGGCGTGTGCGGAGCGAGGAACACACACATAGGTAACTTTGTAACGGAACATGTGTTTGTAGGTTAGCAATGATGGATTGGCCTCTTCGACACCCGCAATGAATTACATTTGGTCGGCGCCTGATCAGGAAAAGGAACATCTTCCGGCAGTGGGCGCCAGCTGCTCGCTGGGCCGAAGGGCGAAGATCAACACACACAAAACATACACTCACACGCCTCAATGCACGTCTAAAAGGACATGAAAAATGAACTTGGCGCTCCAATACCTGCGGCCAACTCGCAATGCTTCAGGGTGCACAAACACATCACAGGAACACTAGAAAAGTGTTGAGTCGTAATTGTTAGGCCGAAGGAAAAATAGATTTGTGTTTGTTCGTTTGAAATGGAAGTTCATCCAGAAACACAGGCGGTTGACAACCACAAATAAAACATATTAGATTTGTTTATCTGCTTATTTAAGATGTTTTTTTTTTTGAAAAGTTCTTTTTTTCAAAATTGTTTATGTAGCGCTGGCCTAATTATACGTATGCCATACATTCATCAGTACCACAAAATAACTCCATTTATATCAGCTCCAAACAATTCAAGAAGTTGAAGAGCACAAGCTGCTTTTCCCACTGAATAACCTTTTCGACCTCGAAAAGGCGAAAACCTGCGCTTAAAGGCATCACCCCACGAATCTGAGGTGGTGCAGATATCAGGTGGAGTATTCGTATACGGGATGGGAGACTACGGAGAGGGAGGCGATTCCGTCCATTTCTTGCTAATTGCCGTAAAAAACGGCCCGGAAGATGCGGCACGGCACAAGACTGGCGCGCTCCAATCGAACCTCTTGTACAAAATGGTGCGCCAAAACGAATGAAGCCGTATCTTCCGGGCCGTTTTTTACGGCAATTACGAAGGAATGGACGGAATCACCTCCCTCTCCGTAGTCTCCCATCTCGTAAACGAATACTCCACCTGAAATCTGCACCACCTCAGATTCGTGGGGTGATGCCTTTAACTTACCTCCACTTATACTCCTCCTACTCCTAAAAAGCTCAGTATTTTCAAAAGTTACGAAGGAATGGAGATGACATTTACTAGCCGGGCAAGTTTTGATTTCTATGGTAATTTTTTTTTTGCTTCGAAGCCTTTAGTCTACAAAGTAAGCGAAATATGCAAGAACAAATGGACCTCAACACCTGAAGACATGAAACAAATGTTCAGTGGGCGTTCTTCCTCGTCTCCTCCCAAGAAAGAGAAAGAGTCACCCAAATTTATGAACGTAGATTGCGGATAAAAGCAACAGAGATAAGAGTCTATAGGGATGAAAAGAAACAGAAACGAAATGCGTTAAAAACTCAGGCCAACAATATAATAAGGCGAAAAACATGTGTAGAAATTCTACTGGTTACATACGAAAACGAACTGAATGCGACCTTAAAATGTAAGATTATAGTTATAATTTAATAATTATTATAAGATTAAGATTATTGATTGTACGGATACAATCAGCACTTGAGCGCAGTTCAACTACGCTATTCTTCTATTTTTCAAAGATTTGGGGACTATAAGAAAATGCTTGTGGCGCAGGTTTGCGTTGCAGCGCTCCTATGTGATTGTTGTTTCGTTGGTTTTGTTCTTATTCTCGAAACAATCAAAAGGTCAAGCAATAAATTTCGTTCTAGAGAACAACAGTATTGAAAATGTCGGGCACGGGAAAGGTTTATGCTCAAGAACTGCCCTCCGGCTAAATTAAATGGAAAGGGCGGATAATTCGAAAGGGGTGTAGCCCACAAAATGTTAGGAAGGGCAGACAGAGACGTGCAATGCAAGCAGAAAACCCAGCAGCGTCTTCTGGTCGACCCGTTCGATCCAGCGCCGATTTAATGTAAGAAACAATACTCGTAATGGAGTGTTTCTTTGAGTGCCGCACTTCCTGCTAACTTTACGAGAGGTGGTGCTGGATTTTCCACTCGTGTGCGTGCGAAATTGTACAGTGGTGGTCCAGTGCGGAAAGAGCCATAACGGAAAGAGAAAACGAACGAATACTGTGGACGAGCATGGAAATCGGACACCGAAGGCGAATGAAAGTGGATCCTAGCGGTCACTCAAGCCATGCTTCCCATGTGCGACTAAAAACGAATGTCCGCCGCTACTAGTATCTTCCCTATGCTAGTGTGAACGCGTTCAACGCTGATTTTACGACTAAATGTAAATGACAAAATGTAATTGCTGGATGAGTATTCCAACCGTACAGAATCATACGATTCCGTCGTTTACTCCACTATAACGTGCAAATACGAGCGTCACTACGCTATTTTGTTTGTCCAGACTTGTCGTTCGAGTGCTCGACCACTTCGAACTGTTTTTCTGGATAATAGATTCATCTCAACTTCATTTTTTGACGCCTTTTGAGACGACAGAAGACAAGTGGTTAAGTGCCACAGCGAAATAACGGAGGCAGTTCTTCTCGCACTATATTCTTTTGTAGCAAACCAATTTTCTTAGCTCTTCATCTTAGCTGAAGAGTGAAATGCATGAATGCAAACTTTTCTAGCCATTAGAGACAAATCAATGCCATAATCAACAATAATAGAATACCATATGAAATATTATATTTATGTCAGTCTGGATTCTGCCAAATAAGCTCTAAAGGAGGAACATTGAAGAAACAACGCAGTAGCAATGTGTGTTTGAAGAAACAAACACACTTTTTTTAGAATACAGCTATACCATCGTTGCCGGGATGAAGGAGACAATTCTTTAACTTGAAACAATCCACAGAACGCAACTATACTATCACTCTTCTTTTCCCAATGTTTAGTAGTTCCTCAAAAACTGGATGGATAGAATTCACACTTATTCTGCCTACTGAGGTTACAATTTAGTTACAATAAGCGTTCAAATCCTAAAATCCGTCACAAGAACGAAAGAGTACTGTCGCAAGCAGCGAACAGCCTCAAAAAAAAAAAACACTGAATGAGTTGAGTGATTCGGCTGCGAGCAAAGAAAAGGGAATGCTCACGTTACGATGCACTTTCGAGGATAGCGTTACCTACGGCTGGAAGGGAGTGAGACATAGAGAGCAGCTATATGTACGTTAAACCCGCGTCAACAAAATGGCAACATATCACAATAGGCTCTGATCAAGATGATCGGACCCCGGCGCACGTAAGGGGTTCGTTCGCACTTGAAGGCAGCGTTTCGAGGAATTTCGTGGATTTGGTTCTTTGGTCCTTCCACCAGCAAATAGGGTTCGAGATCTAATTTTCAAGGATCAGGAAAATTAAACACTTCCTACAAGTCCAGAAATGGGAGGTCTCATTAGCATCAGAGGTCCGGGTTTATCCAACGAGGCAAACCTTTACATCCATAACACTGATGAAATGAATATTCAGGGAGAAATCATCTGAGAGAAGAACTCTTTACAAACTGTCTGATAATCTACGTACTATTGGAGAGAATCAAAAGCTCCGCCGCCTTCAAAACACTGCTGTGGTTTTGCGGTGATGAAAAAAACGTAAAAAAGTGCTCATCGAAGCGAACAGGCAACAGAATGCTTTCTTGTTTTAACGAAACACCAAATAAAGTCTCTTAGAGACATTCAAAGATTTACGATTTCCGAGTAGCTGCTTCGTAGCCATTCGTGTCTTGCACCACTTAGGAAAAGGAGGAAAGGCGGGGGACACACCGGACAGCCCATGATGGATTAAACGTGCTCAGACTTTGACCTTCATATCTTTGTGCATTCCTTTCCTCGGCTGCCCGTTCTAATCTCCACGTCATTCGCTCGAGTGGATGTTGCTGAGTTTCGTTCCTTGCTTGGGATTCTAATGATTCCAAGAAGATTCACTTTATGATCCTTAACTAAACATGGATAGAGAGCTTTTGCCGAAACCTCTGCATTTGAAGGGACGGTGACCGGGTAAGAAAAAAGAGTGCTGCATTGCAGCGTTCTTCGCTTGAATTTGAAATGAAAACACTCCTTGAAGGTAATAGACGGTCCTTAGAAGAAAGAGTACAGCTAAGTAGTATGTGCGGAAGAAAGGCCTTTGTAGAGTCCTCTGAGATCAAATAAAAGTCTGCTTGTCGAAATGTCTTAGGTTAACGGGATTCTAGGTTATATCAAAGAGGACTTTTCTACTTGAAATTCTTCATTTTACAACTGGAAAACAAGTAAGGTAAGAAGCCTTCACGAAGGTCAGCGATTGTTTCCAGCAGCTCCAGGGGATTCTTCGATTCGACAAAACAAAATAATTACCATAATTTGAACAGAAAAACTGAGAATGAAAAAGAAAAGAAAGTGGGAATCAGTGAAGACAGATCCGAGCAACTCTGACCAGGTGAGGAAAATGGCATGACGTATGGCATTGCGCTGCAGTGCAGTGGATGCAATTAATTGAGAGCACACGGCCTCATTAACACACCCGACGACGGCTCTGCTGCATCCCAACTCATTCGAAAAGACTTCGTGCCCTTTAAAAGTTCATATACACAATGGTAATCCTGTAATTCTAGCCGAGATATCAAATATGCTGAACGGATAAAAAAGAAGAAGCAAAAAAAGACGATTCGAGTTTGTTAAGCTGCATTCGGTGCTCCTCGGAATCGCACTATAGCCGGAAAAGAAAAATTTGAGCAAAAAACAAGGTTCTGGATGAATCAACGACATTCCTCCAAGTAATTCAGGAGATGATTCTGTTGATTTTTGGTAGTCTTTCTGCCCCTGCTGTCTGACAATTTGTGGATGTGACAAGTGTTACACAAGTGTACAAGGACTTATTTTTGTTCGATTCGCACCAGTAAACCAAGCCAGAACCAGGAAATAGAAACCTTCGTGTGCATTTTTATTTGCGCACCTCTCGAATGGGTATGTCTAAGTGCGCATTGTTCTCAAATGGTGGTAGTCATGCTAATAGGCATTGCTTGAATGAAGAGAAAATGAGTACGAAGCCCCGTAACTCTCTAACTGGATGGTACCGAGGGAAAGAAGCGAAGCGCAAGATTAGCAGAGCTATCAGCTGCGCATTCCACGTCAGGGAAGAGTTTTCCAAGAATTCACTGTCGCTCACTCCAAGAAGGCACTGGAGGCACCGAGGACAACAGCCGTAGCCGTCAATCAAAAAACGTATAAAAGCGTTCAAAGTGTCCTCGACACTTCTGGGAATTGCTGCGTGGCCTGATCGGACTGGAGATCGTCTCCGGAATTTCGAATCACAGAAACGCCGGAAGGAAGTGGTGCGGAGAGATTTGGAGGCTGCAACTTGTGTGCAGAGTCGCTGAGCTCAGCAGACATGATTAACGGGCATTTCTTGATGTTCGAGGGAAACTGCCCTTTTACCCAGTTAAAGTTCGGCTCTCACGCAACCTCTCATGACTTTCTGCTTGTGTCTCCAATAAAAAACTTCGCAAAAACTTCGAAGCGAAAATGAACACAATGAGTTTAGAGCCATAGAGCTACGGACATTCACGAAAATGAAGCAGTGACCGCCTAGAAATGTTCGTACGTAGTAGCTCTACATGCACTCTTCATTTCCCCCTGGGACCACTTTCTCTACGTCGTGCGCAACGACGGCAAAAACGGTTAGAGGCAACATCGCGTCAGACAGAGTACACTGAAGAAAAACAGAACACATTTGGCGAGGAACTCACAAATGAATGGCGACAGGCACGTGTCAGCAGGTCGGCTTCTACTGGGTCACTTTTTCCACTCTGCCCTTCTCTTTCTGTTGACCACGTGAAATTTGACCAGAGGTCAGCGCTGATCTCACGTGGATGTGACCCGGTGCAGTCGACGACTTATGATAATTTAAATATTGCAAGTTTGTATTTTGTAAATTCTTGTATTAAAATTGAACGAATTTCATCGATTGACCGTAGACGGTCACGAGATAGAATTCCTACTTGAACTTCGGTTGAAGAAACGAAAAAAAACGAAACGCGAGAATAAAGGTAAACAGCTGGGAACTGGCTGTAAGAGTACATAGATAAGACAAAATAATGGAACAGTATGTTCTTTCCCAAAATCTCACCACATTCCCGTGTTTGTTATTGATACTAGCGGGTACGCTCCATTCTGAAGGCAAGAATGTTCAAATTCAAATTTATTTCAATGAGAACATTTCACTCACACCGCCTTTACTCAAGTAAAAACAACACAACTGTGAACCTGAGTTACAAGAATTACAACTGACAATTTAGCGGTTCCCATAAACGGATAAATGTCCTTTATGTCAAAGTGGCACCCGCCATCCGTCTTCACATAAATCTTAACCAGTTGACCTACCCACTTATACCTCCTATATTTTCGGCCAAATTATAGCCATATCGTGAGCATTATACGGTATATCTTAGAGATTCGGATAAGAAAAACCATCCAATGCGAGTGAATTATTTCTTATTTTTCGCAAACGGCTCCACAAGTCGCTATAACCCTGAGAGCAGTTGTGGGGAATGGAAAAAATAAAGTTACGAATACGAAAATGCACAATACACGAGTATGTTGTGCAGAAGAATATGGACTTCGAACCATTCGCTCTGCTGCACCCAGTACCGTTTCTGCTCCGTGTTATCGAGTTGTCGCGACGTCCCCTTCTCAGAGACGGCGTTACACAGTCGCTCCACAGTCACAATCCAGCAACTTCAACAAACTTTCAAACACCTCTGCTTTGGTCCTGCGTTTGAACGCAGTGTCCGCGGAAATATGTCTGTTGTATTTCGGTTAGTTGCACTGATTTTTAAATGTCAGGACGTAGGTTTCAGAAGTGTCTGCGAAGGTGCGGTGCACCACATGTTAATTCTGACACGACACCCGTCAGTGCATCTCATGATTCAACTTCTTACATCAGTGGAACTGACGAAATAAAAGCGTATAAAGTAGATTTGCTCTGGAGTTACCCAGTATAACGACTTTTGCACCTCTAAGAGTGAAATCCGGGGAAGAGATGGAGAGAAAACCAGTAGAGAAAGAGGATTTGTAGGGGTTAATTACAATCTGTTGGATAGACATCGTTCTTTTACTTTTCTAAAATATCGCGCTTATTTAACACAATAAATAGCTTCTTTTCATTTCGTTCATCAACTCCGCAGGAAAAGTGTTGAAAGTCATAGTTAGGGAGGTAATGGAGTCGCCAGGTCTTAATCTTTCGAGGTGGGAAACGACGAGGGATCCTTATGAGCCACCTGAAATTTATGGCAAGTGAAGGCTATGACATTTGTTTGAGTACAGAACACGATAAAATACTTGGTGGGTCTGAGACGACAATTGAAAAACACATTATATTGCAGCCGTCGTGAAGAGCCGTAGATTGTGGTTGGGAGAGTCACCTTGGTTTGCTACCACTTATAAAGGTCATGTAAAAAGGGTATATGAAAATCCGAAGAAGTACAAAAAGACCACCTTCACAACAGCTCAGTGAAATAACAAATGCAAGATCTTCTGTCACGATCATGGACGGTTCCTTGTTCTCGATGTAATAAAAAGTAGCCACACGTGTATTCACAGCAATCAGAAATACAAAATATTCTTTTCTTGACTGAAATTTATCGCTCCTCGCACCGAACCACGCTGTTGCTATGACGTTTCAAATTTTTCTGCAGAGCTCATTTGCTATAGGAACGGTAATAAATTCTGTTCAAATGTGGGACTATACCAAGCTGTGACCGTTGCAGGTTCAACAAAACAGAAAATTATGAGCAGAGGAACAGATTCTCAGTGACAGTGCAAAAATAAAGATGAGAATAAGAGAAAAGAAGGGAGAAGCATAAAAAGGATAAGAATAGAAGAATAAGAATGATAAGAGCGGCTGCAGTAAAAGTGAAAATAAGTTGAAAGTGGGAGATGGCATTATATTCATGTTAAAAATTTGACTATAGGATTGAGAAGGGGACCATGTGAAAGGATGAGCCATCGTAGCGTGACATATTCAGCAAGAAGACTACAAAACTCTTCATCAATGTTTATAATTTAAAAAAATAGCGAAGGATGCGTTGTTGAAGAAAAGCTTTTAATTTTGTCACATTAAAAAATTTTGAAAAAGTGGTTTCTTCACTTAGATTTCGAGCTGCTCGAACTGCAGCTGCACTGGTCGCACACATCTATCCAATTTCGTAGCACTAGTGATTTCAATCCAATAGAAAACCCAAACCCAATAGAGGTGGAAGAGATTCGCTGCAACACCGCTGGAAACTCAGTAAAATGTCACCCAGAGATCCCGAAATTTCTGACCAGGCTGTATTCCATTCAGATCATTTCGACTCCTTTATTCAAAATATCTTCTTCCACCGCATTTTTTAAATGTTGTCATTCATCTTCCCTGGGATTCCGGATGCTACGCTGGGCCACGCATTAAGGATACTAATCGACTATTTTTTTAGATACTTTGTCCCTTCACGCCACTTCACGTGTTTTACGAGCGTACATTCGATACAAACGCTGCACAGTTGTTTCTTCGACACATGTGAGAAGTACATTTTCATTCATTCATGAGGGCGCTGACAAGGTGGTCAGCGGCTTTTCTCACCTCTCGCGTTTTTCCGTTTTTGCAGAGAGTTTCGCAGACATTACTCGTGGAGAGATTGCTGGAATACATAGCGTGGTGTCAGCGCTCAAAGCGTAGTGGTTAATGAAGTTTGGAAAATTTCCTTCATAAAAATGATTTATTTGGGGGAATGCGAGGGATTGCAGAAAAAAGGTCATTTTGCATGTAACCCAGCCAGGGTCCATTGTGCAAATGATCTTTCATTTATGGCAAACGCCATACGTTGCGGTCATCAGCGAAAAAACTGCGATATTTGCATTCCTTGATTTCTATACATATCATAAGAAAAAGGGAGAAAAATCTTTTCAAGGATAGTGTTCTTCAAGTTTTTTCAAGAATGTTTTTCCACACAAATAAACACCATTAATAGCTTCTTGTTAGAATAACTATTTTCTTGTAAAAACTGAGAAGCTAAGGAAAAATTGCTTTTGCTGGCAACTATACAAGAAAAAACCTCTTAGGTGGCAGTTTTTTTTTAATTCCGACAAAAAGCGTGCAATACGGAATATCGGTTCAAGGGGGATTCATTAAGATTTTCATAGCCTTTTACTGTTGGGGTCAGCTGATTTCTATTCTCACAAGAATAATCTACCTTGGAAAAAAGTGTTTCCACCATTACTAACGTACATAATTACAAACACATATAGCAGTCAACAAGTGGTGCTGTGACTCTAGTTTTGTGAATCTTTGAGGGCGGGCATAGGAGGCTGCAGACAAACGAAAAACGCTAATAATAGATCCTGCGTAAAGACAACGAACGTTTCCTTTCATTGGGAAGAATTGAGAAGAAGAATGAGCTAAACATTTCGATGGACAAGGCCAAGATTCTATGAAAAAATAACATGTAGTTCAGAACTGAAACAGAAGGAACAGAGAACGCCGGATTCACGCCCCATTGGGGCAACCAACTCTTATGTGGGGACACACTCAGATGTATCAACTCTCCAGGGAGTATCTCTAAGTTGAAGGAGGAGAACAGAGAAGAAAAAATAAGATGAATGTAATAAGACAGGGTTGAGCATGGCATACACATAGCGAGATCAGAACTAGCTGACTTCAGAACTCGAGCACTGAAAGCAGAACTATTTTAACTGATAAAATTGTTCGATGAAGCCAGTAAAAGTTCGCAGATTTGAACGAATTTGCCAGAATACTGATATAATTTTGACATATAAACTTGAGAGCAGGTTGAGTGTTTACATACCAGAAGAATATCAAAAGAAAATACCACGATGGGAGATACAACTTTATAAAGCGAAGTAAAATTGGGAACACTCTGCTTCATGCGTGAGCACAGTCGAACAGAACTCACTGCTGACAAACTGAGTGTTTCACTAAATATGTAAACAGATAAATACTGAATAGTCTTGAAACCACTAAATATAACTGGATCCAATTAACAGGAGTCTTTTTCAGTTTAGTCTTTTTTTCTATAGGAAGAAATAGCATGAGAAACACAACAGCTGACGTGTAGTACGTTACGATACAGCTCCGTATAAAGCACGACAAACAGAATAAACAACAACTGACGTCAAGATTGCGTGCCGGAAGCGAAGCGCGGACAGATCGCTTGCAGAGGTCAACCGGAGCTGTTCATGCTACATTCTGTACTAACAAAGTTGATGACGTCAGTCGCTGAAGCAGTGAACTGCTACAATTCACAGCGAGCAAGCAACTCTTGTAACGTAACTCTGGGAGTTGAATCTGGTTTAAGCCCAGGGTCGAATCCAGATCAACATGTAATTATGGATCTGTGGTCTAAAAAACAGCTGTGGAGTGCATGCAAATGTCACTTAGCTTTTACTGCATCCAGGAGAAGGTTCAGTTAGTGCACTGCAGTTGGAGTCAACTATCAACCATCCCCGTAATAAGCCTACTGAGGCGGATACACCCATTAGTTGCGACCGTTCCAAATTTATTACTTATTAGAAGCTACAAAACGTTGTTTATTATCATTTATTTATCGTATAATAAAATAAATGGATAAATATTATTATTATAATATTTATCCATTTATTTTATTTATTATTACCATAAAATTGTAAAACGTTTGCGGTAAAACGTTGTGTTGTGGGCTCCTCGGTATCGCTGTACTTTTCAACTTCTTCCTACTCTTTTTTCCATGTCATTCTTTCTTTTACTTTCATTCCGTCATCTTCTCTCTTCTCCCTATTGTGTTAAGTGTCCGTGTTTCCTCCCATTAGTTTTATATTTCGAGAATGTTCCTTCCTAGTTGCTATTGTTACTCCCAGTGCTACAGTTTTAATCTTAATCTACAGAATCAAATAAAGTTTTCCGCTTACCCTCACGACTTTTTCACATCCGGAATGACTCCAACTCTTCCGGAGTTTCCTATCTTGCACTCCTTAAGCTGCAACGTTTAAACGCAAAGGCGAAAATTTCCTGAAATTTGGTTCTCTCCAACAGTCAGCGAAATTCTCCTGAAAATACACAAATCAGCTGGATCAAAAGCGTCAGATTTATTGACCTACTTACTACTTGTTTTATTACACCCACTCTAAACAGTGAAATAAAATGTGCAAAGTGTATTTTGTCACTTTTATGAATCAAGGAGTCATGTCATGAACTGAACAGGCGGTTGAGCGAGAGCCACCACCGACCAGACCTCTACGGTACAGCTGACGGAACACGACATGCCGAAAGTAGCCACGGCGGAACCTCCTACCGACTGCGCCACACCGCCCCCAGGAGCGGAGATGTCGCGCAAAAGCAGATTGCTTGCAGTGTTCACAGGTAAACCATTTTTCGCTGCTAATGTCCTTCTTTTCTGGAACTCAAAAGTAGTATTTCAACCAAATTTCAATTATATTTCTAAGAGCTGCCGGAATGTTCGCAATAGCAGTTATATTGCGAATATGTAACTATTATTTTACTTTTTAAACAATGTATATGAGTAAAGAAGCATACATTATTGTTGCGCAATTAGCTGAGAATCGGTGTTGCTAGGATATGTCAGCATGTAATTTTTGATAAATAGGGTTTACTTGAAGTTTTAGGAGTTCTCTTTATATCCAGTTGATAGATATCGCGTTTTTAAGGATGTCCAGATATTACGAAAGAGATCGAATCGAGGCGAATTATGAAAAAAAGATCGGCAATCCTTCTTTCGAAGAAGTGACTAACTAACTAATTCCGTACCGAACCAAACAGAGGATTCTTTTTTTTCTGTCACGTTTCCGACACGAGGCTCCTCTGTGTACTAGTCTCTGGGAACAGAAACAGAGCCTGAGCAAAATCTTTCAAATTAATGCTCCTACATTTAATATCTCATAGAAAAAGCTCTCCGGAATCAATATGAAGTTTCATAGTTACCGCAGGAAAATTTCACATTTTTATACATCGTCCATCCTTTGGATCCGTTCTTTTCCCTGACATGGTCATCTTAAGATCAGTCGTGTTTTGATTATGGGATGGGTTTGCTTTTTCACTTAGCCCGTGGCCCGTGGTATAGTGTATCAGAATAACTGGTTCGTTGGGAAAATGATTCCCACGGGATTAAACACCGAATATATTGTATCAGAACGGTTAGATGTTGCCCAAGTGAGGAAGTGTTCGGTGAGAAAAGGAATTTTTCCAGCGCTTGCAAAAAGAGCGGCTGATGTATAAAAGTCCCAAATTCTTTTAGAAGCGCAAAAGTTCGACTTTCCTTGAATCTTGGCATAATGACTGGGAGTATTTGATTGATACTGTCAAGCAGTAGCCAAGGTTGTTAACAGTCTTTTATTAGGGCTAACGTTTCGGCGTTGTCGCCTTCGTCAGAGCCTGGAAAGTGCAATATATCCTCCCAAATGCCTCATCCAAAACAAGTAATCATCCCCTAATATGTTACACCCAGAAACAAAAACCGAAAGGGCCCAAATCAAAAGACTGTTAACAATCATGGCTACTGCTTGACAATATCAAACAAATTCTTTTGCCTATAACATTAAAAGTTTCAATTCACAACTATTTAGCACCTTACGTTAACTCACAGACGGCTGTTTCTAGGATTACGGGAAAAATTACTATGCGTTCGGTAAGGGATCAGGTAATAATGCTGGCCATCCAGGAGGAGCTCAGTCAAGAGATCAATGCGTTAGACAGAAACCGCGTTCAGAAGATGTGCTTATATCTCGAGGGTTTGAAATTGTACTTTTTAGGGATAACACAGCCCGAGCCTTAGCCTGCACACGAGGGAAGGAGCGAGGAGCAAGATTCTGTGGCCTTCTGCGAATTGCAGAAACTGGCACTGGAAATCGAATAGCACATACAGATGTGCGGTACACACAGCAGAGAAAACAACTGCGCAGTAATCAACGATAAACGGCAACGGTCAGAAATTCGAAAGCTTGAGGAATGGATGTGATTTGTTCCTCGCAGAGGTTTCTCAAATGTCGCTATGGATCGGGCAGATCGTATCGCGGCGGCAGCACGAGCTGCAAGTGTTTGCGAATGCTGAGAAACTATTGTGGCGAATACAAATCCTTCCAACTAAGTGCTGAAAGGCTGAACCGATGATTTGGGAAGCTCAAGGACTCTAAAAGGTCTAAAGAGCTTTCGGAAGGGGATTGGTGGAGCGTTTTTTGCAAGAACAAGCTTTCGAACGCTACTGGACTCGGTGGTATTTGGGGGATCTGATGGAGACGCCTTTCCGCAGGAACTACCAGGCTGATTTTTTGGTGTCTAAGGGCATCAGTGAATCAGAGAAAGTTCCTACCGAGTCAAATCCTGCCAATATCAAAGTAGAGGAGGACCCCCTCCAGAGGAGTCCCGCGACCTTCACCTGATTACGTGGCTGGTGCATTTTATATGATCTTAACGTCCACTGGTATGTCACTCGAATACTCAGCAGTGGGGAGTGGTCTCCGACGTACACAAACTACTCTCACGGATATTTCCAAAATAACATGGCTACATGAGTGACTGCTTCGTGAAGAATCATCGACTGCAGATTAAAAATTGTCTAACTCGAGCGAATAGATTTGGTCCCGCTGCTGCTCTGCTCCCGTCTTATCTTGAGTCCGTCGAGATGAGGAACAATCTTGTGGAACAGGGTACCACACATTGATTGGACCCTAGAAGTTGGATATTTTTGTGCGTGTATGACTTTGTGTGTATGGATAACATCGAGCTGCCAAGATATTTTCTCAGCAGAGAGCGGAGTCCAAAATGTGTTCGGCTAGTTAGAATTATTTAGAAATCAATGTACGAATGTGCGCTTCAAGTAGTACGGCAAAAGTAGTCCAAATCGTACGGCTGACGGGCTTTTGCATTTGGACATTATTCCTATTCTTGGGGTAGAACAGAATAATCTGTGCCGAGGAATTATTTGACCAAGTAGAAACTGGTACGTCTTCTAGAAGTGCGAAAGTTCGACTTTCGTTGAATCTTGGCATAGAGATTGCAACCTGTCGATAGTCAATTCTTTTTGATCATGATCATGATCTGACTTTCCAGGCTCTGACGAAGGCGACGACGCCGAAACGTTAGCCGTAATAAATATTGTTAACAATCTTGGCTGTTGCTAAATTGACTATCGACAAGTAGAAACTGCTTCAATGGAAACCGCTAAGCGGATGCGATCTGTCAATCTGGCATTACACAATCGTGGTGTTATCTCGCCCGACTTCCAGAAGGCGCTAACTACCACCAGTATGGGGAGAAGAGTAAAAAAACGAGCTCTGCCGCAGTTGTCGTGGGCCATAAAACGATTTTCAGAGCGATTGATACCGCGCGAGAGACCTCCGTGCTAATCGAGTGCGGATGCTCATAAACCTGAGAACTCATAAACCACCTAACTGCCTAAAAATGCAAATAAGTGGCTAGTTCTGTAATTCACGAGCGCGGACGGAACGATGAGAAGCTGAATTGTGTCTCAAAGACTATGGTTTGCCAAGGGCTGGATGTTATCTGAACAGAAACGTATTGACCCTGCAAGAGGGTTCTATACTCACATGACGAGCAGAGTCTTGATTCCTAACGGTCGAGAGATTTGTCAAATGCGATGTCGAATGTTTTCCAGTGTCTTCGAAACTGCAGCACATATCGTATCGGCCTATAGTCACCTGTGGACAAAAATCATTGTGGAAAGACACGATGTTGCTCGAGTGTTGTGCTTGTCGATCAGGAAGAAGTATGAAGTGTAATGACCGTAATGACCGTCATTACGCATCAATCGCTTGTCGCTGACTTGCCTCGCAATAATATCACCTCACGAATCTGACGTGATATGGATTTCCGATGATCAAAGACTAGATCGTAGATTGCAGAAACTGGTGGGATCCCACCCATTTCTTCCTTATCGCCGTGAAAAATTGCCCGGAAGATGCGGCTTCGAGCGTTCCGGTGCGCTATTTTCTACAACGAGTTCTATGGGAGCGCGCTAGCCTTGTGCTGCGCCGCATCCTGCGGGCGGTTTTTTTTACGGCAACTAGGAAGAAGTGGACGGAATCACCCTCTTTCTCACAATCTACGACCCCGTATAGGCGGTGCCTTTGAAGGAATAACTCTTTCTCTTTATAGTGAAGGAGTACCATGCAACACACTCGGCCTTCAGTGCAGAGTAGCGGAAACGATTTGAATAGGCGAGGATTCCACCTCATAGTTCAGCCGTACTTTTTCACGGGAAAATTTGGTAAATATGGGATTAATAGTAGTCCTCCAAAGGATACGAAAGTGGAATTTTTGCACCAGTTCTAATCTGAGGGTGGTACTGAGAGAGGAAAGTGTATAGTTGAGGTTTTTTCATCAATTCCGTGAGTCTGTAAAAGGTGGTGAGGTAACACCTAACTTTAAACAAAATATCCGTTTAGAGTTATCTGACAGGACGGGCGCTTTGGTTGAGAGCGTAAATGGTAAATGCGAATCAACTAGAAGAGTATTTTCTCAAAATCAAAATTCCTAGAGGTGTTTAGTGCTATCACCGAAGCAGGCCACTCGTTAAGTGGTCGCTAAACTCGTAGGTGTACGGACACATTCAAAGTGTTGACAGATGAAGGTACGAATTATGTCACTAAGCCATGTGGGACTTTGAAACGCTGTCTGTGGTATATAAGGGCCTTATGGATATTTTTATTCTATCGATAATATTAAGAGCTGAAACAGGTAGAGTCAAGCTATCCGAGGTTCCCAACTTGGTTTTTGAAACCATCAGTTCCTCAGACGGCTATGCCTGCGCAGAGGCAAGGAGGGAGGAGGGAGGGGAGGTGGACGGTATTAGTCTTCTAATCTATAAAGTAATTTACAAAGGACAGTTCGACTGGACCTTTTCTTTCCGATGGGACCCTTTTAGCGTGTTGTCAACACTGCCAACAGCTGTCAAACGCAGTGCTTTCCTTGACGAACTGTTCAAGAACTCAAACTAACAGCATATCGCGCATCTCTGACTTCCTTCCTGACGTTATTTTACTCGAACTCTTTTCTACCACTGTTATTCCCAACTTCAATTGCTTTTCCGTGAAAAGATGTGTGTCTTAGACAAAGAAAGCGTTTCTGGTGCAAACTGAAATCCGTCGCACCAAGAATCCGAAGATTTTATAAAGCGACACGTACATACTAGTGGTATTTGTCAAGCAGCAAGTACTGCCTCCCCTGGATCATGCGAGTGCCGCAAGCGCGTGGATCATTGCTAATTAGAAATCACACTCCAAGTGAGCCCTTCATCGCTGGTGTTCTCGGGGCGATCAGGACGCGGACTAAGGATTTCAGTACCTCTCAACCTGAACCCAGCATTTATTTGAATAACCTCCGTAGTCTACTCTCAATTAACTCTGTTTTCAAATTCGGCTACTCTAGGAACATTATCGGAGGACGATCGAATTCAGTAACGTCTATCGATCGAAAAGACAAAGCGATGTGGTCTTTTGATGCAGTCTGGAGACGCTTATCAACGCAATCCGATAATTAATCGTGTTCTTTTCCAGCGAAATGAAGCAGATAAGAAGTAGATTAAAGAAAAGGGTCAAGTAACTCAGATCGAAACATCGTCGGGGAGCACCAGTTTCTGGTGCTGCCGCGAAGAAGAATTGGTGAGACGCCTGCGTTCCGGTAATGTACATCTTGGAATTGTTACTTTACATTGATACTTCTGTTGGTGTTAACTCGGATTGATTTGACAACCTGTGTAGAATTTGTATACAGTCTCAGCCAAAGCAGTCCCAGCCATTCTACTTTCGTTCTTGATCGCCTTCAAGGTGCTTTTACAACGGTATTTGGAACAGTGTATTTTGCTGGACCACTCAACTGTGCTCTTATTTCTGAAAGTGAATAACTAAGTCAATCGGGCTCAGCGGGGAACCGAAAAAAATCCATCAAACCTTCGCCTTTTTTCATGGATTTTGTTTAACCCTCATTCTCATTGTTTTCACATGGTGTCCACAGGTCTATTTCTCTGCATGGCAGATCGTTTGTTCGGTGAAGACGGTGGCAGATGCACGCGACCGAGTCGCCGCAATCTCTGGCTTCAATAGATTGCAGCTTTCCTTTTTTGGAACCTTACTGAACTGAAACAATACCAAGAGAAAAGAGAGCTTTATAAAGGTTCCCAGGTGCTCCGCACGAACTTTCTGAGACTTATAGGCCATTTCAGAGCGAGTTACCTGTGATGGCAACGATGTTTTGAAACGGAGGGGGGGGGCAGCATTGTAACAGTGAAACAGTTCCGTAGACTAACGAGTATTCCACTGAGACGAGTTCACCGCCGATTTACCATGAGCTTAGCAGCCAATTCGATATCGTCCAATTCAGTCAACACGCTTTGTCGGCACAAATACCGGAGCACCGTGGCAAAACCTAACCTACCTCCTGATTTCGTGTCAAGATACCTGAACTTACCAGCCATTTTATTTTATTCATTTTAGCCTTTCGTCAATCGTGACCATATAAAAAAGGAATATCTGAAGGTTTCATTCATTACATGATAAACCGACTTGCCGATAAAATCGATGTCAGTGATTGATTCGAACTGATAACTGACAAATCAACTCTGACAGATAGATTCACATAGTTGCAAACAAAACTGCCACACGCGTTCTTTTTTTCCATCAAGGTTTTTCACATTTTTAATCCTCGACGTAGGGTGAGTAAGCGCATATGAATGACCCCAGACGACTTAGTCTTCAGATAAGGAGTGGTTATCAGGCAGTTTGTGGCCGACAACCACGGGGTTAGAGTGTAACTTATCACTCGCCACCACCAAACTCTCCATCACCGCAATTGTCATTTAGCACCGGTTGTAGGAGGAGTGTTTTCAGTTGTGTTCCACTAGGTCCTCGATTGTGTAACGTTGTGTTCTTCCTTGCACTCACTAACACACTCCTGATTTGTCTCGCTAAAGCCTCCAATGTACGCTTGTGTTCACCTCTCAAAGTGGAATACTGATGTAAGGATGTACCGCAAACTTCACACCGGGCATATACGCAACACATAAAATCGCTACCTTCTTCTCCGAAACTGCGTTCTTACACCTCGCATCAAATATTTGCACAGTGCAGCTTTATAAAGGTCCCTAAGAAGTGATGGCATTTGCAAAAACTCAGCTTCAATCAGCAAGTGATAGCTGTAGTAACAACTGCTGCTATAAGTGATAAGATACCGTATAATTTGTTCCAAACCAAAATTAAGTGAAGAATGTAGACTTCACCCCAAAAGACATGGGTTAAAATTAAATCATGAACGGACACCTTTTCTTTTGCTCGGTAGACCTGACTATGTACTAAGAGGATGAATAAACAGGAAACTACGTTTGTAAAACAATAAGATATGAGATATGTGATGTAATGCAATTTTAATCTAAGTTCGATGTAATGTAGCTATTTGAAATATTCAACTCCACCGAAATAAATGAGAAAGAAAGAATGATTAATTTTTCCATAAGTCTACAAAGACTCGCTGCCTACCTGAAGTTCAGAGTCCACTAGAAAACGGTATTAGGCGCATTTTATTGTCTTATTTTTGGAGAACCAGTGAGCCTCCAGCGTCAATTTCCCTTTCTCGGATAGTCACCTTTAGCCAAGCGAAAAAGTGCCGAATGCAGAGACGAACAGAAATTTTCATCCCTCGATGTTATAAGAGACTGAGAAAGGTCGCTTAGCAGCTTAAAGCTGTCTGAAATCACAAATAAAATCCTTTTCCCATTCGTGTGATTTCAATCCCCTAGAAAAATTTCCAAAATTTTCTGGTTTATAAAAACATTGTTGAGAATATTCATATTTCTGTGAGAACTTTTTTATTTGTAAAATTGCTTATTGCGCTAAATTCTCAGTTCGCAACTGAAGCAGTTTCAACACCAACTGGCAGGTGATGCTCGGCAGTAAGTTTCATTGCGATTGCGCGATCGGTCGATGGTTCGGAAATGTTTCGGAGTCGACCAAGCTTCCCATTTCTCCATGTTCGATAATTTAGCACCAGATTTGTCTGGGTAGATAAAACCACCAAATTGGCACATCGGGTAGGCCCCGCAAGTCATTGTGCCTTCTGGATACTCGTTCGTAAATCGCAAACGCATTGGCTTATCGCAGATGCGTTGATGAACGTCAGGCACTTCATCGTCTGATCCTCTGTCATGAAATTACGCAGTTTTCACCGTTTACTTTAGAAATCACGCGGCACCCGTGGGTACACAAAGAAGTGACAGCAATGTTTTAGTTCAGAAAAACTAGCGATGATGTTTTGATAGAGGATAACCGGAGTTTAAAATGTCCAATTTAAATCCAAGTCCAATCTAGTCCAATTCCACACATGTATTGTTGTAATTCATTTACTTTCTTGATTTTAGGACCCGAAATCCCTTCATCACGCTTAGAAAAGCTTAGAAAATGCTTAGAGCAAGGATTTCACGAAACTGACATTGTTGAGAGCTTTCCGCGAACAGACAGATGGTAGGGGTAAGAGTGTACTGACGAACTGATGTCAACGTGATCACATTCATACTCTGAACTACTTTTTCTATCCAGTTAGAGACTCTTACGTCGTTAATTTCATATTCACTACTATTCGGTTATCCTCCCAGACAACTCTGGTAACGATTTGTAATTATTGTTCATACATTCATTCCCGTCTTTACAAATCGAGAACGAGTAAGTGGCGAGTACACTTGGGACGGCGATTACTAAACCATAACGGATCTCTACCCTTCCTCACTCCTTGCAAAGTGCTCACTTCCGGTGCTAGACTAAACACGGTTCTATAGGGGCAGCGCTCCTGTGCTCGGTGTTTCTTTGTTTTAGCAGCAGTCCCTTTCCTCTCGCACGTACAGCCAAGTTAGTGGAAGCCTTTTATGATACCGAAGTTAAGTTCTTCGCTGTCTTCACTAATATCGATCTCTGACCACAACTGCAAAAATTTCGTTTCCCCCAAAGCTATAAAGTTTCCGAAGGCGTCTCAACATTGTGATACTCTTTTGCGTTTACAGCCCTCGTTATTTCAAGACAATGACACTGAAGAAAAAAACGAATCTATTCTTTCTTTCGTAGACAGATGAATGAAATAAAGAGTTAGTTTTATTTTTGATGTAAAAATATATATGAATAGACTGTTTAGAAACCTTCAGCAAAATTACAGCCTCCGAAGTTCTCTTTTTTTGAAAAATGTATGGAATTTTATTTATTTGTTTGTTATTTTTTATTAATTCTATTTTATTTACTCGTTTTTCACCAAAAACTCCTTCCTTTGATACTCTGAGGCAATAATTCTAACCGAAAAAAGTCTCGTAATGTAAAAAAAGTGTCGTATGTACGTGGTGGTGAGATGGTCTGATGATAAGTGGTTGTTGGAAAGGCAAAGGTGCAAAAATCTGCACAACTTGGAATCTGTCGATAATTGCTTCTGCAGTGTTACTGTCAGCTTGGTTATTTTTTTTCAATCGCTAGAATCTTCTCTAAAATTTCTTCTGTCCTTGCTTTCATTTTGTTGGTTTGGAGTGTCTATTAAAAAGGTTCTGTATGAGTTCTTCTCCTCCACTAATGTTGAAGAAAAGTCAATTTTCGTCTTGTCAACCTTTCAGTCGAACGTTTTGCCATTCTTTCTTGTTCGTGCCTATTCTTTCCCATAAAAATAGATAGTTCTGCTAATAAAATGGATTCAACTCATCTCCTGGGCATACATAAAGTATCAGCACAGGTCCTGGTAAGCATAATGTTTCGGAACGCTACGATTGAACGATGAAGGAAAAAAATACAATTCTCATTTGTCATCACTTAATACCGTTTATACTTCAATGACGACGACTTTCTTCCGAATCTGAGATTCACGATATCTGATCGCGGTACCATGTTCCAACAGTCAAGTTTTTTCATGCCGCAGATCAATTGTGCCAAGTGATCCCACCTCCGAAGAGGAACCATCATTGGTTCAGTTCATTCTCTATCATATCTCAAAATGAGTATTTTTCTTATTCATTATTGCCGCTCTCAACGAACCAGTTAGTCAAATAGTGTAATTTTGAAAAGCAAATATTGAAAATAGTTCTGTTTCTAGTGATGTGGGCATTTTTTCCTGGTGCTATTGCTTTACTGTGTTCAGCATTTTTCTTGTTCCTTCGCAACAGATCCAGAAAAGCGATCAAACTACCACCGAATGTCTCTAGAGACAAGCAATCTCTTCCTGTCAAGGTACCGTTAACTTTTTCTTATATTCGTCTTTCAATTTCGTATTTTTTCTCCTCTTAAGTTAAGTTTAATCTGAAACCTCCTACAATTTAGAAACCAATCATATAAGGTAGATCTGAACCACGGCACTGAGAAGAGTGTTTCTGTTTAATGCGCGTGTGTTATGTCTGTGTGTGTGTCACGTGAATCGAAGAAGAGAGGGAGGGAGGTTCCACGGCGTCGAAATGGCGAGCCGGCGCCAGATAGCTTTAAAACTGGGTGGATTGGGTCCCAATTCACCCAGTTTTAAAGCTTGGAGCGAGAGTCGGCTTGGAGTGCCGGCATTGAAAAACGGTAAAATGGGGCGAGATGGGTCCCATGGCATGGAGTTGGTGTGCTGGCGTCAAGAAGCGGTAAAATGAGGTAAGACGGGTCCAACGGAATTGGTATGCCGTGGTCGAGTAGTTTGGCGCAAAAGTTGGATGAGGCGTTGCAACCGTTTCATAATAAAACTATGAAATCCTTCGTCTAATTTCATACAAAAAGGAAAGTCAGAAAAACACAGTTCTTACTTTACAGAAAAAGCCACTATTATTAATTTTCATTGATCACTAAAGGCGACCGAAGCGAACATCACGAAACGTCTGAAGTCTGGCTTTAGCGGGACGTTCAGACTGAAATCATTAGTAAACGACAAATACATTTTATTATGGATTATCAAAGAAAAAAAGATTATTTTCTCAAAAGAAATAAATCACAGTTTTAGGGTGAATCTGGAGTATACAAATCTGGCCTGCTCACTGATGAAGACGAAAATGTAATTATGGATCTCTACCCGGGTATCGACACGCTTTGGGATGCTTTCAATCGAGGAATGAAGGTGAAACCATCCTACTTCCATCACAAATTAGTACTAAATATGTTTCCATTTGTAATACAAAGTGAGCGCTTCACAGTGGGCTCACACGGAAAGTCAGAAAAACGATGTCACTTCGCTGATGCTTCTTTAGAATGTCCTGAAATAAATCATTCGTTTCTTTGCTCTTCAGCCTTTCTTAACTGTTAAAGAATGATTTTATTTGGGGTCACTACTTCTATATCAAAATTAAATGAATTTTGATCCGACTGAGGAACGCGGATAACACGAGTTCGTCCTCTAAAAGACGTTTAAGAGAGCAATCCAATGCAGATTGTCCGAAAGAAGAAATGAAAACTCCTAATTGAGTTGAAAAGTCGACCGCTGACATTTTGGAAAGAAAGGAGTTCGATATTGTTATTGAACTTCCTTCAGTTTTCAAAAATATGCAAAAGAATATGTCATTTTCATCGGGTTCCTGTAGGAACTCGTGTAGAAAACAATCGACTGGCTTTCTTAAAATTAAATTGATGTGATGGATTCAGCAAAAGAGATGTTTTTTTCTACTGAAGAATCAGACCTATGGTGCAGAACTCATAAAAGGCGCAACCTGCTCTCAAACTTCATCACGATAGAATAAGAATAGAAAGCGTTCGTTTGAACACAGTGAATTTCCCCTACAGTTGCTACTGCTACTGCAGAAACGCGAAGTTACTCCGAAGTAATGGAAAATTCTGAAGAAGTGATTAGGTAAAAATTCCAATGATCCATCAAATTTTGTGGGCATCCACAGATTTCTGTTTGGTGTTGAAAAGAAGCACATCAATTATTGTATGACATATTATAATTTTCACCCAGTCTTAGAAAGTCTTGTATTTATGAGCTCACAGGAAAGTAATGATGGGCTCTGCGTCGGAACGCGCGCATCTGATGGAAAATATCGTTTCTGGAAGTACTCGGAGATTCTGCACGATTCCCAAAATGTCGCGTCTGCATTGATCGGAGATTTTGAATTGAAGCCAGGTTAGTTAGTGGTAACCCCTTTCGAGTACGTTGCTACCGTGCTCGAAAGTTCCCCTTCAATCACATATCTATACCTTCAATGCAGGTGATCGAATCGGCATTTATTCACAAAATCGACCTGAATGGCTTATTTGCGCTTTGGCCTGCATACAGCAGTCCATAGTGGTGGTTCCCCTATACGACACGTTAGGCGCAGACGCTGCCGCGTTCATCGTCTCAGCGGCTGATATCAGGTGGGTTTCCGAAGTCGCCCGAATCTCGAAACTTAAGAGTTAATTGCTCGAAGTGTCACCATCATGGAGAGTTCAAATGCGTCTGGACGGCATTTCTGTTCAACAAAACATCTTAACAGAGTTTAGTCATTTTTTGCTCAAAAATCCCTTTCAAATGAGGTTTCGGAGCGGTAAAAACGAACAGGTAGAATTTCTACCGCCGGCATTCCTCAGTTCTCTCAGTTCCAATGACAACATTAAACTATTTATTTCTATTAGGTTCTCTACTTCTTTCTTCTACACACGCCCTTTACAATTCCATAATTTTTTCCTTACGCTACACTAATCTTCTAATCTTTCGCTTTCAATTCCTTCTTTCCTTCCTTGGTTACCAAAGTTACAATTTTTTGTTCCAAAACCAAAGAAAAAATGTTTTCCCAAACTGAAAATTCTATTCCTTTTTGCATGTCTTGGCGAGTTTTATGGCTCAACTTCATATTTAGCACATTCGCATAAAGAGTCTCTCTGCCCTTCCCTTGCGCCTAACTAGCGCTGTCCTATATTCATTCACAAAATAAGTTCAGGTATTCCTAGTGTACTTATATTTACTTCACAAAAATGGAATGTCATGCTATCAACACTTTGATTTCTCATTTTTTCTTGAATTTCGATATTTCGTTTTTTCGTCGTAATACTTTCCACATCAGTTTTCGTCCATAACATCGAGCGAACAGTTTATGTTACCGCGGAACTTGCAGCTTAATAACTTTAGTAACCGTCTTGCCTAAGAAAAAGGAAGTTAGCACAAGAAAATAATAGTTACTATCACCCTGCTGTTGAGATCTACACGACTTTCAAAAAGGTGGAACGACTATTTGACTGGAAAATTTTAGAAACATTCTAGCATTTGGGGCTATCTTTGCATTTTGTTCACATCTAATCTAATCATCAAGGCCAAATGCAGATTCGCAAGCCAGGGACAATAATTTATTTGCCAGGAAAGCATCCATTCACAATTCATTCACATTCACAGTATTAAAAAGAAGTAGACAATACCATAAATATAAATCGTTTCAGTGTCGTAATCGTCGATAAAATGACAAAGGCACGGAGCTTAGCGTCAAAGAAGAACGCTATGGTTGCACTAAAAACCATAGTGATGGTGGAAAAACACGACGTCAGTGAAGTCGAAGAGGTGCGCCTACCACTTGTTTAAGATTTCCTCTCCAGCCAAAAAAGGCCCCCTCCTTCCAGAAAAAAAGATAGATGAGATGCTTTGTATACGATCAGAAAACCAATTGACAGGTTGAGACAGCAGAAGAAAAAGGAAACGACCAAGCAGGCAAACAGAAAAAAAGCACAATTACTCATACTCTTTCGAATAAGGTCTGAATCTGTTGAAACTGATGTAGTGAGGATGACTACTGTCAGATGCGACCACCGCCAGTAGAAGCTCCTTTTTCACCTGAATGGGTGATTAGGTTTTAGCACGTTTCTACAACAAAATCATCAAAGTGAATGTATGAATGGAGTACAAGATGTGCTACCTGTGTTGCGACTCGAACCAAAGAAATAATGTTGATCATTGATGCTTCCTCGTCGTCCATCACAAAATCGAGCAAGTATTTCGCATGTACTTCTCCAGGGATACCTGCGAGGGGTGCGTATCGTTAGGTACCCGCAGCCGATTATCTGCAGCCGGATAAGTGTCTGCAGAAGGGGTAGGCCAGAGCAGGTATATCTTGGGCTACCTGTGATCACTAAGCCACGCCCATCCATCACCCTGAGGTCATGAGCAATGCTTGTATTGCAATTACGTGATAGAGTTGCCTTCTACGAAGGTTCAAAGAACAAAAAGGCAACAACGTAGCAACGTAGAAAGTGGAAGAAAACGTAGAAAATGAAAATGCTAAAAATGAAACAAAAACGTAGAAAATTTGTAAAGCTTTTTTTTTTGAAAATTTGTTTTTGTAAAGCAAATGCAAACATAGCTAGCTGAAAATTGAAAACGTTCCAAAATAAAAGTGAAAAGGTGTAGAACCTAGAACCTGGTTTTTGAAGGATGTAGAAGTGTGACTGAAAAAAGTGTATAGAAGATATGGATGTAGATTTGTATTTATACAGACTATTAAATCCTTGTAAGATACTGCATTAGTTTGTGAAATTTCGACTTTTTTTTTGCTTTACGCAAATAAAACGTAAAATTATTTCCTGTTTCTGGTATCTCGTGTGCAGTCCTTCGATATATCTTTATACGTAAACGATCGATACTCCATACGGAGCAGAAATAGCGTGCACCTGCGAGGCATGTTTCGCACCTCATTAGACGATGAGAGTCGATGAATGAAGGATGTGATGGGCAGAGCATGAGGCAAACGCAGCGCAGTGCTCTGCTGACGCTGCGCAGCGCAATTAACGATCGTCGTTACCAGTCGTTTTCCCTAATGATCGGCTGTCGCGGCGGCTGCGGGTACCTAACGAGCGCCCCCCACCTGCGAGGTGTAAGCTATTACTAACAAATGCGAAAGTGACAGAAAAGGCCGATCCTCATAATACCTTCATAGACTAGATATGCACAACCATACTGCTCTCCGCTAGTTAGGTAATATCCTTTACGCCACAAGTCGTGGAACACAATATTTCTAGCACGGTGATCACGGGTGCATGGCATTGGTACCTCGAATTCGTTTAGCCAGCAGTGTTGCTCCTCGTTTGGATCAACTGCTCATGTACATATCCTGCATAGTATTTATCATCTAAAAAAGGAGAAAACTTACTTTTCTTGAATGCAATGAACCTTGAATCATTTTTGGACATCATATCATCGTTCCTCTCTGAAGAGCACTCTTCATCGTTATTAACGCCCGAATTGAATTCCTTCTAAAAAAAATTAAATTAAGTGAGCAAAACATTCCAACGTGCTAAAATATACCAGCTTTGCTTGTTCGAAAACAAATTTCCAAAGAATAACCAAACTGAGATGCTAAGGCAATGTGAAACGTAAACAACGCATGAGTCGCAGTAGCGCATGAATCATTGGGTGGATTTTCTGCAAATTCGGAGCTACGCATAGAGTTAATTAATTGTTTACATGTTTTGGTTATTGCTTGCGCTTACAGTTACAAAGTGCTCTATTGGAATCTCTTCTTTTTGCATATTACTTTTTCCCCTTTCTTGAATACTAAAAGAACTAAATGAAGTAATCAATAAGTAATACTAATTGAATACTAATGGTAAATGATCACCCATGAACGACATAGACATTGAGAAACAAAATGTTTAGAACTTTCTCTGTGATGACCGAACATCTGATAGACCGTTATTAAAATACATATTGATTTTAATACATTACACAGTAGAGAGAACTAAGATTTATGAGACGTCAACACGTTAGTCAAAGTGTAATCCTTATAAAAGGCTGCTCCAAGAGAGGAGGTTAGCTAACAACAATTTGAGAACTAATAAGGGTGCATTTTACTGACCTCAAGAACCGCGTTCTGCTGCAACCTCAGGGCATTCTTCACTGACACTCGTACACGAGCAGCTCCTAAGAAAAAATCCACACGACATGAATGACTGGAGAGGGATAATTTTGCCTATTCACCATAGAGAACAAGAACTGCCACTTGCTCCGGAGACAGAAAATAAGGCAATTGATCTTGTGCACTCGAACCTGTTTGTGCAATTATTCTCCAGTCGTTTCGAAGACGCAGTATATCTACAAATTAGCTGATGGAACCTGATGAGTTTCAATCTGGTAGTAGCCAATCTAAATACTTGTGCCTAAAAACACCTCACCACTCCCCTTTTATCTTTTAAAGTAGTAGTAATAACAACCAGAAAAATCTAAACTGCTATGGCGTACAAACCAAGACACCAGAGAGTTTAAAAGGTCACGAGAAATCAGTTTAGCCACCGAGACAACTCTTTACACCTCTGGTATTGACGAAGCAATGAATCGTAAAGTGGGCTAGTGATAAAGTCACCCGATAAAGCAACTCTTAACACCCCTGAAGCAATGAAATCATCATGAGATTTCGTTTCGTTATTCTTAAAGGTGTAAGGAGCTATCCCTTTAGATAAACTGACACTTCTGGTGTCTCTGATACCTGATACAATTGATACAAAGAATAGTAGGAGATTGTTTTGTTATATCGCCTTGATAGTTGCGTCCCAAAATCTGCCTAATGATGCTAAGAACCCAATGCCAAACATTCTTGAGAACCTTCTCTTCGATATGAAGTAAGAAAGCATTACGAAACGAGGGAAACACATATAAATAAATAAATAAATATACTATTTTTTTGACAGGACGTGAAATCTTCGAGGACAACTATCGGATTTCAAGTCCTTAAAAAAATTGACAGACCTTGCTCGTCAAAGATGAAGAAGCTATTGTTCACGTAGTCAACAGTGATATATTGATTGAGAAGGATAAAACATTCTGGATCAATTCCATATGTAGACGAAATGGTTACAGGTGATTGCAACGAGCGTTATTACGCTGTTCCAAGAAGAAAATACTGAAATTAGGACTAAAATTGGCAAAATTCATTCTCAAACACAGATTCTGCACAAGACGTGAAAAAGGAGCAACGATAGAAGGTTACATAACAAAATAATCAAAAGTCAAAAGAGTAAAAAGAGCTCCTGCTCATTTGACCAGGATTTCGAGAGTCCAAAGCCAGTAGGACTCAAAAATGTAGGTGTTCGCAAAATCGCAATCACGTTCTTGTTACTAAAAAAAAATAATTTCTTTTCAGATGAGATCATCTGGGATCAGACTCTTGTCTCTGAGCGACGTCATCGATTTAGGATCAAAAAATCCTCAACCACAACACCTTCCCAAAAGAGATGATATGTACATCATCTGGTACCCATACATACTTCACTTTTTATTTAAGTTTTACCTTATAAACATTTAATCGCGTTTCAGTTATACCTCTGGAACTACTGGTACACCTAAGGGCGTTATGATCACTCATGGAAATGTATTGGCGAACATGAATGGTTGGGCATACATGATAAACAAATTCGAACCAGATATCTTAAGCACAAAATCGGTAGCAACAACAGATTCTACGAGAACGCCCATAGTCACAGTAGTCTTGTCGGATTTAGGTGGTTATTTCTTATCTACCTTTGTCGCACATGATGGAGCAGGTAACTCACTGGACGATCCTTATGTATGGAGCACGCATTGGCTACTTCAGTGGCAGTATTCCGGTAAAATTAGCGTATTGTCACGTTTTCTTTTCAAAAACTGTGTAGAGGCTAAGGACGTAAAGGTTTGCTCCAGCATCTCCTTGAAGACATCGCAGCCCTTCGACCAACAGCGTTTCCAGTAGTACCCCGCCTATTAAATAGACTCTATGGTGCTATCCAGGTAGGACTCATTTAATGACCTTAGGAGGTTGCTGCAAGCGTATCGGTACAGGAGTATAAGTGTCTCATTTCAGAGCCGTGTTCAAAATGGCAGTTTCATCACAAAAATGATCTATAAAATTGCATACGCGAAGAAACTCGCCATGTTGAAAAAAGGAATCACAACGAAGGAGAGCGTCTGGGATAGAATGGTTTTCAACAGAATTCAGGTAAGTCCTAATAACTAATAAAGCATCTCAATAAAAAAAAATCAATCACCAATGTGGAGCGGTTGAAATTTGCCAGTCAAATGTGCAGGTGCCATTTGCCAGTCAACTGTGTAGGGAGCGCAGGGCAGCTACCTAGTAAATAATTTGCTATTACACTGTCAAGCTGTTATACACAACTCCCATTATTTCATGGAAATTAGCTACCGTTGCAGGAACAGCTGGGTGGTCAAGTCCAACTAATGGCCACAGGATCAGCTCCGATCTCTGCTGAGGTATTACAGACCTGCAGAATTGCACTTGGAGCAACGATATTGGAAGGTGAGGTCTTATCCATGATCCTTCGACATATTTAGATCCTTAGGTTGGAGTGAGGGAAATCATCGTTAGGAGATCTACCTCGTTAAAGCAGCTGCTGTAATCAATTGAAGACAGCGCATCACGAATAGTTACAGTGGCTGCTTTAGAGCCTAACTTTTTGGATAGTTTTCTGAAGCAAGATATGCACTTTTCATCTTAGTTGCCATAGAAAAAGTGTGGGATCCATTTGTTCGCTACATGTCAAACGCTACCAGATTCCCTGGGAACTTCTACAACTGGAAAATTTTGGATAATCTGGGCTGTCGGGAATTCCTCTCCTGTACTATAGCTTCCAAAATCTTCCGAGAACCTAGAAACTGAATGCTACAAAACTTTCAGCCTACGGCCAGACAGAGTGTACTGCCATGGCTACAGTTACCTGGCCTGGGGATTGGACCGGTGGGCATTGCGGAGGCGTTGCGCCATGCTGCAAAGTGAAACTGGCTGATGTACCGGAACTGAACTATTACGCAAGCGACGGAAAAGGAGAAGTAGGTTGTTAAGTCCTCAGAGATATGTTCTTCCAAGAGAAGTTGATCTACAGTTGATCAAATGTGTCTGTAGGTTGGAGGTAGCAGTCAGATTATACATAGTCGTCAAGTTCCCGCCAAAAGTAGATCTCGAAATTAAAAATTCATACTTTGGTTATTTGTGCTTACAACATGGTAATATTAAACAAGAAATGTTCAGATTATGATTAGCGGTCCAAGTGTTACCAAAGGCTACTATAAAGATGCTGAGAAGACAGCAGAGCTCTTCGATGAACAAGGTTTTCTTCATACTGGGGATGTTGGAGAGTTTCTGCCAGACGGGACGATCAAAATAATTGATCGAAAAAAGCACATATTCAAGTTGGCGCAGGTGAAGAACTGCCACATCTTTTGCAATAACGTAACTACAGAAGGAAATGTATTACTTAGCGGCAGTACTTTAGGGTGAATACGTAGCACCAGAGAAAATCGAGAACGTCTACATTAGTAGTCCTGTCGTACAGCAAGTTTTTGTTGACGGTAACAGCTTAGAACGGTGCGTTTGAACGGTGTGATCTCTAGAAGCTATAGACGGAACAGTACAAATTGCAGATGGCTTATCGCCGTTGTAGTTCCGGAACCGAAAGTGATGGAAGACTGGAACAAAGAGCATGGGGTTCCAGCGCGATCATTAAAAGAAATATATATGGATAAAAAGGTACGTGCTAAAAAATAGACAGTGAAACACTGAAAGAATTAATTAAGTCCCACAGATAACTCCAGCCAGTACTAAGCATCCGCAATAGTGCACACTATAGAAAGGGCGGAGTCTGAAATATATTCTTTTAGGCACAGGAATATGTACTCTCACAACTACATCTAATCGGCAAAGAAAATAAGCTTAATTCTATTGAGCAGGTTGGTGCAAAACACAGAAAACTCCAAAGCAAATCATTTAAAAGAAAAAAAAACGATGTTTTGGTATCATGAAACAGGAAAAAAACACTGGGTGGATTGCACAGATAGCTCATATCGTAACTGATCAAGATATCGTTGCAGGTTAAACGAGTGTACCTCGAAGCGGAGCCGTTTAGTATAGAGAATAATCTGCTAACACCGACGCTGAAAGCAAAGCGACCTCAACTGCGACAAAAATACAAGGAGATTATGAATAGGATATACGATGAAAACAGAGAATTGTAGTGGAAAACTTTGTTTTTGTTGAAAAAATAAATAACGGATGCCTTACATCATTGATATCATGATAATGCTCAATATTAAGATTGTGACTATTGCACTTTCAGTATGTTTAGCATTCAATAAAAATTGTCAAACAGTAAGATATCTTAGGAATTCTACGGCCAGATCATAGGAGAAAATGCAGATGAAAAAGATTGAGACACTTTTGCATCAATTAGGATGCTGCGATAAGTGGCGCACGCAGAAGGTTCTGACTATACTTTTCACCATCCCATGTACCAAATCACGTGCCAAAGCTCATTATTAAATAATAAATATTTACTTAAAACCGCAAAAAAAACCTGCTCAATGTGTCCTGCCTTGTAGAATTGGCCACCTGAAACAAGTGGGAAAATAAAGTGTACCCAGGCGCGGGGTTTTTTATTAGTAGTATGAGCATCACACTATTCAAAGGCAGCATATCACAATTTTCGCGTGCTGCGTATTCCGAAAGCGAAAGCGTAGATTTCGGGTAGTGGATAGCTGAACTCAGCGTGGTCCCGCTCATCTTCACTTAATCATCGTAAAAAAAGGAGTGTCAACCGCTTTAGTCCCCAATGTTAGAACAAATGTACACGTCCCGGTCACCTCAACAATCTACTCATGGGTTTCACTTGAATAATCTAGTGATAAGACATCATTTGTCTTCTACCGCGCATGTGGATACGGCGCATGCACAAGGGTGGCGCGTTGCAGCCGAAACGGCAACAACTGGCATCTTCCACGCCGGTTTTTACGACGAATAGGAAAAGGAACTACGCTGAGCTCCGCAATCTACTACTACGCTTTCGCTATGGGTTCTTCAGCACGTCAAAATCGTATATACTGCCGTCTCGCAAACATACGAATTGTCACAACCGTTATTAAAGAGTTCTACAAGGTCTTGCCAGTTTTATAAATTTCCACCCTACTTCGCTCTTTTGGCGGCGTCGTGCTTCACTTCTTCAAAGGAATGCAGTACCACGAATCCGACGTGGTGAAGGAATCCGCGGGAAAACGCTTGTAGATGCGGAGTGGCTCCGCTCATCTCTCCCAGATCATCGTAAGAAACGGGTGTTTTACGACAATTTTCAGTTGCAACGCGCCACCCTTGTGCACGCACCGCATCCGAGATCTGTCGGTCACAAAGTGGTTCCCACTCCGTTTATTACTATGATCAGGGAGAGATGAGTGTAACCACTTCAGATTCGTAGTATGCTGCATGGCTTGCGATCCCCTCACCACTTTAGATTTGTGTTATGCTGGGTTTAAATTACATCGGTGGAAACAAGAAAAGTGAAGCAATAAAAACAGCAAGCTGTTCAATTCTTTCTATACCGATAAAAATTGAAATTCTTTTATATGGAAACGACGAGAAACTAGTACTTCTTTTTAATTCAGCCCCACACAAACGTAGACAATGTATCAACGTTTGTATCAATGATCGCAACAGTGTAAAGGGGAAGGTAACCCAGTCGAACAACTCACAATAATTTTCTGTTTCTTTATTAAAACATATCCAATTAAGAAAAGAGTCCACAAATATCAGTGAAATACTGAATCAGTATAACTCGCCTTACTCTCTGAACAGTGTCAAATTCTTCAGATAAAATTGAAAGAAAATTTCTGTACATATCTTTACATACATATACATCTTTACATACATATACATCTTTACACACACGTATGTATGTAGAGCTAGGAAAAAAAACTACAGAAGGTGTAAATAAGCAGTGAAGATGACTGGCATGAATTAAGGCGGTGGAAATATGCAGTTGAAGTGAGGATCCAAGATACCAGCTGTGTTGAATTTACATCAAGAAACAGTTGTGACGTCTGTGCAAGTGAGAAGGTTGGAGAAGACATAAGTGCTGCAGCCTAATAAGTTCCACCTACTGGCTACGTCTGCGTTGCGAGCGTTCTGCCCGAAGCACGGCCCATTTCTCGAGGCGCCGATACTTCGCACGTACTTCTTCGCGCTTAAGTGTTTTTTCATCCAATCTAAACAATTTTTATTATATTCACTGAAAAATTTACGCTTCCTCGAATAAGTTTCATGAACTGAGCACTACACTACCGCAATTGCATAAATCTAAGCGGAAGAATTTATGGCATTGCCGCAACGCGAGCTCTTTCTCTGCTTGTCACGCACTCAGTCTCCCTCAGAACTGTCACCCGCCCGCTCGAGCTCGCACTTTCGACTGCTATTGTAGATGGAGTATGTTTAAAGGCATCACCCCACGAGTCTGCGAAATCTGGGGTGGGGCGGGTTTCAGGTGGGTTATGCCTATACAGGGTTGTAGATTATGGGGAGGAGTGTGCTTCCGTCCATTTCTTCCTAGTTGCCGTAAAAAACGGCCCGGAAAAAGCGGCTTCGAATGTTCCGGGGCGCTGTTTTCTACAACGAGTTCTGCTGGAGCGCGCCAGTCTTGTGCACGCGCCGCATCTTCCGGACCGTTTTTTACGGCAATTAGGAAGAAATGGACGGAATCACCCTCCTCCCCATAATCTACGACTCCCGTATAGGCATATCCCACCGTAAGCCCCAGATTCGTGGGGTGATGCCTTTAAAGGGCGTGAAACGGCAGTACAAAAAACGAATAAACTTACTTTTCCAACCCAAGTTCAGTCCAGTATCGATCGGTGTTCGGAAACATTGTTGTCGGATCAAAGAAATCATCTGTTGCATAGAATTCTGCACAACACAACGACGTCATTTTGCGCAAAAGTGCTTGCATTCTCTCAACGAGGTTTGTTACGCGTGAGCCACGAATGTCATGCCAAAATAACTCTTCCACCTAAAAATAACATTGATTAGGGAAGATTGAAGAGTTGCACTAAGCATGACAAACTAACCTTGGAAAGATCCAAAGTCAGTAACATATCCATGAGATCGTCAGTAATTACAATGCTTTTAATGACAAGAAAAGTGCAGATTTGCCCAGGACTGAATTAACTAAGACTACAAAATCAGAATAGGTCAAAAGAACCAATAGGAAAATTGGTAACAAATGCAAGAGAAAAAACCCTCGGAAGGAACTTACAATATGGCAGCAGGGACATCACTGATGTACACGAACTTGGAAAAATACCTCTTTCCACAATCTCCATAAATATAAGCAACTACAGCTCCTCCATAAGTTCGGTCACGGTTGACCGCCGCCTAATTCGCAAATTTAAACGTACCAAACAAAATGAGGCATCGACGTACAAATTACAGTAATAAGTTGGATAAAATCCAGGAATTCACCTGCAACCGCAATCCTATTGATGGCTTGGGAAGGGAGGTATGATATTTATAGAAAATATCGCAGAATCTTTTGCAGACGGGACGCAAACGATAAAGTGCCTAAAATAATAGGGTCAAGAGCGAAAACCATCCAGGAGTAAGCAACGGTCGAATATTCACTTTTACAGCGAGTTTATTGAGACCACCATACAAATATCTTCTCAAATGGGGATCATTTGGTGTTGGAGTGGAGACGTATTTGAATATCTTAAGAAGGACATCATCAGGGAGATCAACAAGAGTGAGGACCTGAAAACAACCTTAGTATGAACACCAACCTGAAACTACCGTGCCTCTAAGGATTCTGATTTTCGCGTTTGGAATTTAAAAAATGTAAGAGTACTTCAACAGACATGATAAAACTCTGTCAGAAAAAGAAAAGAAAAAAAAAGAAATTCTACGTTCCGGACATTACGTATCTTACCGTATCCCGGAACTGTCGTTTATAAACTATATCTTCTGTATTTTGTTAAGAATATAAAGTTTTTCAGCGTGGTAGATACTAGCTAAAACCACTTTACCTTCCTAGCTAGAGAAACTTCACATTTCACATTTGTTAATATCTAGATGTGTGTCCTACTTGTAACGCAATCCAAATGAATAAGCTCTCGTGTAATTCATATTATTTTTGGAAGGAAACAAATCTGACATTCTATTGTTGTTCTGGTTTCCCTCTGGTGTCACGTACCTGAACCATGAATAAATTCAAAAGAAATCACCTAATTGAACAAAAGAGTGTGCTCTAAATGATGTTCGAAAATAGATGCAGCAACAGTGTGCGCAGAGTAGCCTTTTGCTTTTCACTAATTTGAACCATTTTAAGTTTTTATCTATTGTTGCACATTGCATCTCTTCTTAGTAATCGTAGTGAAACTAGAGGATATGCGAAATTCTTCTCAGTTGAGCTTACCGTCACCGCAAAACATAGCTAAGAGCGAGATGTCTTTTTTCTCCATTAAATTCCCTCCTTTCACCATAGAGAATCTTGTCTTGATCTGAACTGTGGTTGCTTTCATCCTACAATCATTAGGATTGAGACATTTCAAAAAATTGAACATCAGTGTCCACCGTGAGTTTTTTTTTCTTTCGGATAAACAAAAAAGAGACGGCAGTTTAGTGTTCGGAAATCACTAGCATTAGTAATCAAAAGTAGTTTCAATTAAGGAAGAATACTCGAAACTAGCTCTTCAACAATTTGGCTAGTACAATCCGCAGACAAATGAAAACGCAAATATTCGACCTTCCTTGAATCTTGGCACAATAACTGCAACTTGTCGATTAGCAATGTGACACAAGAGCCAAGACCGTTAACAGTCCTTATTACGGCCAACATTTCGGCGTTGTCGCCTTCGTCAGAGTCTGGAAAGTCAGAACATTTGCAACACTCTCAAATGTTTCATCCTGAACAAGTCATCATTCCCGAAGATAGTACACCCCGAACAAAAAACCAAAAGAGCACAAATCGTTGTGCTTACTTCAGCAACCGCGTTGCCGTGATGTCAGCAGACCTCTGCATGATGGAATCGCTCCCCTAATACTAATTAGGATGCAACCCGCAAATGACCACGTAGATGAAAACCCGCAAAGGCCTTTAGCCAACTTGTTGGTCACGGTTACGCACTCTTCATTTTTGGACCTTTTGCGTTTATCCAAAATGCCTCTAGAGATTTGCGAGTCAGAAGTTCAGGTTCGTACGACAGGCTCGTGGCAGCTATGCAGAAGGGAGCATTTTCATATCTGCGATGACCTCCAAGAGGGGCTGCTGCATTCGAGTGTTTCATCCCATTTAGATATTCTCTAACACAGGTACAAAATGGTCCCCTTGTTTTGCCGATGCATTGCTATCCACGTGTTTTGTGCGAAATTCGATAAACCACACCAGAGTACATGCAATCGCGTTCCTTGCCGAATGGGCATATTACAGAGTCTGGAATTAAGCAGAAGCGATCGTATATTCTATTTCGAACTAACTGCTTCTTGAGATTAGTTGGAGGTACTTCCACAATCCTCACATAGTCCTCGAGACCTCTCTTTACCAGATTAGCATGCATCGCTCACCACATGTCGTCGATTTTGAAAGGCAAATAGAAATTGATCTTATTCGAGTCATTCACTGAAGTATATTCTCGCTGCGCAATAAGACCTGCCTACGCGCACATTAGCAATGTTATCGTTAGAATTCGCGATCCGTTCCGCTAGGTTAACCGCATTGATCCGCTCCTTAGGTATCAGATATCACCCTTATGGCTGTTTTAAACATTTTTGCAATGACTCATTTCTTAATTTATCAAGGGTGACCGGAAAGACAATAAACCAAAATGTTTTCATTACTAGGTTTTCGGAAGCATTGTGTCTTTTATTCACCATTGAACCGAAGTATTTCCAGGGTTTGGATAAACGCAAAAGGTCAAAAAATGAATATAAAGGAAGAGTGCGTAACCGTGACCAACGGGTTAGCTCAAGACTTTTGCGGATTTCGATCTGCGGGGGTTATATGGGGGTCGCATCCTAATTAGTATCAGCGGAGCGACGCTTCCACCAAGCGTACATGTGCTAACATCACGACAATGCGGCTATTGAGGCAAGCACAACGATTTGGGCTCTTTTGATTCCTGGTTCCAGGTGTAATGTCTTTGGGATTGACGACGTGTTCTAAATGAGTGGTTTGAGAGGATATGCTGCAAATATTCTGACTTTCCAGGCTCTGACGAAGGCAGCAACGCCGAAATGTTAGCCGTAATGAAGACTGTTAACAATCTGGTTCTTGCTTCACATTGTCAATCGACAAGGAATTAAGATGTTTGTTTGACCAAGATCTCAGCGTTTTCATCTCAACTCGTCAAAACCTCAAAATTTTGAAATAATTGCATTAATTTATTACAAACTACGAAGCTGCGCATGAAAAGAACGAAAGGCTGAAGCCAATTTCATGCCGCGGCTGAGGCTTGGAGCTAGACGGAATGAAGATGTGCCATGGGTAATCATAATACGAAGATCTTACCACTGACTTAACGTATAAAAATATTCACGAAGATTACCTATGTGATACAAAAAGGGGGAAATTAGCATACCTTTCTATTCTCAACAACGTCCGCCTTCTGAGATTGTTTACTAGAATTCCTGCTTGATTTCTTACTTTCTTCAAAAAGTTTTGAAATCATCTGCGCCTGTTCGAAAGTCGCTCGTGGATTATACACACGCATACGTCGAAATCTCTGAGCCCAGTGCCCTTAAACAGACAAGAATAAAAACAAAAAACAAACATTATGAGGCATTTACATTTGTTGTACATCAAAATCTTAGGGCAGAATTTTTCCACTCAAACGGTATTTTTGTTTCTGAGGTTCCCATCAAGAATATGAACCTCGCTTTGTACCACTGCACTACCTTAACACAGTTACTCCGTACTTTGCATTATGAATCGAAACTCTTACCAGCTCATAAAATTTTGGTTATTTGCGCTGTGTATAAGTGTCAAGGATGAAGGTGTTGACTTCCACTGTATTTTTTAGACACAAAATTACGGCTCAGTATAAAGCCTATTAATAAAAATTAGAAATATCAGATCAGTATTAGGACAGTATTATTAGTATTATTAGTATTATTATTCCAACGAAGGGCGGGTGTGGTGTAGCGGCTAGAGGTTCCGCTTCCTGCACGATCGATCAGAGGTTCGAATCCGTCCTAGTGCTCACCAAGCCTTTCATCCCTCCGGGCTCGATAAATTGATACCAGACTTGTCTGGGAGGATAAAAACACTGACTTGACACATCGGCTAGCTACCGCAAGTCATTGTATAGGCCAGTTACACGTTCGTGAACCTCAAACAAACGAATTGAAATGAACGTGGGGGCGCATCCCAAGCGGATTGATTAACGCCTTTATCCTTTTTCCCTAATTATTCTAACGTGGGGCAGACTTTTCAAATCAAATTCAAATCTGGAGTTAATTATTGATTTTTGCGAAATTACTTGACGTCAGTTCGGCCATAATTCATGGTGCGCAGCTTCTGCAAGAAGTTATCGTGATGTTTGACATTTGGAAATAGGTGCATGAGAAGCTTGGGTCTGATCGAGGGAGGTTGGACCGTTCCGACCAATATGAGAACACAAAAGAGAAATTCTTTCGTGTTTCGTCGATTTGCTGAGTACTTCTCTTCTGCGACAAGATTACTTCGGACTCAATAGCTGTGCTCTATCAGATCAGCTGGTCTTGATCAAACCGTTCTTTTTTGGTGAAGTTTGATGGTTGTGGAGTTATATTGCAGATCACGTGCGTTCTTCAGGTCCAAGCACTGAGCCGATTGCCGTATAGCATCTAATTTTCGTCAGACTCGCAGTTTAAAGGCTGTGTACCATAAATCTATAAATCTTCTTATATAAACCTTCTGAATAGGGAAGTAGATTGCGGAAAACCACACGGTTCCGCTCATGATCATCGTAAGAAACGGCATTGGAATCGCCTTAGTTCCTACGAGGTGCGTTAGAACGCGCCTTTATGTACACGTTTTCTCGGTGGTAAAGTTGTTGATGCGGAGAGTGGACAAAGGTGGGGCATAGCAATGCAAGCCGTCATATAAAAAAAAACAGCGACTACGGAGCCGTTTTTTACGGCGAATACGGAGAGATGAGCGGAACCACCTGGTTTTCCGCAATCTGCGACCCTGTATAGAAGCTTCCCATGAGAAATCCATACAAGTTAAGATTCTTGGTATGCTGCCTTTAAAAAAACGCTTCAAACCACATCGGAAGAGAAATATATCGTTACTTATTCTCTTCTTCTACAAACTAGCGAACCGTTGTGCGTGGACCTGCTTCACCTAGCACCTTCCGTAGTTCGTTGTCGACTGAACATCCTGGTTGTTCCGTCCTATTTAAGATACGGCTCTCCGGCTTAAAACTTTCGAACCAATACCCAACTGCACATCCTTGTACCTCCCATCTTCTCCGGAAGCGGTGACGACATTTCGGACTATATCAGTCGTTTGCGCCTCAGTTTCAACTGACAGCAATACAGTGATGCAAAAAAGGACAAATTTTGAATGTAGTAGTGGCAAACCTGAGGAGTTGGTAGACAGATGGGAGTGGTATCCTTCAGTGAACAACTAATTACCATTTACTAATCACGGACAAACTGATAGGTTCACAACGTGCATTTTCTGTGAAATCATTTCACAAAAAAGGAGTTAGGGTGGCTGCTGCTCAACAGCTAAATTTTCTCATAACTTTTACATACTGGATCTTCCCCATTAGAGCTGAACCTGTCTTCTCAAGTTTCTTTAAAACCCATATAATGATAGTGTGGCAAGTTGGAACGCGAGTACGACGTCCTAAATTGTGACGACGTCCAAATTCTAGCTGAGCAACAGTCGCATTATCGCCACTTTTGTAAAGCAACATCACAGGAAACGCACGTTGCGAACCGATTCACTGGTCCATGATTAGCAAATGACAATTAGTTGTATACTAAATGATGTCACTCCCACCTGTCTATAGTAGTTTCAAAACGATAAGAAATACGGTGCAGTTGCGTAAGCGGCTGCGGCCCTGTGGTGATACCGGTTGGAATCGAGGCTGGATCATCGCCACAGCCAGGAATTGTGAAAGCAAGGGTCGCTCCCAGATTCCAACAGTTACGCTCCGCCACACCACTTAGAGCGCAGCCGCTCACGCAGCTGCGCTATGGTTCAAATCATTTTGACCCTATTATACCGACTCTTAACGTTGCCACTACTACACTGAGAACTTTACGTTTCCTTGGGGCACCCTCTAAGTGGTTCAAAGGAAACGACTATTCTTTGTGAAAAGTGTTAAATCAACACAACACAATTGTTTGGGAGAATTTCACAAGTACAAATTATCTTCAGTCGGATGAGCGCTCACGTCTGCTGCAACGTGCGCTCCTTCCCTTCATGAATCACGATCCCTTTCTTCTTCCTCAATCCGCAACGCAACACCGACACTGACAAAACATTTTGCGCCCACTGCAACTGTGCAAGTTGTATAACTCGCTAAGGGCTTACACTCAAATGTTTAAATTGAGTAGAGAAGGGATCACCGCGAGCGGGTAGCTATAGCTCGGTAGGGCGACTTCACGGCATTACTATAGAAATATACGGTTTTGCACGGTTGACATTTGTTATCAGTACAACAAACAACCCTTTCCAAACTAGCAGAAGAAAAAGAAAGCAAATGCAAAGAGTAGGATAGAGCGGCGAAAAGAAAGCTTGGTGTTAGCGAAGAGGAGGTGGAGGGTTTCAAATCAAATATTAACAATTAATTTCAAATAGATTATTGCTATTTTTCATAGCTTATATGTCACCTCCTGAAATGTTGTCTCCATATTAAGGAACAATAGCGCAAAATAACGCCACAATACTGCCCAATGTCAGAGAATCAGTGAAAAGCGTATTTTCGGATAACTGGCGTCTGTATCATCTATAAGCTCTGTTTTCTCTGCCCTGATTCCCGATAATTAAACCTTTCTCCCGTGCAACACATCTGTTCTGATATTAGGAACGAGATCCTTCCTAATGAGCCTCCACCTCGCTCAGACATTTATGTTCGCCATTTGCATAACTAAGAAAAAATAAGATAGAGCTAGAACTACTAATGCTCTAACTTTACTAAACTCTCCAAACAGGCCTACTGGATGTGAATAGCTAAGCCATTTCATGTAGTGCTTCCAACAAAAAAAAAAGACCCCAGAGATGGTTTCTCCGCAATCGGCATTTGAGAGTTAAGTACGACTTTTGTGCTCTAATCAGTAGTCGGTTGGAGCACTTTTGGAGTGCCTCCCTCAACTCACCTTTCGCCGAATAATGCCACTAAAAACTCTAGCGAGACCACGAGTTCAAAACTTTATGTCTACGTTGCGGCGCTTATCATTGGCATATACAACGCTTGCAATAAGTTCCGCTCGTTTCTTGCACTGCGTTCCATCTGCGTTAAGCCCGTGTGCGAAGTAGAGGAGGCATTGCATTAAAGGCATCACCCCACGAATCTGAGGTGGTACGGATTTCAGGTGGAGTATTCGTATACGGGATCGTAGATTATGGAGAGAATGTGATTCCGTCCATTTCTTCCTAGCTGCCGTAAAAAACGAAGATACGGCTTCGAGTGTTCTGGCGCGCTACTTTCTACAACGAGTTCTGCTGGAGCGCGCCAGCCTTGTGCACGCGCCACATCTTCCGGACCGTTTTTTTACGGCAACTAGGAAGAAATGGACGGAATCACCCTCCTCCCCATAATCTACTATGCCGTTTATGAATACTTCACCTGAAATCCGTACCACCTCAGATTCGTGGTGTGATGCCTTTAAATCGTGAAAGCCGTAGTACGTGAGAAAGAGCGGAAGGCATGATAGGAGCAAGGAGGAGACAACATATTCACATGCAATTTAGAGTCAGAAATAATGAGGATATTATAGAGCTTACCTGAAATAGCAGTCTTGGTGTAACGTTTTTTACCCATCTTGCAGAGCTGCAGGTTGTGAATTCCACAGCTGAAATGGTAGCGATTACTGTACAATTCATTAAAGCGTAGAAGGACGCACGCAATCTTGAAGAACACTTTCAGATTACAAACTCGAATTGGTCACTCCTCAGGGAAAGGAATAAAACAGAACAACAGTTGCACAAAATACGACGAGTGGCCTGGAATTTCGAAATCAGCAACTGACATCGACATGGCTCATTAGACAACCGATACTATGCTAGTATGGGAAATGGAAAGTTCTGAGTTTTTTCGCTAGATATCTTTAGTGAACCATATCTGACTATGTAAACATCTCATCGGGTCATACCATGCAGCGATCTCAAGGTGACATTACGAGAACAACAACCGAAAAAGATCGAGGTCTACTATGAGCTCATTCCACATTGTCAAACACTCAATTTGGACCTCTACTTTCAAAAACTGACCAGAATGAAGCATATGATTCACTAGAGAATTGGTCAATAGGAAAGATGTTGTGTTCCATCAAGGTAACGCCAGGCTGCACACATCTTTAACGACGCGTTAGAAGCTCCATGAACTTGGATGGTTGATTCTACCGCAACCGTCATATAGGCAGATGTGGCACCAAGCAACTATCACTTTTTCAACCATTTCCAAAATTTTCTTAATGGTTCAAAAGTGGTCTTCAAAGTTCAAAGTCAAAAGGACTTCTTCAATCGTGGAATTATGAAATTACCATCAGAATGGATAAAAGTTATGCTAGTTAGTACTTAAAGCTGGTTAGTTAAGTTGAGAGAACGAAACGGTGCATATTTGATCTAAATCGGATCTTCTTAATAGTTTTAATTTCGTTATCGAAATAAAGCGAAAAAGCGTTCGAAATATTTTACCTTACCTGATTATTAGAAACTATCTCGTAATCAATGGATCCTGACAGTTTACTGTAACTTGGCGATTTTACTTAACCAAGCTGCAGTGGATTCAAAACGACATGAAGCACTCTGCAGTTAAGCAAGCGATAGCGCCTGGAGCGGTGGAGCGTAGTAGTTAGGATCGACTGAGGACCCTTGCTACCACCATTCACTGCTGCAGTTTACGATGGTCCCACCTCGATCACAACAGTTCTCTCCACCGCGCCGCTTCGAGCGCATCCGTTTACGCAGCTGCACCGTTTTTCACGTCGCTTTGACACGACTCTATGGTTTAATTTTCAACGCAGCCGTGAATAAAAACATTGGAGATGAGACTAGTTCCACCGCGTCTCTGATTTCTCTAAAGCAGAAATTTGTGATCCCTTCTTTCTTTCACTTAATTCTGGCTCAACTGCCAATTACGTTTATGTGAGGATTAGGATTTTATGTGAGGATTCGATCACCCATTGAACTCGCATTTGCTAAACAAATTTAGAGCTTCAGGAAGGAAAAATCCTGAAATTTAAGGAAGGAACGGTCGATATCCATAATTCAGAGTCCAAAGCTCTAAAGGACAAATTCTTAATCAATAATTCCTCCTATAAACCATTGGTGAAATAGCACGTTAGTAGATACAATTGCCGTTGAAAGTTTACGCTACGGTCCGAAGACGGACACTGGTCCGCCTCCAGTCTCGGTCAGTGACGGCAGCCCACAGGTTCTGGTGCGGTCAAGCTCTTCCGAACTCTTCCTCTGGGATTTTGTATGATTTTGTTCATTTCATAGGCGTAAAGTAGCAAAATTTAATTCGCTACCGCCGGCGCGCCCTATCGATCATCGTACCGTCGATCGGGTGGTAGAACAATAAAGAGGCTCCCACTGTCTTGAACCCGCGACGGTTCTGCTCAATAGTGGCAGCACAAACTCTTTCTTCAAACATGACCGCGTCACACTCGAGAACCGCTCACAGCCCCATACTGATGTCCCGCGATGAAGAGGTGCGAGATATATGGTTAGGAAGGCTTCTGAATCAAAATAATGAATTGGCCGTCGAAAGGTCTACAATTGTTCAACACTTGAACGCTCTACACAGACAGAAATCTGTGACCTCTGCATCTTGCTAGAATCTGCGCGTGGGTTGAAAATTGCTGCAAATGCAAAACGGACTACTGCACCATAAATTATGCCGCTCTGAACGAACCACACGCACTCTCTTGCAACAAATACGGAGTCAAACCGGACACGGAAAGGGCGCAATGACAAGCCAACAACAAACTTTGTGGACGCTGAGAACGCGCCTTGCGTGGCCGCCGCTCGGTGAACAATCAAAACATTTCCTATTTTACTTAGCAAATCAACCTAGAAAAATGAGATACTCCGACATCATCAACATTAAAAACACATACAGCAGCTGAATAAATAGGAAAAATGCTTGACATACTCGTAAATAGTCAAATAGAAACAATCCTGAAGAATAGTTTATTTCTTTTTATACAAAATAGTTCCAATACCAATACCTTGAATCATTCTCTGAGATTTTGTGATTTAAGCTTTGACAACTCATCCAGATCACTGTACAATTTCTCCTTGCGGATCTCAAGGAGTAGGTCCTGCCTGAAATAATAATTAAATATCCGCATTGTAGAGAGTCCTGCAGAAATTACGTTTTAGGAGGACAGCACCTAAACTAAACCCAAACCTAAGTGCAGGTCCACGTTTTAATAAGCTAGAATTTTGAAAATAGAGTCATCGTTATCGTGTTCCATCATTCCTGTTGAAGCCCTTCGGCGGATGCGTGTGAATGTTTATTATCACGTGCATCAAAACCATTCCCCCCATGAATCGATAGAATCCTTCGTCTGCGTCCCCTCAAAAAGGGACAGCAAAAAGGAGAAGGACACTACAAGTGATTTGTGAAGGAGCAGAGCCAAGGATCAGCTGTTTTCGTTCTTCGTTCAAGACAGCTGCACACAAGTAGAGATTGATCGATGAGCTATTCTCGCTCACAAGATGTGATGATGGTGTAGTCATGCTGTTTTAAGCTGAACGCATACTCGTGTTGTATTACCAACAGCCCATAGCTACGAAAGCTTCGATGCCCAATGTTAGGAATACTTCAACACTTTTTTCTGGAACAGGTTCTCATCATTAAAAAAAAAACCAATTCCTTGAAAGTTGATCGATCAGTGAAGTTAATCAGAGCTGCTTATGAAACAGGTGAACTGAGATGACTACCAGATGGTGTAGGGGAATGTGGTATACACACCTGTGTTTCCTAGAATTAGCACGATAAGGAAAAACTCATCCCCATTCGACATGTATGTCAAGCATCCTTTATCAATGACAGTCCAGCAACCTATGCGCACGCTTTGTTACTAGTCAATTGAGACAAAATGTTACAGCTCCTCTCACTTAACCTTTGGGACGGTCTTTATTAAGTTTCTGCAGCATAATCCCCTACCACTTCGCTCCATTTTTAATAGGTGTATAACTAGTATGTACAACAAAGACTAAAAAGTAAATATTAAAGAAGAATAAAGACAAAACCTTCAAAGGACTTGAACAACTTTGATAAGGGTGAAAAATGAAACCCACCTTTCGTCATATGAACTAATTCCAATTTCTTCAAGATCCCCGTCTGTTATATCGACAAGAACTCGACCTAAAGCCAGTATTTTGTGATTTCCATAGAAACACTTGTGAAACATTATATTAACCCCAACGTTTTGAATTTTACTCCATATTTACTGTTGTTGTTGGTAACTCATCGTATACTTCTAATTTATTTGACAACTTGAAAAGATTCAAGGATCACTATATTAGGAATTACCCAGTCTAGAACCAGTGATATCGTCGTAGGATGAGAAATGGTGCGAAAGAAAGGATTATATCTGTTCTAACCTTGTCAGATATGTGGAAAAATGAGCAAATAATTGGAAATAACGAACATTTCCACACGTTTTTCGGCTTCACGGTACGGCTTTTCTTAGTTTGTTGTTCCTCTCTACAGCCTTAAATTCTCTGTTCACCAAAAAATAGATGGGGACTTCAGACGGAGACACGACTATTCATTTTTAGATCGTGAAAAATCTAAAAATGGAAATGGGTGGTGAAAATAGTGGCTGGAATCGAGATGGGACTATCGCGAACTGCAGCAATGAACGGTGTTGGCAGGGGTCCTCACTCGATACTAACCTAATCCTGAGGAGGAAGAATCGAGTGAGGACCCCTGCCAACACCGTTCATTGCTGCAGTTCGCGATATCCCATCTCGGTTCCAGCCACTATTTCCACCACGAGGTTTACTTCAAGTGGCTCTTCAAGTGGTGTTAGCACAAAGATAATAAGAATATCTACTTCTATGTTATTACTACTATTCATTAACTCTTCACAGATTATGTAAACTAGATACTAACGACGTTTGCAAACGTAAACACGTAGCAAACTTTATTACTATTATTGTTATAACCATTCATGATTGATTTGCGACTGGTTAATTGATTCATTATAATTAAACTAAACTTTTGAGTGCAAAAACGTTCACAGGTCACAAGAACCGTTCTTAAGTCACAAATGACTTTGCCATTTGCCAGTTAAGTACGGTGTCAATTTTCTATTTTCAAGAAGAAGCAATAGTTTATTAACCGACGGGCAATCACTGTAAGTGAATAGCAAAGTCAGTATGACTCTGCTATGATCCATGTCATGTAGGCTAAAGAGAAGAATAGAAGATAGAGCCTCGAAGTATCCCATTTCTTGGGAATTTCGTAACCCAACAGCCTTTCACAAAGGCTACCCCACTTAATCCAAAGGCTCTGCTCAGGGTCATAACCGTGGGAAGACAAATCAATATGTGAGTAAAAGCTGCTGCATGAGAAGAAATTGGGGTTTTTTTTTTCGCTACAATACTACATGATATGACTTAGTTATCCACTTTTGGTAAGCTTGTTCAAAGGGTTTAGTGAAATTCAGATAGTAGTATTTGCAGCACTGTCTTAATTTTTTTCTTACTAACTTTAGCCTGCATGTCATAGGTCCTCTAAAATTAACGCTTAAGTTTTAGGTATCAGTTATCTAAAGGGGTGCATAGCAATACATTCACAAATACAACTAACTGGAACAAAAACTTCCAATTGAACTTAATTAACCGACGTAACAGCCCAAAACACGCTTAAAGGCATCACTCCACGAATCTGAGGTGGTACGGATTTCAGGTGGAGTATTCGTGTACGGGATGGGAGACCATGGAGAGGAGGGTGATTCCGTCCATTTCTTCCTAGTTGCCGTAAAAAACGGCCCGGAAGATGCGGCGCCGCACAAGGCTGGCGCGCTCCAGTCGAGCTCCCTGTAGAAAATAGTGCGCCGGAACGCCTGAAGCCGTATCTTCCGGCCCGTTTTTTTACGGCGATTAGGAAGAAATGGACGGAATCACCTCTCTCCATAATCTACTGTCGCGTATAAAAAATACTCCACCTGTACCACCTCAGATTCGGGGGGTGATGCCTTTAAAGCACCTACTTGCAGCTAGCGATTTAGCACCACATTACTGTGTGACCGAGCCAGGGATGGCGCGACGCGACCGCGTGCGGTGTACCCAGGTGATAGTACATATCCGGGATTTAGAGATGGCGGCGACTATAAGGGAAGATCAAAAGTGGATGGACTATAGGCGCTGCAACGTATAGAACGTATGGTTCGAAAAAGTGAAAAGTGGAATCGAACACAGCAATAACAAATTGTCAGATTGCTTCGCACATTCTCTCCAATCTTTCCCTTATATTTAAAGAATTCTATTTTCCTTTTCTTACGTGTAGATTCCGAGGAGAAATTTTACTCAGTCTTGCATCGACTGCAACAACCGCAGGAGTTTAAATCGGCAACGAATCCGCAATGGTGCTAGCGGTATAAATCCCAGGAAAGGAACAACTTTTAAAAAATTCTACTCGAAATACTCCTAAATTCTACCTGTAACATTATGCCTTAGGAAATATAGAGAGTACTTAAGGGCAAGCTTGGGACGTCTCCTGCGAAGCCAATCGTCTACATCTGAAGCTGTCCAGAAGCATATTGGACGGTGTGAAACCGTTGTGTGGAACACTTCTTGCGCGGATGTCATGTCATCTGGGAGTCCCGGCCTGGAAAGAAGACCTTGGAAAGCCGACCTCAATTAGACACAAATGGGGTAAGCAGAGAACTTGAATAGATAAAAAAGAATCACACATGGAGTGTTTATACAACAGTCCAACTCGGAACTAAAACAGCCACACGAATGATGCAGTTTCAACACAAACAACAACAACGAAAGAGTTTCGCCCAACAGCTTGCCCTAGTAGAACGCGTGCGTCTGATTTGTTGTGTGTACAGTCGTCTCTGATTCTCTGAACAAGGCGTCGAGTCATTCGCTCTCAGTCACTTGAGGATTTTATTTATCCCACGATGTTGTTAATTTGCCCTTTCTTATATTTCTGTGGTCGGGAGTCTTTCGAAGTAATTCCTTCATTTCTGCGACGAAATTATCTTTAGTTATGGCGTCTAGAGACGTGAATGGAGTAGACGCTGGAGATAATACGCTAATTGATGTTGAGATTTGGAAAGATGAAACAGGCAAAACAGTTGTCCAGCATTTGTCTGAGGGTTTCGCGGGAGACGACGAAGCAGGTACAGGAAAAGTAGTTTTTTCGTAGTAGCATTTCTACCTCTTTTAGGCTCACCAGTATTTGTTGGTATTTCTTATTTTCCTTTCTTTTGTTCAGAAAAAAGTTACAATGTGGAACCTGTATAGTAATAAGTATGGGTGGTATCTACAACTGTCTTACTTCTGAAATTGCCGTATTTGCAAAAGAAAAGCGACGAACAAACAAACGACAAAAAGTACGATATCAACTAAGCAATGTTGACACAATTATCCACTCCGCATTTAAGCTGTTTTTGGCTTCCACTAGTATATAAGATGTATAGATACAGATAATCACTTGTATTTTCCCTTTTTTTGTGGTAATTGTTAATTCACTCGCTTTCGATCTTAATATCAACTTAACGTCTTATGCTCTTCAAAAGATAGGACTCTTCAAAAGTTGTTTTCTTCTTCTTTTACTTTCAAATTATTCTCATTATCCAGTCTTCATCCTCCACATAAGGCCATGCTTTCGCTTAAAAAACTTTTTTTGTTGGAGAAGTTACTTCAGAAAGTATTGTATCATTTTAGATGAAGTAGGATGTGCTGGAACAGTAAGGAACTTATATAGTGTTCGCAAATAAGCGTGGTAACGTTCTCGCTGTCGATTCCAGTCAAACTTTTTTTCTTCTTTTGCATAACACTGGCCAGCTCGCAATGGTTGTACATGGCTCATTTTGTTTTAAAACCTGTAGCTGAAATCACGTTTCAGTTATTACATACAGTCACCGATGTTTCTTCTTACAAGGTAGATGATTCCCACATTGATGCACTTCATTTCACCAGCTTTTTAGTTGCGTATTATTAACTATGATATCATCTTAATGCGCGTGAAAGGAACAGAGATATAAGAACAGATGATAATTTTTTGGTCAAGCGTAATTAAAACTCATATTCGGGTTCTGAAATTGTTAGAGTCACAACTGCCTATGATCGCAATTTTTTGTAGTTGCTGATGGGGCCATTCTTCGGTATCGTGCCCCGTTTCTTCGTGTCATCAAACACGATGCTTATTTCGATGCGTTCAATATCGTTGTAGAAAGTATGCTGAACAGGTATGTTTTTGAGCGACAAAATTCCCATTTTTGTGTTTGAATAAGAAGTTCATTTTAATATACTTCTCACTACGAGAGGAGAGTTGCGAAATTACCAACGGGGCTGTTTACTACACTCTCATTTTCAGACTGGCTCCCATGTGGCTCGCTTACACTTTTGCTGAAGCGTTTGTCAATGATCATGCCAATGAACTGACAGCACATAGGCAAGATTACATCGAAGGTAGGAAACTTGTTCGTTAGCAGTAGTGACTAAGACTTCTACTTCACCTGGTTCAGGAGAGTATCACCAATCGGATGGTGGCACTTGGTGTAGACAAATAATTACAAGTATGCATGCTTTTGCGAAGAAAATTATGAATGGCGAAAGGACCTTGAGAGGTGAACACCAACTTTCTAACGAACCTACTTATTCCTCAGTTGTTTGCTTTTATTATGAAAATTACGAGCAAGTATTGTTCTTTAGCACGGCCTGATTCGTGGGATCAATTTCCTATATCCTGCGAATCTGAGAAAGGCCGTCGACCAAGGCAAGAAGATCGCATGCTAGCCATGCCGACCTTAACTCTTGTTTTTCCTGATGCAGCTAGGGTAAATTCATATTTTTATTCATTTACTATGGTTTTCCATCTTCACAGTAGATAATTCAAGGTTGTTGTTACAATATTAAAGATGTTATGTAATATCTACATGCATTACAGTGGAAGGTTGAAATTCTTTTTTTGCAGTCAGATGTTGGATTGATGGCTGTATTTGACGGACATGGTGGGTCGGAGTGCTCGGCATATTCCTGCGCGCATCTCCCAGCTGAGTTCGTGCGAGCATTGAATGCTCATCCATCGTCGCTGGAAAGTTCACTACAGGAAGCTTTCGAGAGATTAGGTGCACTTTGTTTTTAAATGTATTACGGAAGAGAAGCTAGCGGATTTTTGTTTTGTACGCATCATTCATCTGTATGTGTTTCCGCTTTTGACATTTTCAAAAAGATCTAAGCTATATGTGATGCGGCGCGGTTGTGGTGCAGTCTGTTAGAGATCCGTTGTAGCCACACGGTCGATGACTCGAACTGCCCTGGTGCCAACCAATCTTTTCATCTTTCTGTGGTCGATAAATTGCTACCAAACTTGTCTGGGAGGGTAAAAACACTGACTTGATCATCAGTCATTCATTGTATTTTCCAACACGCGTTCCAAAACCTCAACGATTACGAATTGCAGTAAGGCGCGCGGGCGCATCCCCAGTGGATTGATACGCCAGTGACTTTACCCTTTATCCTTTTCATATGTGATGCTAGCCTTACTTCTAAGTTGACCAGGAAAAACAATGTTGTGTTCACCAATTTTTAGAAGTGGAGTTATACCTCCTTTAGGAACATGATTGTAATTTTTTGCATTATTTGAACCACAACACTTGCGAGAACCACAGAAAAGTATTTCGAACAAATGACATGATTTTATTTATTTTTTTCATGTCCGTTTGTACACATGCACTGAACTCTTACGCCTCAAGAGTACTAACTTCGACGTTTAATCGTTCTTTAAAATTTTCAAGTTGAGTTGTAAAGTAGTGCAACTTTTATTGGTAGTAAAACGATGTTATTGCGTTTACGAGCATCCTGTAGAGAACCGCTGGATATTTTTATGAAGTGTAGTTGATTGAGTCACTGAAGTGCGCTGCTTGTACTTTGCAAAGGTCAAGGGAATCTTCTTCATGACGAGGGATAAGGGAATCTTCTTCATAACGAGGGATTGAGTAGAATGTGCAAATGAATCACGTTCTCTGCTTTGCAACTGGGGCTGTCGTGTTTTACAAAGGAATGATTTATTCGTCCTGAAATAGAAATGTATCGTAAAGCCTAGAGAACTTGTTTTGCTCCCGTTTCTTGGGAAGTTACGCGTATAAAACACCTTTCTCACAAACAGTGAATGAGTCCTTTTTCATCCACTCATTTTCACTTGTCTTCCTTTTGCGGTTTGAAAAGATGTACTTTGTAAAAGGCTCTAATCACAACAACTCTTGTCTAAGACTTGAGAGTTTTGCCACATCAAAAAGGTTGAGTGTGTATGTGTTTTTTTTTTTTTGCAAAAACAAATGAGATCGAGAGGAGCGAATTAATCAGTTTTATAGCGGCTCAGCATTAGCAGCTTATCCCTTAGTTGTTCATTAAGTTGTTGAAAAAGTTGGTTTAGATGCTCGTCTATCCGCACGGTGTGAGAACGAGCGGTGGCGGAGCGGAACCACTGCTGTAGCTGTAGCAGTCGACTCGAAGCAAATCGTTGTTGGTTGGATAGGAGATTCAGCTGCTTATGTTCTCTCTGAATCTAACAAGCTTCAGAAGATCACTAGAGCTCATGTTCCCACAAATGAGGTTTGTAAGTGATGTAAGCTGAAAAAAGTACACCCGGATTGCAACGATTTGTGTTGTAGTGCATTTGTGCAAGCGCTTGCTGTCGAAAACAAGTTTTGAACCACTCGCAGCCATCTGCGAGCGTACCATTCCCGCGCAACTCCTGGCTTCCATCTCGAAGTTGGAGCTGAGTTATGATTTTACTGCGTAACTTCGAGCGCAATTGTCAACGCAATTCCACCACAATTCAAGCCGTTTTGACTCGAATGCATGTGGAGATTGGTTCATGCGAAGTGAAACTGCTGAGTTAATCTAAGCAAATAGACACTTTATTACTGAGAACTTCTCAGGACGAAGCGAGACGTGTGGAAGAAGATGGAGGGCAACTATTGTATGTTCAAGGAGAGCTACGGGTCAATGGAGTTTTAAATCTTACCAGAGCACTCGGTTAGTTCATTTAACTTACTGAAATTATTTTGTCGATAAAGGCTTCCAGTTTTTGAGATTTTCTAAAATGAAAATATCTGTTTTTCTTATACTTGCTTGAAGGTTCATTTTATATCATAGGTGATATTGGCGGACGACCAATGATCAGTCCGAAGGCCGACACAACAGTGATCGAACGGGACGTTTCACATTACCTCGTCTTGCTTGCATGCGATGGGGTATCGGAGTTGTTCAGCGACTCGGAAGTGTTGGATATGATCAAGTCGTTTGTGGAAAAGCATAGTTATAAACGTGAGTCAGCATAGTTTTTCTTAGTAGAAAATGTCTTTCGAAAGTGGATTAGAATAATTGCGTATAATATTTTGTGTTTTGCTAGGCACCCTCCACATGCTCTTACATTTGAAATCTGCTTCAAACTCTATTGTTTTCCTATTTTTCGGTCCATTTCTTTTCACGTTCATAACTTTTGGTGATTATTATATATTATCATATATCATATCATTATATATATATATATATATATATAATCTCTTATAAGAAATGCTAGGTGAGGCAGACCTGGGGCTTCTTTGGGCTGCTCGTTCCATTATCAGACGCTGTTGCTTAGAGTGTTCTAACAGCGGAGAGGGAACAGGCCGAATATGAATATCATACCCAATGCTGTAATATCGTGACGCATACTTTCCTCTAGGATCTTTCCACGTGGTTGCGAGAATATCATGGAAAGCGTAGCAAACGCTATAGTGGTGTGACGCAGACAGTGGTTGATGCGGGACCAGCAATCTCTCTAGCATTCTTGGAAAACATGACTGTGATCGCGAAACAATGAATGCCGTAGCCAATGTTATAAACAACGTGATGCATGCAGACAGGGGCATCAGGAAATCGTTGCAGGCACTAGGATAACCCAGTTTTAGCAGTGTTTTTTCTTTATGTTTTATCCTTTGTTTTGTTCTTGGGGCACTTCTTTGATCTTAGTTTGTAGGAATTCAATTTCTACCCTTTTGCTCTTTGTAAGTGTGCATGATCGACGTTTGTTGTAAGCGGAGTCATAGTAAAATATCAAAAGTCAGTTCTAAAAGAAGGCAAACTTTGCAGAGTTACATAAAAAGTGGAGAGAAAATCCAACTCTTGTGAAATATGAGGAGGCCTCTTGAGTTCGAGAGGAACTATTGAACTAAGGGTGAAGGTTTTCTTGATATAATGACCACGAAGAATGCTTATCGTGCACAATTACACGAAGAAAGGCAGGAATTAAGTTCTTAGAAAATAGGATTTTAAAGGCACCTTAGGAGCAAAACAAACGATATAACTAATAGAAAGGAACTTCACCAATACTGTGTTATTCTAGCACAAAAAGGAAGGAGATTTGGGGGAGTTTTCAGATGCTGTAGAGGTCAGTGAACACCCTCACTGAGGTGTATAAACGAAACTATGAAACTTTGAGCGCTCTCACTTTCTGGTTCCAGAAAAAAGTCCTTGTCGTGCATGGTTCTAACTTTTACAAGAACAGATTGGGAATTCCAAAAAATTTCCTCTCCATTTCGATTTTAGTCAGTTAATTTAATCTATTCCATTTCTTCGTTTTGAGCTGTTACCGAATTTTTGGCCGTTTTTTGTGTTACCAATTTCTCTGATCTTTCGAATGTGTGGAGAAAAATTGTTTCTCTATTCTACTCCTTCATTTTTTGACAGCCTCTTTTAAATGTAAAAATCGAAGGATAACTGCGATGATAGGATTTGTGGAGAAAGGTCGGTAGGGCTTATGGATTCATCTGAAGTTAAATCTAGAATATTTATCTGCGAGTGTAAATACATTGGTTTCACGTGGTTCGCCGGTAGGGTAGATACAGTTCGTAAACAACACTGACGAATCTAGCGAGGAGAGAGATGGGATAAATAGAAGCTTCCGCAAAAATGTGGCAATGATACTTGGTTGTTATGTTAGATAATGAAATAAGAGAAGTATTGAGGTAAGCCATTCGTTATGAAATTGCCCTCGGCTTATCACTATGTATCATCAAGTGTTACTCTGAATGTGAAGTTATATTGGAGCCATTCGTGTTGCTCAGGCACTGCGCCATTGAACATTCTTGCATTCTCCGATCGTCATTCAAAACTATGGTAAAGTGACAAAACAGTAGCAGTACTTCTACTCAAATGTGTTCAAATGAAGTCATTTTACTTTGAGTGCCGAGAAAGAAAACATCATCATCAGCGGGAAATACGAGCTTTTGTTCATGTTTGTAAAGCGTTCTGTAGTTGCTACAATTTTCATCTTTTCCTCTTTGGGCGCACTTTTTTCTCGCTGTGTCGTTTTTTTACTGCAGTCTTTTGCGTGTTCGTGCAATAGTTTCTTCGATTGGGTTGCGCTCTTACCCATAGGTGCGATAGTCGGAGCCGGTGCTGTGATCCCCTTCACCTTTGAACCTAATTCACTTTTAAACGGTTGCCGAAATTGCCCCTTTCACTTTTGGACGGTTGGCGAAAGGACTCCCTTCACTTGAGCTGCAGCCCATGGGCTAAGCCCCCTTCACCTGCGGAAGATCCGGGTTCTCCCTATCGCACCTATGCTCTTACCAGCAGCGTTGGACAAACAGTTCGTCTTCCATATCAGTAATATGTCAGTAACAGTCCTTAGAAGGGGGTTCCTCTCCGATGATGAGTCGAAAATTTTTGATATGTACTTGTTACCTGTCGAAAATTTGTTTTTCTTTTATCTCTATTTTTCTATGTCGCTCAGTGTTTTTTGGTTATTTATTTTCTTTATTACAATAACTAATTTCGCTAGGGTTACCTTTTTGGTGCGTGTGCTCTAAAGGAAAATTTCACTGCTGTTTTTCAAAAAATCCCATGGACGTAATTCCCAGTGGCATAGGACTCAACAGCGAAAAAACTGTATCAGACAAATTATCTGTGAAGTGTTTATTTTCTTGATTATCTAGGGCCCTCGAGACAGACGAGCGCAAGTTTCAAGTGTTCATCAGGTGTATTATTCATAACTTGGAAAAAATCTGTAAAAACTATGAGTGTTTGTCCCAAGTGTCGTGCTCTGGGTGAATTCACTCGTCAGTAAATTGCATGTGGATTGTGTCCGTTTGAATGAAATGAATATTTATGCATTTATTGTGGTGCAGAAATAATCCGTTCTTTCAGAATACTATGACTTGTCAGATCATATCTGTCAAGCAGCTTTGGCGGGTGGTAGCATTGATAACGTTACGTGTGTAGCCGTTTTCCTCAGACCTCCGAAAGATCTTTGGGAACTTCTCCGTGAAGATTCGGACAAATAGTGCCGTAAATTCTGCAGTACTTTCATCTAATTTACTCTTAAAACACTGCATATATTGTAACACAGCTCATGGTTTTATGACAAGGCAGGTTTGGTACATTTTTGTTTATTTGTTCTCGCTAGATTTGTTCTAGTTCTTAAACTTCTTTTGTTGCTGGGATCATCAAACTTCTCGCCTTACTTGCTCAGCTGTTGAGGTAAATTAAATGCATAGTCATCTACTTATTTGGAAATGTTTTACGCGTTAACATTCATGTACTTGGATTTTGAATGAACTTACCGCGATTCTCCCGCAATTTTTTATTTGCCTTCAGGGCTTCTTGTTTGTATGTCTTGAGAATGAGTTTATACATTTCCTTGTTGATGCATATTTGCAAGCCTAACTTAGAAGATTGTTCCAAATTCAAAAGTGACCATATGTAAATGGCAACGTTGTTTTCTCCTATTTCGAGTTTTCTGCTCGTTGTTTTAAAAATCATAAGTGTGTCTCAAGTGTGCTTATTCTGCTATGAGTAGCGTTTTCCTCATCTTCTTCGTAATATTGTATATACCACCTATGTTGTTTCATGACTCCTTTGAGATTTTATGAAAATGTTAAAAATAAATTATAAGGACCACTCCTGACTTTGATGCAGTTTTGAGTATAAAATCATGCTCGATGTTGCGCCTCCTTTGAGGAGTTCTAGAAAACAACTGAAACGCTGGGAGATTTATTCTTAGCCACAATTTGAGTTACTAGGCGTGAAGACAAACATAAGGACGAAAGTTTTGAGGTATTTTGATTGCGAAATTCTGTTGCCTATGCGTGAAATATTCCTCATAGTTCTAAGCATAGTGGATTTTCTGTAGACGAAATATGTGACTTAGAATTGAGAAAATGATGGCCGAAGTGTGAAGGTAGCGGTTTGTTTTTCTAACTGGTTTGGTCTTAAATATTGTAAGTGCGGATTGTTTGGAAAAATCTTTGAGGAAACAATATCTACTATACTGCATATTCGAAAAGTGGAAGTCGTCTACTCAAAGATGAATTTTAAACTTTTGAGTTAAGGCTTTACAATTTTTCTATCTCACCGGACCAGTGAAAGGGTCATTGCTAATACATTTGTGAATTGTCTGCTTTCGAACAGCAACTGTCCGTTGCGGTACCTCCAGTCTTCTGATCAACAGTTTTGCTTCGGTGTGCGAATCTCCGTGGCGATAGATGTTGTGAACCGTGGAGCGTAGTGGTTTCAAGAGCGGTGAGGTGGAATGAAAGCACAAAGTAACCCACAATCCCGCGATTTTTGATGAAAATGGGACTGAAGTATGGGCAGTACTGTACCCCTTCTAGTGGTACTTTCAAATCTGTGGAGTTTATGATTAGTCCTAGCGCTAGCAGGAGTTCTTTCGATTTCCATGTGGTACATTACTATCGCTTGTTAAAGATAGAATTAGAAAAAAAGGTTAGTGGTGAAGAAGGAATAGGGAATGATGGTGTTCAGGCATCCATCAGGAGCATTAGATTTCCTCATCCTTCATTGTTCCTTATTCGCCTCCATAGTCACATGTACATGGATTTGAAAGAAATCCATTTCTCCATCTCCATCTCTTCTAATCAAAGATGAGATACTGAGGTACGATAAGGCTGCAGTCAAAAGCCACTGCTCCCTTCGTAGTAAAAGCAACATGGATTCTAGAGTAAAGTGTGTACAAATTCATTGAAAACCACTGAAAAAGTGTTGGACAAGGTATCTTTGGTTCAGATAAGAAATAATTACTACAACGATCTCAATGTACCACTTTCAATAGTTAGGATAGCTACTGAAGACATCGGCGTGCGAAACCAGTGTTGCGTCGCGCAAGGCTCTGGAATCGTTTTGTATCCATTTCAAAGATAATCGCAAGAATGAATACCTCCCCCTTATTTAAAGGCATCACCCCACGAATCTGAGGTGGTACGGATTTCAGGCGGAGTATTCGTATACGGGGTCGTAGATTATGGAGAGAAGTGTGATCCCGTCAATTACTTCCTAATTGCCGTAAAAAACGGCCCGTAAGATACGGTTTCGGACGTTATGACGCGCTACTTTCCACGAAAAGTTCGATTGGAGCGCGCCAGGGCCTTGTGCACGCGCCGCATCTTCCGGGCTGTTTTTTTACGGCAATTAGGAAGAAATGGACGAAATCACGCCCCTCTCTATAATCTACTATCCCGTATACGAATACTCCACCTGAAATCCGTACCACCACAGATTTGTGGTATGCTGCCTTCAAGGCTGATATTTGTCTGCGCTGGTCACTTCACCACAGGTGTTTGGCAGTGCATGGATAGTCATCCAATCCTGAAAGACGATATTCACTTCTTCTTGTAGCTATGGGATCAAGCAGTAAACTAGGACTTCCTTCGTTGTACTTATGGGGCGTTTGATCGGATAAATCACGTGCGACCTTCCAGTCTTCGAAGAAGGGGATCTCGCCGAAACGTTTGCCACAAGGATTATAACAACTTCGTGACTGGCTCAATCTAAGAATGCAAACACTATGAGGATTACTACTACTCGCCGCATCAAAAAATTTCTAAAGTGCTGGAAAGGTCCAAAAGTTACGGTACAAAGGGCACAAAATGAGCTTTTTGATGTCGTTTTTTCTACAATATATTTATATCAGCAGAATTTTGAACCGCAGGCTAAACATAAACGTAGAAGTGTCAGAGTCCGTTATTCCCAATTAGCAAACCGTATTTCTCACAAAAAGCACTACGAAACGTAGTGATAACATATTTTTTGTCTCTGTATTGACATTGTGAGATGTGCGTAACTGAAAATTCTGCTATCGCTATTGCTGCACAGCCTTTTAGTGCTATGGAATTTGTGACGAACGAGAATAACTCAAATTGGCGATGTTTCAGTTTGTTCAAAGAATATACATGATTCAGAAGTGCTCTGACCTTTACAAAACTCCATATTTTGATCTGTCTCAAAGATCTTCATCTTAGAATTCTCTTGGCTAGTAGGTACGGTTCCTGACTTGTTTTCCATGGATCACGACAGAAACGCGAATCACCTCCCACAAATCGAGAAAGGAGCGATTTCAAAAGCATCAGAGGTTCAGTTGTAAACGATGAAGCATCCTTTGATCTTAGGATTCAAGGATGTTTTCCACATTTTCGTACCTGTTTTTGAAGGATACGTCTCGAAACTAAGCTCGGGGTTGCTGTCTGGAATAACACAACATCGCAAATTTCCCCGTTCGCTGCCTTTAATTAGCGTGAACGAGATATGAGTTCTTGAATCTGAAAATGTAAATTTCATAAAACAAATCCGACTACCCTTATTTACCGATATACAGCTAATGTTACCCGGACTCAATCAATCAATTCTAGGCGTTAAACAAGATGTGACCTTAATCTTCACTTTTTACACCCACAAACATAAAGATTCGTCTCGGTATGCAGCTGCTGAAGAGTTTGAAATAAGCCTCAATACATTTCGTGCTTTTGATAACAAATTGAGAAGAAACAGGTAGTAAATTTCGAGGGGCATATCATATCTTCCAGCAAGTGAGAAGACGTAAATAAAAAAGTTGGAAATCTATGTTCTGCAAGCAAATTGGGGAACAGGTACAAAGTGTAGGCATATTGTTGAGATCCTCGTGTATGGATGTGATTTAAAATGCACTCTACGGCAAAAACTAATAGACAACTGATTTTCTTTGCAGAAATGTTTTGAAGAGCTGTAGTGATTACCTATACTTTTCGTGCTTTCTAGGTAGAAGAAGGAATTGCGAAGCTTAAGGAAAGATTTGGAATCATAAAAAAAACAATTCCGGGAGGAGAGGAACTATTTTCCATAATATCTGACAGTGGATATCGGTGTAACTAATTATTTTACGATGCTCACTGTCAATTTCTCAATTTTGGGCCCTTTGGAATTTACTTTCTAAGTTCAGTGGTTTAAAGGCAGTAAGAGTTAAAAGATAAGACTTTTTTGTATTGTTTGTGGATTTCTGTCTAGTGTTCTTGTTTTTATAGTCGGGTCAAAACGACATGGAGCTCGGTGCAGTTGCGTAGACGGCTGCTCTCGAAGCGGCGCGGTAGAGCCAGCGGTTGGGATCGAGGTGGGACCACCGCAAACTCCAACGATGACTGGTGCTAGCAAGCGACTCCTCCCGGCCCTGACCACCAGGTCCACCGCGCCGCTACGAGCTCACCCATTTACGCAACTGCAGCGAGCTTCATGTCGTTTTGATCCGACCATAGCTGAGGAAAACCTATCGGTTTCTGTTTGTCTGCAATATTTTAGTCGGACGTAATCTTGTTGAAGTGTTTGCACATACGCGCTTTAGAGGATAAATCGTCTCCCTGCGATCACTTCTCCACTGAGCTTTTGGACAAAAAATTCTATTCCTTCTAGATTGAATATGTGCGAAAAGCCATTAGCAGTCGCTATCGTGCATCGTATCACCGCGTGATTCATCATTGTGGCGTACAGCCGACGTTCACAGACGGCCATCAACTGAGTCAGTCGACTTCTCCGTGATGAGCAGCAGAGGCGACTTATTTGTGCTCTTACTCCTACTCACCACACCGATTTTATTTCGAGTACTTGTCTGCGGTCAAGCCCAACAAGAATTCCTTAACCAAGTGATTTTGTATCAATACGTTGTGATGTTCTGCTGTGAACATTTTGTTTCAGATTCAGATATTTCAGATCCAGCAGCCTCCTCTTTTTGCTGACGTCGGATCTCAAAATCCTTCTACTTACACAGAGTATGAAGGTATTGTATAGGATTTTCACGAATCTATCCGTTTACTTTGAGGTTTTTGAGTATTTGATTTCTGTTTGCTTAAATGTGAGTCAGTAATCGTTCTCGATGATATCGACGGCATAATTTCAATCTCTTGAATCGCTGCAAAAATGAAGGACTATTATTCCATTTTGTGAGAATACGGAGGGTTCTGAAAATAAATTTAAGTGGAGTTCTACAATCGCATACGTCTTTTTTAAGAATTACCATTGTTTTGTTCGGAAGACTACCTTATTATTTTTTTGTCTACATTCCGTTGTAGGAAATATGCATGCTAATTGATTTTTTGACGAACTGGAATGCGACCGTGTCGCACACTCGTCCTCGTCATTCTTTCAGAGCAGTTGTCATCTTTCGGCAAAGAAGAAAACGTTTTCTAATAACAATCCTGTTAGGTGGACGTGAATAAGCACTTCCACTTAGCCTGAGCTTGCGCTCTGCTGCTGCTGCTGCTATCGTTTTCCTTACGTCAACCAATCCAGCAAACAGCGACAACGAAGCATAAATTCACAAGCACTTTTCTCTCAAGACGCCTGAGAGAGCTCACCGATTTCACATCACGATAGCACTCCTATTGCTAATGTTAAAAAAGCGTATGTATATTCCAGGAAACCTGGTAAGATATGGAGAGGCGTTTGGCGATCGCTACATCACGGATAATCAACGACAGAACGGTCTCAACGTTCGCTTGCACAATTTCTTCCCTTTCTACGGTGGACGTTATAACTATACATTGGTAAATAACCCAGAATTCTTGGAACTTTCGCATAATCTTTTTTTTTACTTTCAACAATTTTTCTTTACTTTCTGTTCATCTCTTATGCTAAAATCCTGCCACTTTCAGAGGACTTCTAAAATACAAAAAAAAAACTCTTTTTTTTTTTGTAAATGTGCATTCTTTTCTTCTCGCTAACGTTTCCTTATGTTTTCTAATGTCCACGTGTCTTCATCCTCATTTTTACAAGATTTTTCGTGTTTGATTTTTCCTTATATCCTTGTCCAAGCAATCGTTATCGAATGTTGGACATTCCTATCACATGCTCAATCGAAGTTTCTTCGTTGTTTGCTTTATTACGCATAGTTCACGGAGAGAAACAAGCGCCTGAGTAATCGAACTTTGCGTGAGCGTGGGGAACCATTAAAGATTTCTGGATGAACTTTGCATGCTCAGGGAACTGTACAGTCTCAAGATGGTGAACATGATTCTCACATGGCTTTCCTCATTGATTTGTTGATTGTGTATTCTCTTTTTATTGTAGGATTGGATTGGTTATTTTTGCTCTATGTACATACGATCGAGTCAGCAGTGTAAGCAATCCACGATGTGTTTTGTGAAAGTATCCCATAGCCCAGAATCAACGCATCACGAAATTGTCGTAGTGTGGAAACCTCGTGGAAAATGTGCAGTTCCCTGTGTAGGTTATGAATATTAGCATGGACCCGTTCAGTTTCTCTTTGTCGTCTAAAAAAGGTATGGTCCGGTCTGCTAAGCAGCCTATTCATTGGTTTTACTTGAATAGGGTGGGGAGGATATCTCATTGATCTTCGACAACTCGCCCGTGGAAGCGTGCGCAATGGCGCCGCGTTTTCACGTACCTCGTAGGAACAAACGCCATTTTTTAAGGCGATTAATGAAAACTGAACGGTGTTTCTACCCTACGTCAATTTCGTGATGCGCTGCCTTTAAGGTGGAATTAACTGCAAACTAACGCGCCACGCTACATAAACTCATATGTACGTTATTCAATCGATCTCGACTCTTTATCAGAATTTCCTGAGACACTGTTTGTAGTTGAACAAGGTGCCATAAAATAAAATAATCATTAAGTTGCAACCATATTTATCTAGATGTACTCTTTCTTTTTCTTTCTTTTTTCATTTTCTCTGTTTCTGTCGGCCCCACATCTTTCACCAAAGCGGATTTGGTTTTGTCGCAATCACCATGCAACACAGGTGCTAGCGCTTGTACAAGACTAGGAAGAATAACGTTGGGGAAAATATGGTGTTTTTGTCGTTCTCCAGCGTTCCTATTGTTCATTCCTTCCGGTTCTGCCCTACGATTTCCAACGTCTACTGAGATCATACAGGGGTTGTCGTAGCTTCAAGGAAGGTTTGTCAAATCTCTTTACAATAAGAACGTAAAGAGCAAGGATGGCGTAAGGATGTAGCTTCCTTTAATTATCTTTCTTGCAGCAATCTGCCTTTGTTGCTGTTGTGAGGGAAAGCTTTATAATCGGACAACAGCTAAATTCTCCGTAGTTCTTCTTGGTTTCCGAAGAACCATTAGGGTTTTTGTTCCCGTAGGATTGTTTCATTTTAAATAGAGAGTTTGAAAAAGTTGTCGGATTTGAATTGTTTCCAGTAGTCAATAAAGATAAGAGTAGGCAGGTATTTCGGCGAAAATGCGAAGCAGCCTACACAAGTCCAGAGATCATATGAATGACTGGCACTAGAGAGATCATTTTACCCGACAAAACAACACCTCATATCGATTTCAGCGAGGACATTGAGACTGAGAGAGTAGAAAAGTGAGGCAATTTTTCAACGAAGTAATTCTTTGTCTTAGTACAAGTGATGGAATCATGGCGTGTAAACTGCATTTCATCACTCGTGCGGGTGTGATGAGTTGTCGGGCGAGGTGATCAATAATGAGTTCCGGACATATCTGAGCTTCAATTTGGAAGGTGTTTTACAAGTTGGCTGTGATACTTGAAAACTACATCATAAACTTTTATATATATATATATATATATATAAGGTTGTTCGGATATAAACGAGACTTTCGACTCAAACTTTCAAACATCACAAAATTTTTTATAACAATTCTTTATTCCATACAGTATTCTCCACAACTATCAACAACGATTCGCCATCGATCATGCAGGTTGTGGATGCCGTCCTCAAAGAATTTGGTTGGCTGTGAGTCGAAGTATGATGCGACCCAAGATCGGACTTCGATATTGTTGAACTTTTTCTCCGACAATCCGTGATGCATCGATCGAAATAGATGGTAGTCCGAAGGAGCCATGTCCGAACTATACGGTGGATGCGGCAAAACTTTCCAGCCCAACTCTTCGATTTTTTTTTCGATTTACGGACAGCTTTATTTTCATCACTCAGCTTATGAGGAACCCATTTGTCGCACCGATTTGTCTTCCCGATTGTAGGTAAATGCTCGTCAATTGTCGAATTCGAACATCCGAACTCTAGGGCAAGTTTTCTTGTAGTTTGTGTCGAATCAGACTCGATCGCCTTCTTCAGTAATTCGTCGTCTACCACTTGAGGACCACGTCGGTGTTCTTCGTCTTCTAAGCTCTCATTTCCATTTTCAAAGCGTTGAAACCATTTGTAGCATTGACTTCGCGAAATCACATCTTCAATAAAATAAAAATGAAAAAATAAATAAAAAAACTTTATTTTTATGAAATAAAAAACTTTTATGAAATAAAAAAAATATTACAGAAATCAAAAATAAACAAAAAAGAAAGTAAAATATACAGGAAAACGCCAGGAACAAAATGGAACCAAAACTGTCCAAATTGCTGTTGAGAATTTTCTCGGATGTTGCCTTCGTTGAGGATATTAAAACTGCGCACAAGTTTTTATCAAGCTTGAGCAGTTTGTACTTATTAGTCAATAAAATTGATATTCTTTGCAAAGCGACTTCCATATCTGTAATCAATACGTGTAAGAACTCCTTTCTTGTCTGCTTTTTTACCTAAGTGAAAAGGAAACAAAAATCAGCAAACAGATAAAATCAATGTTTCTTCTAGAGATAATCACCATATATATGGTCGGGTCAAAACGACATGAAGCACGCATATTTGCGCAAGCAGCTGCGCTCGAAGCGGAGCGGTGGAGCGTAGCGGTTGGGATCGTGTAAGGATCCTCGCTACCGCCACCTACCTCTGCAGTTCGCCATGGTTCCACCTCGATTCCATCCGCTGTCTCCACCGCACCGCTTCCGAGCGCGGCCGCTTACGCAACGGTTCGTGCTTCATGTCGTTTTGACCTAACTATAAATCGGTATATGGAAGCGTATCAAGGTGAAGTTTTAGTAGGTGTTGGACAAAACTGATGAAAATCGATAAAATTAATGCTGCAGCCTGTTTAAAGGTTTCGCGAAAGTGACTTCTTCGGCAGCGCTTTCTGCGGCACATCAGTGCATATATAAAACGTGTGGTAGATTTTGATCGTGTAGTATTTCCTACATATCATCGATTACATCAGCCATCCACGTTTTCTTTTGACTGCTGCACTGCCCGGTGGAATCCTCTTCAAGACACTTTTTTCTGTTTTTTATTTGAATGTACTTTACATCTGTCCTAATATGCACTTGCAGTGCATATTTTATGTGAGGGAAACCATATTATTCGGATTCATCAGACTATTCAAAATAATCCTCCGAAGAAGCAGCTATTTTTATGAGATCTTTGTATTCCTCATAGGATTACCGTAAGCGTACACACTATAAGATTGATGTTGTTCACGTTTTCTTGTTCTACATTATGAAGTGATTCTGCTTCACGAAAAAGTAGGACCGGATGCCTTCTTCAAAGAGATAATTAGGCTGAAAGGGAGTCTTTTTTTTTACAAATTTTACTAGAGTTGACAAAAAAAGTCGTTCATGTTTTGGAACCGAAAATTTACCGAAATCAAGTGTTAAAGTCTATTAAGGACGTTGCGTGCACGGTTGCTCAGATCTGAAAAGTATGTGAGAAGAAATCGCATTTTTCCCATTGATACGAATACCATTCATATCATTTTTCTGCTCGAATGCCCTTCTTATCAGCTCGGATAAGTATGGTGAAATTCAGTTCGGGATAATTCTACCGTTTTATCGAATTGACATCTCTTCTCCTCGCATCCCTGAGACAAGTTCACCTCATAAATATTGAAATTTGTGGTGAGATCAAAGGAACAACTGTTTTACTCATCTAATGTAACTGAAGATCATCCATATGCTTTTGTTTTTGCAGAATCTCGCAAATGATGCCTCTCCTATCTCGTTATAAATTTATGATGAACTGCGATAGAAAGGTAGAAATAATAAATAATAGTAAGTAAATGGTAAGTAATAATGAAATATAAATATATAAATAGCGTGGTAGTAGGCGAACTATAGGTTGTAAGTACAAAAAAAAAAGAGAAAAATTTCTCTCTCTTTCCAGAACAGTATGCGTTTTGATATTTATTTCTGTTGGGCATAGTATTACTATCTAAAATTCAGCCACAATATGATTTATTTATTTTCAAAAAGATTGAATTATCGTAGAGGTAATCCGTTAATAGTGCCCTATCCTGAAAAGATAATTCCGCAGCAGCAATTTTAGCTTCTTCTAACATCCTATAATTTTTGTTTCGAATTTATTTCGTTCGTTGTTGTAATCTAGAAAAATAAGATGATAATGTTTATGAATTTCTTCGAAAATTTCTTGCATTTCGACGATTTTTGCTTCCCCCTCAAGATTTCTTTGTTTTCCAAAGAATTCGAGAGAAAGAAGAATTGTCTGGATGCTCTGGCCAAAACTTTCCCATCTTAAAAACTCCACAAGTGTTAGGTATTTCGATTAGTTTCAAGTTACTGTAAAAGCGATTTCGGGAGGAAAACTGAATGAACAAACTGTGACTGCCTTCCCTGCATCCAACTTCCTGTACCTTTTTTGGCAGTATTTCAAATTTACTTCATTTCATATGTAAGAATGGCTGCACTTGTTGTTTTGGAAGGAAAGAACTCGAGAAGACAGGCGAACGGAGCAATAAACGATTAGACCGCCGATTGTTTTCAGTTTCAACATGTGCTCTACCCAGTCATACGTCTCTCGGGGAAAGTTTGGAAAGCTTACATTCTTTTGTGTGAGATCATGGAATTTCTAAGACATTTGACTTACGTAAAAAAAAAGTTGCCACAGAAGGAGAGAAGTGTAGCACATCTAGATTAAGAACGTAAGAATATGTAGCTACATATATAGGAAAGAAGGGCTAGTCCTCCTGGATCAGAAATCGTTGGCAGAAGTGTGGAGTAAGGCGCTTTTCCCCGATTTTCGTGAACATTCGTTCGATTTGTTTCAGTTCAGATGCAGACACAAAATGGCTGCATTTACATGTGATGAGTGTTGAAGCTCCTGCTGGTTACAGGAAATGTTCCCCCATGTGAATTTAAATCCTCAGGAATGTGGTTACGATGTCTTTGCCTCGGAACTTTTAGGTTCTCGTCATTTCTGGTACTCGGATATAACTTTCCTGATGCCATTGGATAGAAAAAGTGCATTTATGCATTCACTTTCTGATGACGGCGACTCATTTTAAGGACGTTTACGCTGTCCCATTATATCCATATTTTTTGGTTTTTCTCCCTCAATCCCTTGCGTCTGCCCGCCTATCTTGCGACACCTTTTTCACTTGAATTTTGTTTCAAGTGAAAAGTTTTATAGTAATTTTCTAGAGTGACAAATATTCAACGTATACACGCCACATAACTCTTTGTTATGTGGAGTCTGATGATGATAGCCCAATGAAGGAAGTCTTATCGGATGATTCCAATCGATTCCTCAGCAAAAAATGAGGTGGTAGACGAAACGTCGTAACCATACTATGCAGAGGGAAATCAGTTACTACTAATGAATTTTAACAAAGAAGATTTCCTATAGTCGAGTCAAAACGAAATGAAGCTCGGTGCAGTTGCGTAAGCGGCTGCGTTCGAAACGGTGAGGTGAAGCGTGGCGGTTAGCGCCATTTGGCGCCATTCATCGCTGCAGTTCCCGGTGGTCCCACATCGATCTCAGCCGCCGCACTCCACTGCACCGCATCTAGCGCAGCCGCTTGCGCAACTGCACCGAGCCTCATGTCAATTCGTGCCGACTCTGGGAATTCTTCTCTGTTAAAACTCATCAGAAGTAAGTGAAATACCCGTGTAACACTGAAAACCTGCTTACTTGGCACGGAATATTGTTTGTATACGAATACATTCATTGTATTGGAAAGAACAGGGCGGATTTTAATGAAAGTATACCAGATAGTACCTATTTTCTCAGTTAATACGCTGTTGCAATGCTAAAATTTCCTATGGCAATATCTAACTGGCAGGGAAACGGAGGTGTAAAGAGGTGATTACCATTTTTGTATTACTGTCGGATCCTACAACCTGGCGCAACTGCGAGAGTAGTTGCACGCGAATTGAAGCGTGGACCATTACTCACCACTGCAGTCCGACTTGAACTACATAGCAAAGGTCCCACCTCGATTGCAACTATTTGCGTACGTAATTGCACAAGGCTTTGGGTGGTTTTGGACCGACTCGAACCCCGTTAATGCGTAGTACTTCTATAGTCCACGTAATATTCATCTGGATTGCAAGCTAAAAAATCAATGTAATCTGCGGTGAGATCTTGAGAACCGTCCAAATAGTGACTCGTGTTTGCCAATTCTTTTGTGGGGGTGCAAAAAAGAAGGGCTCGGTATCCAAAAGGACTAGAAACTGACTCATCATCTGACAATTCTAGCATTTTAGGGATCGAAAACATGCCAGTTACATCAAAGTTCTATTTCGCTTCTACTTTATTAGTGACGATTAGGGAAACATTTGCAGAAAGTAGGACTTTTCCTATTTATCTGTTATGGAAATGCTTTTATGTTCTGCAAAGATGTCTCTTGCCGTTCTTCGAATTAGTGTTTTTTTGCATCGTAGCTCCTTTCTGAATACAAAAGAAAATCACCTATTTCTTTAGAGTTGCTTTTTATTCTGTTCTTTATTGACGTATACTTTTACAGTTTCTGGGCGGTTTCAGAAGATTCCAGATTGTGTGGATTTTTTTTTTGATCAACTAACGTTATTCTTCGTTCCAGATCTCTACGAATGGTTACATCAGCTTCGCGTACTTCTCGGATGACTCCTCCACACTACAGCTGGGACTTGACGTTGATTGGCCAACGCAAAGTGATCCGGCTGTAATTGCACCTTATCTGTGCAAGTAAGCTGCCCTCTTCTCTTCTTTGTATCATTCTGCAGTACTTTTCTTCATGAGTTGATCTGGACACGAAGTCGTTGCAACTTTTTATTCTGGGCTGACGTTTCGGGGATTTCGCCTTCTTAAGAGCCTGAAAGGGATTTATCACGATCATCTATTCACAAAGAAAGTCTTTAGTTTGAAAGAAATTCAAAAGCTTATCTTAATTGCTTCTGAACACAGGGTATAGTCAAATGGGGACTTTATCCTGTCTTATGCCTCCTTTTTCTCTCTGTTTTCTGAATTCTGTTTTTTGTTGGTGAACCAAGACGATGTGTTTGTTTTCAGACAACGTATACAAAGCGGTCAAGGTGTTGACTCCAGAGTATTCTATAGAGTGGAAACTCGCAGAGGCCCCGTACAAGCTAGTGAGACTTTTTTTCTCTTATCAGTGATGTATAGTTGGGTCAGAACGACAGTAGAGTAAGCGGCTGCGCTCGAAGCGGCGCGGCGGAGCGAAGCGGTTGGGATCGTGTAAGGACCTTCGCTACCGCCACACATCTCTGCACTTCGCCATGCTCCCATCTCGATTCGAACCGCTATCTGCACCGCACCGCTTAGAGCGCAACCGCTTATATATATATTATATATACGTATATATATATATATATATATATACATATATATATACATATACATATATATACATATATATATATATATTTGATGAAATATCAATCGTATATATCAATCCATTGACATGCAGAATCACTGAGGTGGTTCGGATTTCAGGTGGAGTATTCGTATTCGGGATACTAGATCACGGAGAGAAGGGTGATTTCGTCCAATTCTTCCTAATTGCCGTAAAAAACGGCACGGAAGATACGGCTTCGAGCGTTCCGGTGCGCTATTTTCTACAACGAGTTCGATTGAAGTGCGCCAGCCTTGTGCACGCGCCGCATCTTACGGACCGTTTTTACGGCAGTTACGAAGAAATGGACGGAATAACCCACCTCTCCATAATCTACGATTCCCTATACGAATACTCCACCTGGAATCCGTACCACCTCAGATTCGTGGGGTGATGCCTCTGGGCAAATGTCCGTGCTTCGTGTCGTTTTGATCCGACTATAGATTCTGCATGTCAATGGGTTGATAGATACGGATTGATATTTTATCAAATATATATTATATACATTCTTTGCATATATATATATTATATATATATATATATATATATATATATATATCTATATATGCAAAGTAATGGTTTTCTCGTCAAATTGAAAGGAATTGGAACTCAGCCCAAACATAATAGTTTTTGACATTTACGGGCGCTAGGCCTCAGAAAGTCTTTTTTGTCGTTTTTGTGACATAACTACTTTTGCGAATCTCGGATAAGCTGCAATGTCGAGTACAACGTCGATCGTGAAACTATTTTGTTTTAGTGCTTGACGTTTCAGAAGGGAATAGTATAAAAGCGAAACTATTGTGTAAGACAAGGGAGAAGGAAATACAATCAATTAAGAAACCATCTTGTACTATTTTGCGGTACGAAATTACTACCGTCTAAGTTGTAACAACAATAAAAATGACATTCACTTTCCAATAACCCTTAACGTGGTTCAGACTTGATGGAGTAAACGTTTCAGAAATCATAACAAGTGATTAGTAGTCAGATCTCTTTCTCCGTTTCCAGGCCGTGATATAATATCTGGTCGTCCACCATGTCTAGGAAAACCAGCACATTTCCGCTGTGATGAGCAATCGGAAAGATTCCTCGATGCGCTTCAGAAGACTTTACAACGTGAGTAGCTTATCAGCTGCTGTCTCAGACCTTTTAAGTAACTTATTTTGAAGAACAGTGAACGGTCTTGCGAATTTCGGGCTTTGATGTACTTATTTGAAAATATAATTGAAAAGAGGTGTAACAGAACTTTATCAGTTCAAATTGCGGTTTATCAACAGACTGGTTTTACCAAAGATTAAATGTACAATAGCCATGTGCCTCTACAGCTAGCAGAGGCTCTTGGAGTTAGTGAAGCTAGTTTCTTTTCAGAAGGGGTAGCTGGAGCGAGTACATTTCGTGCAGAAGCAGCCTTAGTGGTGACGTGGAAAAACTTGCGACCAAACATCGGAAGCGAGCATGGGCTGTCTACATACCAGCTCGTGTGGATGTCCGATGCTCAGGTGAGAACTAATTTGAGATGACATCCTTTGTTCCTGAGTTTTATCAATAACGTCTTTGATGACAGTTTCACTATTCTGCAGATAGTGGAGATTTATGTATTATAGTTTTACATAATAGGTATTTTGCTTTTTTATTTCACTTTTTTCCACACACACATCTCCTAATAATGTTTCCCTAGGGTCTTTTGTCCTACACAATGATAAATTATTACAAACTCGGATTCGATGCTGCTGACATGTACGGAAATTCACGCACAGGAAAATGTCAGGTACGGATTAGGGCGCTGTGATTTACATTAACTTTTTTCAACAATTCGTCTTCTAACTGATAAGATCAGCTGCAGTTTCTCGTTCGTAAAAGTATCAGAATCGCTTTTATTTCATACTTACAAATTTAGTGGATAGCAACTTTGAAAAAAGATTTAATATTACAAACAGGACCCAACTCTCAGATTTAATTTGGAGAATCACCATTCTTTCATATCCTTAAACTAAATCGTCGATGACTTGAGTGGATGATACTTTTTCCCTGAATTCTTTGCAACTGTGGCATGTATATTAGGCTTTATTCAACGGAGGGAATCACACCGGATCAGTCCAAGTCGATCTGTCGGAAATAACCAAGCAACAGCCTTCATCTCTCGCTTCTCGCTCCTCTGTCCCACACATTGCTAGAGGAAGGTAATTGGATTCCTGTCTAGAGAATTCAATCAATATGGTTGGAAATCACAGCGAATTTAGTCGTAATTGATATTCAGGTACTTTCATCGAGTTGATGACGTCGTGCGACCAGCCGGGTGCGGCAACAAAACTGGAGGGACTTGTACGTCTTCTTTCGTTTGCTTTATGAATCTTTTGTTGTTATTTCGAAAAGTTACGAACCTGCTAGAGAATGTCGTTACTTATGGTAACTAACAAGCTCCTGATTTTTTTTCTAGGGTTCACAAACAATGTAGCTCTTCTGTGAGTTCGAATAGTTACATTTTTGCGAAAATACCGTGTTGAAGATTAAAGACCAGATTAGTGCTTAAGATATGGGTTTACTTTGATTAGATTTCAGTCCCCCTGTTAATTTATCCAAACATCGTGACCATGCTTGGTCAGACGAAAGTGGACGTCAACGGGATGTGCTTGAATCCAGCTATCACCTACGTTCTTATGATTGAACAGCGACAAGTAAGACTTCGCTACTTCAAGAAGTAAAGGTGGTTAACTACTGCTTCGTCTACCCATGTCGCATTCTTTTTCTCCAGTTTTGAGCGAATTTTCCTGTTTCACTGTTTTCTTTGCGTACAAGCTTTCGTGGGCGCCGTGGAATAGAATACAACCAATTCATTTTGTTCATGCTTCCCCCACCCCTTTGCCCTCCTTATTGCCTTTCCTTTCCCCTTTGCCTAGTTATTGCTGAAACATCTTTCTAAGTTCAGGCCTTTTCACACTTTTAAATTGTGCTTTTAGATGGCAAAATGTGAGATTTTGAATCCATCCATAGCACGGTGTACGCTGCCGAAAATACTGGATTGGGGTACGAAGACGGTTTATTTCCAGCCGCAGTCTGGATTATCAAATGACGAAAAGGCTTACGTAGGATTCATTTATTTTGGTAAGGTTTAGGTAGTACCACAAATCTCATTCTGTTAAGCTGACCAAGTTTTAGTTTTGTGCAATTTGTTTCATACCATTTTCAGTACCTCCTACGCTTGATCCTATGCGTCTGGATATTGGAAATATCCACTCCTGGTATATTAATCCGCCTCCAGCTCAGATGACTATAAAGTGGTGAATTAAATTACTATAATAGCATATTATCAAAACTACTTGAAGCTCAGTGCAGGTGTGTGAGCGTGTGCTCGAAGTGGCGCGATGAAACTAGCGGTTTCGATTGAGGTGGGAACTTTGCTTGGTGCGGTCGTTTCACAGGCGGGTAAAAGTCCCATCTCGATCGCAGCCGTTTACGTACTTATAGTACGGTCAAAACGACACGAAGCACGGTGCAATTGCGTACGCGATTTCTCTCTAGGCGGCGCCGTGGCGCGTAGCGGTTAGGAACGCACTAGAACCCACCACCCATCGCTGCAGTGTGCGATAGCCCCACCCCGTTCCCAACTGCTGCCTCCACAACGTAGCTTCGAGCGCGTACGCAAGTGCACCGTCCTTCATGTCGTTTTGACCCGACTATACGTCAGGTTGCAGCTTGTTTTGACCCGCCTATAGCACGGCTGTGGCAGCTTAATTATTTTTCAAATACCACTTCCGGTTAAGTTTCTAAACTTTTACTCCAGCCTGTCTCTGTTTCGTTTTCCGTTTCACTTGCTTTCACTATTTCATTTTTCTATCTTGAACGTTTCTTTTTTCTGTATAACTTGATGACTGTTTTATTTTATTCATAAATAGCAAAGTAGTGCTGATTCGAGTTCGTTCGAAATCGTTTAATTAAAACACAACACGTTTTTTTGATATTCTATTTACAGAATATATTCATAGTCTTGTTTTGTTTTAAATATGAGTGGAGTAGAGAACAGAAGGAATATTCCAACTTCAAGGTACCCACGAAATTTCACCGCATCGCGAACGTTTGCTCCTGGCGAGACAGTGAATTATTTCGATGACAGCATCTACAACGTACAGCTTGGTTTGTATGTAGTCGGCTATAAGGAAGCACAGGATGTCAATTTACGCAAGTTTGTTCCTCAACACAGGGTCCTGGCAAGGTGAGTTGGCCCAAGAAAATCCACAAAGCACTGTTGAGCTTCTGACTGTTTTCATACACTTAGCTGACACTTAATGTCGGAGGAGTGTTGGTGAACTCTTTTTTTTTTCGGCGTGGAAGTGTGTGAAATAACAGAAAACTATTTTTGTTCGTAAAAGCGCATTCAATATATTTGTAGTATCTCAGATATTCTTTCTACCACATCAGTGAACTAGTAGAATTGCCCTTTTCTTTAAAACATTTAAAAGGTACATCTTTGTATGGCTGGGTTGCAGCAGCCATTTCATTAAGCGTAGAAGACGTAACGTTGAAAAAAAATCATGCAAAAAGAGTTGGCTATGCATCTTTTCTAGGTTAGCCACGTACCAAAATCGTGCTGACGAGCTGTACAAATGGAATCCAATGGTTGAAATCTATCACTTAGATAGAGTGGACGAATGGTACCTCGACAGCTATGAGGTGCGAGACGAGCTTTTCAGTTATAGGTGAGGAATTCTTAGTGACTTTAAAATTCATATATTACTTTGATCTCACATGTTATAGTCGATCCAAAACAATTTGAAACTTGACGCTGTTGTTCAAGAAGCAGAGTGGAGCTAGCGGTTCGGATAAAGGTGGGCTCACACCAGCTCCACTCTTCTCTGCTATTCGAGTGGACTGGCCATATTTCCAACTCGATTGAAACCGCTATCTCCATCGCTCCGCTTCGAGTACAGCCGCAGTTACAACGCCAGGCTTCTGGTCGCTTTGACCCGAATGAACTATAGTTTTCGGATTCTATCATTCTTATCTTCGTCTCCTACGGTACGGTAGTTATATCCTTATAGCTATAGTTATAGCTCTCCAGCTTTGTGGCCCATCCATTTCCAAATCAACATAATTATTTCTATTCGTAAGTGCTGAGTGGCAGCTTAGCACGCACGAATGTTGCAATCTCTTCACCAATAGATAGCAGTGGAGGTTTAGTTCACGGTTACGAGAGTGGACACGCTCAGTTCAGCTTAGTCGAGAATCCAAATTCATCATATTACGGGTTATAGAAAAGCAGCAATCTGCATTGCGTCCGCGGTTGTATGAAGCAGTGGGTGTCGCTTCCACTGCTGTTTTGGTTGTATTAATCGGATCGTAGACGTTGCACGATGATGGAGCTTTATCGCATTCCATCGATAATAATTTCCAAGACTGATAAGATCGGAGCAGGAGAGGCTGCTTAACATGCATTTTCTGGGTTACGAGGGGAGTTGGGTGCGATCACGCTATCAATCTTGAAGTACACCTTACTCCTATCCATTCGTGAAGAGATCTCAACATCAATTTCATGATACACAGCCTTTGAGCAGAAAATGATTCATCGCACACCTTTCTATATAGCGATGCTTTCTACATAATGAAATAGAATGGTTTTTTTAGACTTGGTTATCTGAAACTGGCTCCAGTTGCACAAGACGCATTTGTCACAACAGGAGGATATTTTGATCTCTCAGAAGGGTTCGCTATTCGTTACCTTAATACGTGAAGATCGTAGAATATAATATGATTCCTTTGAAAAGGTGCGTTTGGTTTCTTTTAGAATAATTTCCGCTCCAATCTCACTGCACTGGTTATGGACGCTGCCACAGGACGGCGAATTCCAAGGAAATAGGCAAGACAGACAGGAAAAACTTACCTTCGTTAAGGAGAAGGTTGTTTTTTAAATAAAATTCGAGCATATCGAATGTTCGCAACAATATAATCCAGAAAAGGACTAGTAAATAGGGATCTGACTAGGAAAAATAGGTGGCCGAATTCCATCACAAAGTTGTAAACGTGTATCTACTCTTCTTTTTGATTCTTTATCATATTCTGAATCTGGAGAGTTTTGTCTTTTTCGGAGCACCCACATTATGCCTTCACTGATTTCAGTGATTTTAAGGCACGAGAAATGTGTCACGAATGGTTCAATGAGGATGGGGCTCTTTCTAACTTCATTCGTGAAACGGAAACAAACTCCAGTTGTCCTTGCAAGGAAGAGCAGGCGAAGATGGATCTTGGACGATTTATGCCGCACCCAAGATGCAGTTCGGTTAGCCTTTAAGATTTCCCAATGTTTCACTTGAATGACGTTCTGCAATACTGGCTCCGGTTTTATTATACTATAAACCTGGCAACAAAGCCTCGCTCTAGGATATGGATGGTTGATTTATATATTTCCGAAATACTTTTGTTTCTTCAGCTTTTCCGAGATGTGACTTGTACTGAAACTCTGGGCTCTACGAACTGTTACATGTCGGCGCAGAACGTACGCGGGTCAACATACAGGCAAACCGCTGAAGGGCGCGAGGAAGAAAGGTAGTAAGAGGTTCTGAGCTCATCGTTTATTCCTCATGATGGTTCTACACATCTGTAGCTCATACTCGACTCACTATGGCCAAACGTGCTGCTATGATGCGCGTGGGTTTCTGATGCAGTCAACTTATCAGCCGGTTGTCAAGGTACTGTACTGTTTTCCAGTGACTTGCACCAACAGAAAATTCTGAAATATCACTATAGGTCTTCCATTGTTATTTAAACATCCGTACTTGTCATTCTGTGGTTTCACTTTACTTTCACGATCTACATAATTGTTTTCGAGAATTCTATAATGTTCAGGATGAATTGAACCACAATTTCATCCTCATAGTTTGTACATGGAACCTCACCTCTACCGTTTTGGTTCATGTTTATCATCTAGAGTTTACTTTTAGATGTTCTTATGATTATTTTTTGAGAAGGAATTCGGCCAACCTAAAAAAAAGCAGCGCCAATGCTCCCTGACAGGGAATTGGTAGCGCAGAAAGCATTCCTGCCGCAAAATTTTATGCTTATGTGTTGTAGATCGACGAAAGCACACCGTACTCTCCAGGAGTACCAACACGAGCATTCGAGTTGGGCAGTGCACCGTTTCAGGGCATGTTCGAGGTAAAAGCTATGGTTTTATAAGTGCTTTCCGCTGCTGAAAAGCAACTGTCGTTTCAACCAGAGCGGCAGTCTTTCTGCATCCTTTCAGCGTTTCAGCGCTGAAAAATTGCAGAATTTTGGGCGGTTACAACCGCTGGTTAACTGGTTTTCATATATTTGAGTAGTGAGAATAATAAATTTCTAAAGATTTCATTGCTGTTTTACAGCACTTCACTGTGCAGTTCATCCAATGTTTGACCGATGTCCAATGTTTCCAATGTATCTATCACTCTATGTCAATTAGTACCATTATTTTAGCATCACCGATCATTTTTGAGATAAGTAAAGAACCCGTGATCTGAAGTCTCGTTTTATCGCAGGTGCCTGGTCTGTCTACATTCCATCACGATATTATGCCGTATTACCTCTGTTGTAAATATGCTGACTTCCGTTGTCAACTTTTCTACTGGCGAAGACCTTCAAGTGCATGCCAGGCTTACGAGCCACCTGTGAGCGGTAGGACTTTCACATGGCTTGTAATTCTGTACGTGAAAGTCATTAAGAGGAAATAATTTTGTTACAGGATCTATTTTGGGCGCAGGCATTGTGTCAACCTTGAACAATAGAAACTTCGTCTTTAACGAACCGGGCATTTTCACATTATTACATTCTCATAAAACGATTTCGACTCCTGAAGTTCAAATCCAAGTGCGTATGGAGCGATTTCCAGACAGAAGCGTGGATTTCGGTGCGTGGCTCACTTCGTTTTAGAGGATTATTACCTTAAGCTATATTGAACAGCAATATAAAGCTAATGGAAGAAATTTTAGCCTTAATTTTAGCTTGTTTTAATCGTTTCAATTACAATCATTATGAGTCGTTGGTCATAAGTATAAGGTGACAACATAGTCGGAAGCGTGGATTTTTAAAGTAAATTTTTGTGGAATTATCATTGAAGTATTGGACTTTTATCTAAGATAATTTTTACCAACAGGTCTTTACAAAGTATGCTTAGCTCTTTCCACTTGAACTCAGCTCTGATTCTTGATTTTTTGAAAGTTCTACTGGTCCCCACAAAGTTTCACCAGAGTGGCAAACTTTCTCGCTCCTTTTCCATGAGGCGCTTCTTTTCTTGGATGTGGTTAATCAATTACCTCTTATTGTTTCTTGTGATTAACAAATATGACGTAGTCCAATCTTAATGTTTTCTTCTTTATTTTATGCTAATTTCTTTCATTTTATAGGATATATTCCACAACTAATAATATTTATCAAGGATATATCAATTTATATCAATTTAGGCGCATTAGACATTGCTCAACGAGATTTAGTACAACCAACAAACACTACTGTAGTAACTGGAGTAGTCTTGTCATCTGATAGTGCAGACAGGTGAGTTTCATACATACGTTTTTCTCTAACCAAATTCAGCTGAAAATACACATTTTGACGTTAAATACAGTTCTATTAAGTATTTCAATTACTTGTATCAGTTGTCGTTATGATTTCAGGGTGCATGTGGTTCTACGGAAAGATACCTATCGGCAGCGATACAAAACATCCATAATTGTTGGGAATGTGATACGATATTTTGATAACATGTACATTCAACGTTTCAGAGGTAATTACATCATGCTGCTTATGCTTTTTTTCGTGAATTCATCGAGACAGGTTCTAATTTCGAGAATCGGAATGAAACACTACAAAAATTTGACTTCTATTTGATCGTCCGGGACGAATACAACGATGGAACAAAAAATTTAAAGACTACTAAACTTCTGCGTTATTGAACGCTATATTGCCGCCAGCTACTTGCCGACCAGCGTAGATTGTTAAATTCTGCACCGTTATTTCACTTTAAGCACCCATGTGGAGTTATTTATCTCCATGTACAATCAATATTTAATTATACAGTGTAACTGTGTAAGTGCCATGGTGAATTCTTTGCATTTGAAAGACAGTGAAATTACAACTGCATGAAATACTCTTGATGTATTATAAGTACACTTTGTGTTCAATTGGAAATAATTTATCTTGGCATACTTGATCCATTTCTTCAATGATATTCTTGGTGCTCTCTACGCCTCCGGTTGTGTTTGTTTGTAAATTTTTCGAAGCAAACTTGACTTATTTGGCCTAATCGGCAGACTGGTATTACCGCCTGATGCGGTCCCCGCATATTCGTCAATGGTTGTTGAACATAGCTCTTCGGTCCAACCCCTCGATTTGACCTATTCGGCTTGGACTTTGACAATGTGCTGGGTGGGAGCAACATTCTACTGTACTTGCGTTACTTCTGCCATGTGTAGTGCAGGTTATATAGCTCGCACGTGCCCAGAGCGTACACACGAATCCTTGGTTGCACTTAGTAGAATTGCGGCCGAACCGCAAACAGGTAACAATCAGACTCGCGTACGCGTTCCATCGAAACTGACTTTCTTGATATACATACATTCGCTTGGAGAGAAGTTTACGAAATTTTGCTTTACTCGGTCAAAATACTACCACTCTCACTATTTTGTTTATTCGGCATCAACTATCAACCTTTACATTGATCTGAGGCAATTACGCTAAGAGAAATTATTGTTGCTTCTCAGATCTGCTGACTCTCAAAATATTTTGGTAATACTGAGGTGATACTAATGACTTATAATTTGAATTTTCTTACCGTAAAGCCAACAGTATTCATACTTGTTGGGCACTGATGCGGAGTATAAAATCAGAACAAATGCCCCTCCGTTTTTGAACGGCTATTAGGTTGTTGAAAAGAAATCTCTTGCGTATCAATCCGCTTGCGGCACCAACGTGTTCGACTGCAATTTGGAATTGTTGGGATTTATGAACGTGTACTGGACTATACAGTAACCTACAGAGGTTAGCCGGTGGATTAAGTCAATGTTTGTATCCTTCCCATGCATGTCTGACATCAATTTATCGACTGCGAAAGGACGGAAACCTTGGTATTCGGTTTCGAAACATCGAATATGTAGCCGCAGTTAGTGCTCTTAGCAACTGCGCCACACCCACCCAATTGTTGATAGATTGCATACAGGCGTGGAACAGAAAAAAAAACAAACTCGTGAAAACTGATTTTTGACAACTAACTTGAAATAGAACAGTAGGTGCAAATATGACTTCTCAATTCTCGTCATGTAACATTGTAACACAGTACACTCCAAAGTAATCTGGCTGATAAGATGAAGAATATATTTGAATCTATATATCTGAACGATTTCTTTCGAGGAGTGACCGTGTACGTGAATAACGTCGAGAAGGGTCAATCAGAAATCTACGTAGTACTGGACGAGGCTCAAATTGGAATCAGGATCCGCGAATCTTATGCTATTGACATCGATAGGAAATTTAACTACATGGAAAGCCTGGGTCTGTTGGACCTGCAAATATCAGTACCTCCCCATTACAAAGTTCTAACTGTACGTTTTTTTAAGGAGAATTTTCCCGGAGTTAGTCAGCAACTTTACGTTGCTGATGGTAAACTTCTGTTCAGTATTTCTCAATAAATGCCCTTGTCTAGCCGCATCCCAGAACTCCCGACATGCCACGAGTAGAAGGACTGATCAATCCATTTCCGGATGAGCCATTCCAGCAACAGTATTCCCAACTCACATGGACCAGCGTGAATGACCAGGGCACTCGATCTCAGCTTATGAAGTGTGAGTTTGACTGTTTTCATCATGATGAGTACTTCAGATTATAGTTGGTCCAGTTCATTCTCCTGAGAATTTAATTACGAAGTTGTTAGCCGTAGTATGTTGATGACTTTGAGCTTAACAAGGATGCAATCACTTCAGATAAGATCAAAGGAGAATTGGAAACAATGAATGTAAATCTTCAAGCCGAAGATGTCACTGATCTGTTTGCTTCCAGGAGCGACAGAGAAAACCTGTTCCAGGTAGACCGCCACTGGTGCCATTAATTCGCATAGGTCTTTGAATTTAGATTTTCGAGGATAGGTAATATGAAAACTTTATTTAGGCATATGCGGATCACTATCTGAAAGGACCTGTGTATAAAACTTCATCGAAATATCACACGTAACTTGCACATTAACTTTTTCGCTGTCAATATCTGGCTTCTACAGTGTTTTATTTGTGCAGAACTCGTCACATGTTCCATCCACAGACGGAGAACGACTTCAGGAATTTCTTAACGTTCTGCAAGACACCTAGAAGTTGGTTTTAGACATATTATCAAATTTCAACCTTTGAAGGCGGCATATCGCAAAAGCGATAATGAAGGAAGATCCACGAAAGGATAAGGTTAGCTGTAGATCACGAGCATGAGCGCGATCAAGGTCGCCTTCCTTCTTGTGCTAACAAACATGGAAAACGGCCTCGCTAATCGAATTTTGCTACGAGGCACCTAATAACGAGACAAGTGTAGCCAGCGAGCGGAGAGTCAATGGGCTACTGACACTGTTTCTCCCGTTTGTTATTAGACGCGGGAAAAACAGCACCAGTAGCGCCTACACCCGCGTTCTTGAATGTGGCACCTTACCAGGTAGCTCGTAGAAAAATTCGGTAACCAACCCCTTTTCACAGTCATTCTTTCAGGACAATTAGGAGAATTGGACTAATACTCGCCATCTACATCTCTAATCTTATCTTTCTGCTCAGAAGTCCCGATATTGTCGATTTCCTGGTAATCTTGCTTGCAAAACGAGCAATTTTTATTCAAGAGGTCAAGGCAAAGTATAGTATACTTTTGCGGAACTAAGATCCTTACATTGGGATCTTTTTGACGACCATCTTTTGTTTGGATTTGATTGCTCATATGCCTTTGGATACAACTTCCTAGAAAAATAACATGCTTTAAAGTACATGGATGTATTTAACGGCCATATTCAACACTTTTCAAGACAAATAATATAAATGCTGAGAATTCTATGAATTAAGGAGATCCCGACTACGAATCTCCCGAAGAACGACAAATATATCTACGTTGTCCAACTGATCTTGGATCTCTTGAATCGGATTGTGGAAATGACGTCCCCTGTTTGTATGACTCCGTCATGCTCCAAGTAATAATTTAAAAGAAACTTGTGTGCATAAACCACGAATTTGGAAATTTACGTATTTCACGTGCATTCAGTTTCTTTTTAGGCTCGTTTACTTGGCGAAGAAGCACGAATGTCCTACAATTACTACCTCAATCAGCGAATGGAAAGTGCAGCACGATGTAAGCTCGTTAAGCATTTCAGAAAATTAAATTCACGCACAAGAAAACTAAATGTCTTGTTGGATGTCGTTCTTGTCTCTACAAACTTATTCCAGACAATTCCTGCGGCGCGATGAACATCGAATATCCTGAGTACCTTATTAAGGGACCGTCAAGCGGAGAACCAGCCTATCTAGAAGGCGACAAGCTTTCGTTCAGCTGTTTTCAAACACACGTAATAATGGGCGACACTGAGTTCCAATGTAAGTGTTGAGCGATATCTGATTTCTTTGTGCTGAATTTGAACCTTCTTGTAGGTCGAAAGATCAGAAACGAAGATGATAGCACATGGCGAATGCAATGGACGCAGGGCGAACAGCCCTGGTGCAGGCATAGGTGTGCTTGTTTTTTATTCTGAAATATTTCCATTTACAAAAGCGCAGTGTCTAGTGATGTTCAGAATGTTCAGAATGAATGATGAAGTTGTGATATATTAGTCTTCTTCATCTGTTCGCGATAACTTCTAACAGCTTTTTATATCGGGAATAGCTGCCCATATTGTGTTAACTAACATTTTTTTTGAGAAAGTTTTTTTCGGACGAGATTACTTTTTTGTTATTCTTTCAGAGCCAAGGACAACATCTTGACGTGGTTACTATGGATATCTATTGTTATGGGCATAATCCTTCTATTAGTCGCTGTATTCACTGTTTGTTGGGTATTCAAACAGTCAGATCGGAAAAAACGTATTCCTCAGAGAAGTCCAAGTATAGTGAAGCCCGAAAATGTAGTTAGCTTTTGTTTGTTTTGTTTACTATCTCTTGTATTTGTGCAAAATTCTTGAATAATCTTAGTGGTTTGTTTTTATATAATTTCTTTAATTTAACGAAGAGCGGACTCTCCGTTGAGGAGCAAGAAAATAGGATATGTCTTTCTACTTAACATACTTGAGGAGATAGAGTATTGCGCTGGTTGGTGTTTGTATGGATTGACATAGAGCTCAAACATTGTGCTATCTCATGCGAATGGGTCATGAAGTGAAGGGTGGGGGACATTGCAGGTTTCTTACAGAATGGACGTATTTTTTGTTAAAATTAGTTGTGCAGTGACCAATATGGGATTTTTAAGGTGGTCACAAATTTTTAGTGGATACCCGAGTACTAGGAAAAACAGCTATTTGCTTGAAAAATTACAAATGTGGCAAATACGACGTTTTGAAAGTTTTCATGCGTTCTGCATAAAATGCGATTTTTCGGTTTGGTTTTGCTCGTAGGACTTGTTAATTTCTTCTGAAAACGAAGCTGGAAGGTGTGACGTGAATGAAGGGGAGGCCCAACCTCTATATTTGAAATTCTCCAGGTACCGTTGAACTTCTACGAAAAGCCAGGATCGCTAGAGCCGACGCCAGACATATCAGAGGTGCAAACATTTGAAAGAGAACCGAGAGGTCGAACAACTGTATTGCATCGGACGCTGTAAGTAAAGACCCTTCCTTCAGGATTATCTCAAAGGTTACTCCTTGAACTTGTTTTAAATGCATTGAAGAATTCCTTTCAGATATTCGAGCACTCGTATAGACGAGTGTTGCGCATGTGCCGAGTATTCAAATAATTCAAGTGTTTTCTTTTTCGTATATTCGAAATTTGATGGGAAAAACTCGAATTCTTGAAATTTATGAGTTCATAGTTGTTCAAATGCTCTGATTGAAAAGTTAATCGACGTTCCAAATAAGTTGACTTACTTGACTTAATGTCTTGACTAGTACTTAACTACTTAGCTCAATCGGCGAGCCACTGTTACTGCATGACGCGGTTACCGGTACTTTTGCTGAGGTGTGCATCCTTGAATATAGTTCTGCCCAACCTTCTCGATCTACAGCGAGAGCTTGCACAGAATCCATCCGTTATTCATTGTTCCATAGCCTTTGAGACTTGGGGTGAACTGCCTATTAACACCGAGTGACTCGAAAACTCTCGTGTAGGTAATGTCCGACAGTTAAGCGCAACGAAACGGAGGATTGCTACCAAAGACTTTATTCTATCTCGGCGCATTCCTCGCATCTGGCTCGGGCTTTGGCAGTTTGCTGGTGTTTCCTACCAGAATGAAGATATATGCGGATATTCTATGTGTGACGAGCATGCAAATATACGCATAACAACAATATTTAGTGTCTTTAAGCATTAGAACGATAAACAGAACTTTATTCGAGTATTAAAATAATAGTTAACATCCACACTTTTACTGTGTCAGCTGCTACTTCAGCTACCGTATCAGCAAAAAATAAAGATTAGTCGTCAGATAGCAGCAGAAACACACTGATGTTAGTATTCCTGCTTTAAGTTAACGATCAGATACTGCTGTGCGAGAATGTTACGAAATTTGAAAGATGAAAATATAGTTTTCACTGTGAAGAAGGTGTACAGCTCATGTGTAACAGAACAATCCAAGTAATTGGAAATGTGTTTTTTTTTTTAGATCGGTCTACCACTCCACTTTTCTAGATCGCCAGTCTACTCGATACAATCCACTCCCAGCCGTGGTTCACCATTCATGCGGTTGCCAGAGTTTTCATCAGTATGACCTGCCTTCGACATTCTTTCGTGTTTCGTGGTTCTTTCAGAGCTGTACTTTTTCTTATTTTTCTTAATGCCATTCCATGTGCAATGTACACTGCCCCGATATCGGTTCCGTAACTCATGATCTTGCGACGAGTGCTCATAATTCCGTTATATTTGTTTCTCTTAATATGAAGATAAAAATCGTCTTGTTTGTTGTTGAAAATTGGGCAGTAAGAGGACGTAGCGCTAATTTCAGAGATCAGAAATCAAAAGACGACATTCCGCAGGGTAACATAGTGCTTGGAAATACCAAGAATTAATTTTAAAACGACTTTTTCGTCCAAACAAAGAGCTAAGGAGTTTGGGAATAAATCGTTATTAATGACCGTCGCCTTTCACTGAAGTCACGCAGGTAGAAATGCATTTCCAAGTATAAATTGCGGTTATTGTAGAATGAAAAAAACACTAGGCGCAGAATACCCCCCCAACAAGTTCATTGCAGTCACACTTGAAGAAATCTAGATCACAAAGACATCAGTGATTAGTTCTTCTTATAGTTTTGAACGCATTCTTGGAGTCTTGCAAAGCTCATATTATGTACCTATGTATGATATTGAGGAAGACGTTATAAGATTTAGAAAATTTGGAAAATTGGTTGGATTAGATAAATTCTGGAAATTTTTCGTCTTTTTCGTTTCGTTTTTGTGGAAAGAGTCGGGAAATAACTTCTTCAAAGAAGAAAAAACCACCTAGAAGTAGAAATCCTGTAAGGGTAGCAGGCAAAGTAGGAGAAAAAGAAATTGTTACGTCTCGTTTAGAAATTTGTACGGTGTTGGATCACTTTCGATTGTTTAACATCCTGCGAAGGTAAGGTCGAAATTCGCTGGAATCCTTACAGTTAAAGAGAAGGCTGCTCTAAACGGCTGCCGGCCAACATCGTTGAAATTTCGGCCAGCATGTGTGACGTAAGAGTTTTGCTGATAAGCTTAACAATTCTTTGTTCTTTCCAGATAAGGTCGCATCGAACTCATCAAATTTAAGACATGATTGCGATTAGGAACAGATAAGGTTAGAGAGCTGAGAGTTCCGTGTTTTCCGTATAAAGATACGGGTGTGGCTGAGAGCGGCTTGTTAAGGAATATAGCTCCACTAAACCCTCTTATAAGCTCATAGTTCTCCAGTGTTCGTGTAGATGTCTATTTCTTCTTGAATGTCGCGGATGCCATTTACTGATCAAGTCGCACATGAACCGTCGTTAAGAATTCAACTTTAAAACGTTTGGAGAAGGCAATGAAGACAACAAATTTGGTTACAGAATGGTTGCAAGAACTACGTCAATCTTCCTTGCTGTTGTCGGAATGTCTCTCGCATGCAGCACCACATGGCCGAACGGCACCGACACCCACACCAACTGGTACCAATGTAACAGCGGTCCCATCACATTCTACAATGCTACTCCTTTTGATGCAAGTGGTGAGCGAAATCTCTGTGCGCACAGGTGACAGGTTTCGTTTTCTAAGGAAAATCTCTTTTTTTCAGGTAATTACGAGTATCCGATCCATCTCAGCAAACCACTGATCATTAAAACCGACATCAACAATCCTAAGAACACCTACGGGTCGCCAGGACTGAAGCAAACGACGAACATCTGGAGCTGGAGTAGTAGCTGCACTTGGAGCTCTGTGCCGACTTTCGGGATGCTGTCAGTTTACTTTTCTCGAAACACCTTTTTTTCCTAATTTCCTCTCTGTTATTTTGATACCAAAAACTACTTTTTCTATTAGGAAGAACCTCGATGCCTGCACTAACGGCATCCCATGCCCGATTAAGACTGGTCGTCAGGAACTGGATATCCTCATGGACTTTTCCCCGTACAATGCAATCATTTCGCTATTGAAAGATGATGCACCTTACCAACTTCAAATGATTCTCCACGATGATGTGACGAAGGATGAAGCATGCATCATATTCCAAGCTAGGGCTCGGATTCAGTAAATGTACAGGAATTTAACAATTATAAGTCTATATACTACGATCATATGGGTGCTCATTATTGAAGGAAATCAATAAAAAAATATTAAACCATTTGAGTTACATGTTAAAAATGAAAAATAAAAACCTGAGAACTGATGGTTGGTCTAAGCCTTTCCCTCAAGAGAATGCGTGAACAGTTTTGGCGTAGAATGTAACTGCTCGAGCCAAAACTCAAGAAAAATGATTCTTTTAGTCTAAACACTCAAACTTGATTTTCAGCTAACTTTAAAAACTTGAAGCTTTGATCTTCAGGTAGGCGAAGACTGTTTTATGAGCTGTTACTAACACCTTAGAAATCTATGTATTATGCTTTTCTGAATGAACTCTCAATCCGGCAAATCTATGGAATGACGTCCCTAAAAATGCAAAACGCTCAATGTGTATTCGTTGGAGAACTCAAAAACGAGATTTGTATTATTTCATGCGCGGAGAAACTCAACAACTGCTCCATTGCAGCTAAAGCCACCTACAGTGCTTTGCGTCAACCTTTTTCCACATTTCTAGGTAGAGGCCCTAAAACCCCTCTCATTTCTATCCTCTTTCACCTTTTTTGTTCTTTTTTATTCTACTAAAGAGTATAAGGCCACTTATATTATGTGGTGGTTTTTTGCCAGATTTTTCTGCTCATAGATAAGTAAATATACAAATAAGGATAATTCCTCTATTGGCTAGTCAAAAAATGGTTTGTATGACCTATAGCCAGGAAGTGAGTAGAAGTTTAATAATGAGAAATCCAGAAGAGAAAAGAAATAGGTATTACACATGTAGTTTCTGGGTTTCGCACCGAAACTATCGCAGAAATGAGTTTAAGTCTATCGAAAATAAAGTTGATATGTACAAGAGTGGTTTGCGAGATTGTTTTGCCAGACAACCATAGAAACTCGGAATATTCTGCTGCAAGAAAAGCGGTCGGAAGAACCAGGTCTATCTTACATTTTCCCAGCCAACCTCACCCTTGTACTAACATTAACCGGATGGTTAACATATCCGGATTAGTGTTTATTGCTGTCATCGATGTGTGTGCGGAGTGCTTTATGATCTTTCTTAATCTCAAGAGAGTTCTTGGATAAAACTCGCAAAACCAGAAATATTTGAAAAAATGTATTGATGTGCACATCATGACTGTTGTTTCTATGCTTTGATGTATCATGCCTAATTTTTCTCATTTGAACTTAGATAAAGACTGTCGATAAGACATAAAGAATGAGGAATTTGAATCAATCATAAATCACAGTCATGTGAACTAATTTGACCGCCCAGCTAATAAAATTTCGCACTATCGTAGTGTGATATTTTCAAAACATGTGCGCAAATATTGGTGTTTTCTTTCTTCTCGTATATCTGCATACATACTCTTTGGGTGATTCACCGCTGACTCCTGCCATTGTGAATGACTAATGATTGCAGTTTTTAACACAAGTACAGAAGAAATTTATTATTAACCAGAAGTGCAGAAGTTGCAACTTTTCCGACAATTATTTATCATCCATCCTTTGTGATTTGGATGATTGCACAGTTCCTTCAGTGCCCACGCTCCGCAGTACACATTTCTATCATCGCAATCTGCAAGTATCACTTTTACAGTATATCCCAAATTGTTCGAAGTATCTTGAACAGCAGAATATGCAAAACCAGACAGAGAGAGACGTTATTTAAGCAGAAACAAAATGAAATATTGTAAAGTCATGTGACGTTAAAGTTGAGACTAACATGGTACGTATTCCATGTCTATAGTTCTACGTTTCTGGACAAGAGTCTATAACGTACAAATCCAAAGTCTCAGATCTCTTCCGATGATGTTTGTGAAGTATATTACACTCCAAATAGCATAGTAGCATTCTTCGTTAGTTTGGCTAGAGTTTTTGAGATGTCTGTCATGTTTTCAACGGGGTAAGTGAAAGTGAAAGGAATTTCATTTTTCTAGGAGAAGAAATATTGTAGCTGCGAATCACAAACTCCTAGACACACAGCATTCACCAAACTGTATTGCAGAAGGGAGTTGAAGATGTTACTGCACTTGTCTCAATCAGTAGAAAAGGTACGGCATTGAGATCTGATTGAGTTGTAGTTGGTCAAGTCAAAAATCGCGCAGGATTAACAGACCGTTTTAATGATCATCGAAAAAAAAATCGCCCGAAAAATAGAACAGTACCGTTAACAACAATTCACAAACCACAAAGTGTAGTTTCATTCTTCTAGCGACATCAAAATACGACGTATTTTGTAAATCTGTGCACAATGAATAAAATATAGGACAACAAAATCACCGAGCCGCATTTATTCCACGACTAAGCTGTCATGCTAATCTAGACTATTTTCAAAAAATGTTACATCAAACAAAAGCCAAAGTAACGCCAGTTCTCTCAAAAAGATAGGGCATGCAAGCCACAGATCACTTAGTTTGAGTGGTTCAAAATAGTATTATTAAACTGGAGACGAAAGCATTTTCCGTAGGTCAGCATTTTGTTACTGTGATATCCCCCTATTCTTAATTCACAAGATATTATAATAATCTGCCATCACCTTTAGGGTCAATTCGGTACTGTATCTTGAGCAAAATCCTCGAAACTATGGCCATTATTGTTACTGTTCATTAATAAGATCCTCTCTTCACGGCGTGGTGAAGAGTTGACATCAGTCCGGTAGCTTCTCTATAGGTTTCCATCTAGTACGAAATTTCCATACGATATTTTAAGGTAATGCTGTATCCATTACCTTAGATAATAATGTGCTGATAAAAGCGAAAGACATCATACAAGAGATCCTCCTTCTACCTATAATCCTTCTCCTACACATTTGGCCTGATTTTGTTTTATTCACAGGATTACTATATCAGTGTTATTTTAGTCGTGTTTATTTCTTTTAATCCTTTTAAATTAGCCGGATAATAACCTACTTGGTATACAGTACATCTTCTTCACAATTTCTACATCTGCAGGGCTCATTGCATCCCGTTGACCTAACAGACCAAGATTTTGGGATGGATTCACCTAAAATTGGGCATTCTTGTTTCTAACAAATAAAACGCACAAAAAACTTTCACTTTCGGGATCATTGTCGGCTTAGCGATATTTACAGCTCCCGTGTAAGCACTATAATGCATGATACTTCCATAGTCGTACTTTATTCCATATCTGAAGAAGCATTTGTATTCTTTCTAGAAAAACTACACCCTATTCAACAATTTCTCTGCTTACGTTGAACCAAACTCCTTTAAAAAAAGCGTTTTCCTTCATAACTCAGGATTTACTTATTTTGTTCAGAAGCAGCTTAATAGCCGCTCATTCTCCTGCTTCAGTATGGTTCAAAAAATTGAAGAAAATCACGCTAAACAAAAGGCGTTAAAATTTATAATGTAACGTGTGTAATCGGTTGATAAATCCTACCACTAACAAACAATGCTCATGATACGCTGCAATTTCAATGCTCCTTTTCTCCATGAGTCACCGATTACGAACCTACGCCTTATGGAGCATTTGTAGCAAAATCTGTTCGATAAACAACTAGAAGGTTTTAGTAGGATAAGAGCGAGGGTATGCGCTTCTCATTTACAAGGTAGGATTACTGGTAGATACGGAACGTACAAAAGAAGACGTGCTTTGTAAAAACATCAAAACATTAATGATATAATTAGTATAATATTTTATGTACTATATTATTATGTTCATGTATTGTATGTATTGATATTTGTCAACACTCTGGCGAGGCTCTTTACACGTTACCTGTCGAAATGCAAAGTTCCCAAACGGTGGAGAACCAGCAAGACCGTGTTGTTGTATAAAAAGGGAGATCCACATGACATCGGCAACTATCGTCCAATCTGCCTACTGTCCGTCATCTACAAGCTCTTTACGAAAATGATCCTTAATAGGATTGAAAAAGTTTTGGATGAAGGATACAGGATTCAGCACGATTGACCACATTCAATCTGTTCCGAAACTGATCGAGGTATCACGAGAGTACAAGAAGCTGCTCTCTCTCACTTTTATCGACTTGAAGAAGCCCTACGTCTCAGTTGAGATGGAAGCGCTTATTGGAAACCTTGGACAACCGACGCGTCTCTACCCAGTACATAACGGTTCGAGAGTTGTTACTTCACAACCGGAATTTCGCCCTTCTACAACGACGTGAAGAGAGGGATCCGATATGGTAACACAATTTCACCTAAAATATTCACGGCCACTCTCGAGAACGCAACGAGAAGGCTGGAGTAGGACAGCATGGGAGTGAACGTTGATGATCGGCAGCTACACCATCTCCGTTTTGCTGACGACATCGTTCTGATAACATCTAGCGTCAGCTAAACAGAATGAGATAAAATTCAGATAACAGATCAGATGAAATTCGACCAGACATGTGGATGAGTCTGAAAATCTTCAGCCGAATCTGAAAGGACGATGCTCATGCCGAACAGATGGATCTGGGAGACTCCTTTTACACTCATCGGAACGATCTGAATGCACCAGCTACGCTTATCTGGGTCGGGAAATGAACATGAAGAACGACCTGACTCCTGAGCTGGACAGGAGCTTGGGGAGCTTATAAGAGTATCGATGATGCATTGGAGAAGACCAGGAACACTAAGCACCGTGCTCACGTCTTTGAAACCACCGTACTTCCTGCTTTGACCTATGCTCCAGAAACCTGGACATTTCGTATGAAGGAAGAAAGTGCGGTGAGCGTCACTGAACGATTGAATCGAAAGAGTGATGCTAGGAATATACCTGCTTTATACACGTTAGATATAAGATTCGAAGTTCTCTCCAACGTCAATGACCGAAGATTAGAGACGCCGCCGCGTTTGCCAAGGAAAGTAAAGTAAGGTGGGCCTGACATATGATACTGCTTTGACGACAACCGTCAGCAACTGGGTTCCCCGTCATATTAAGCACACTAGAGAACTGACGACTTATTGGTCAGATTTCTGCACGAAGTCCTTTGAAAAATTTTGATGCTCTTCGTATCCCTCGCGGAAGCAAGAACCACTGGGTGACTTTGGGACGCGATCGGGACAAATGGAAGAACTACTGGCTCCCGCTTGACTAGTACGAAGAACACAGGAGTCAAGTTAATCAAATTAACCAAGCAAAAGCGTGTTTGGTGGTCAGAAAGAGGTAACTCAGTAGCTTATATTAGGTTGGTGCAAAATTAATTTCGGTGTCGAGGTATGTGTAAATGAAAATTTTTTACCCTAAATTATTTCGTCTCAAGCAAAGAACACGTGCCGTTTTGTAGGTTTTTTTCTGCTTTCTCAAATAGATATATAACTGTCGCTCTAATTTTTTCAGCCGGCCTTTTTCAGGGCTCTGAAAAATGATGAACTGACGCGACTATCGAGTCATCATGCTTCACGACTTTAAATTGGGGCACTTCGCGGCAGAAGCATCTCGTAACCTTAGCACGCTTTTGAGTCAGACTGTACTTGTGAACGAACAATGGAGCTTCGGTCTAGCAATTTTGATCTCGAAATAAAAGTGGGTCGCGGTCGCAGGTCGCCACTTGATAATGAAGATCTGGAGAGAGCCGTGGAAACAAATCCGGAGACTAACACACGGACGTTAGCAGAAGACCTGGGCGTATATCATACTACAGTAGTTAGACATTTAGCGGAAATTGGCAAGGTGAAGAAGATGTCAAAGTGAGTTTCACGAGCCTCACGAGTTGACTGAAGAGCAGCGTGTGGCACGTTACGGCACGTGTTCTAACCTTTCGATTCGGTTAAAAAATGAGCAATTTTTTTCGTATTATAGCTGTAGATGAAAAGTGGGTTCTTTTACGATAATAAGAAACGTGGATTTGTGTGGGTAGATAAAAATTCCCCTCCAAACACTTTTCCTAAACCCGATCTTCACCCCACAAAAGTCATGCTTACAGTTTGGTGGTGCTGTAAGGGTTTAATCACTACAGCTTCATGCAACCGGGTCAGACAATTACAGCAGAGTCCTACTGCTGTGATTTAGAGCATATGTATAAAAAGTTGCAAAAATTATGGCTGGCAGTGGTGAATAGAGGAGGGCCGATTCTGCTGCAAGACAACGCAAGGCCACATCCCGCACAAATCACCCGGCAAAAATTAACCCATTTGGGTATAAAAGTACTGCCCCACCCAAGGTGCTCCCCAGACCTTTTCCCAACAGACTATCACCTTTTTCGAGCTCTTGATTCACATTTGCGTCAGCGACAGGTCACAAATTCAGACGATGTTGAAAGCGTTTTCCATAATTTTGTTAATTCCTGTAATCTCAGTTTTTATACTAAAGGTTTAAATTTGTTACCTATTCGTTGAAAAAAAAAATTAGATTCTGATGGTTATTTCAATTGATAAAGTTGTGTTTAAGCTGAGTTATAGCAATTTGAGGTATGTGCTCCATTTCCGAAATTAATTACGCACCAAACTAATAGTATTTATTTAAAAATACCCACCACGGGTATGCTAGGGACCATAAAAGCAGCACCTATAGGGATTTATGCATACATCATATAGAATTTAGATTCAAACACGACAACACTGACATTAGAGGGACCGACATCTTAAACAAGCAGCCCCCTGCTTTCCTCAAGACGAAGACAGACCTGTATTAGTGTCCCTCCTACTAGTTCCAGTGTACAACATTCTGATACCAATGCACGCGTTCAGTCAATGAAATCGTTGATGGAGCCGCTGAGCAGCTAGTGAAATCTAGTTCTAATTGAACAATTAGCAGAGGCTGAGATGAAAGAAACGCTGAAAAGAACGAGTAGTCCTTCATTTCAGCCTCTGCTCATTATTCAGCAAGTAGAAGAGTTTACTCTATGCTCAGCGGCTTGGTCAATAATTTTATCGACTGAATGCATGCATTGGTATCAGAACGATAGCAACCCTTCAGCTATAATTGGGACTAAGTTGATCGTTCTGTCACTAATCGCTTATAAGGGCTGGACCAGGCCACAACTGTTAAGAGGTGTGTCTTCCTTTGGAAAGTTGACCTCATGACTTTTTCGCCGCAGTGAAGGTAAACGGCGAAAAGTAGGAGACACGAGCAGGTGATGAGGGCGCTGACCCAGAGTTGCACCAGATCTTGAGAAATGTATGGAAGTCTATTCCAATGAACCTTGGTCAAAACTAAGTGAAATACAATAGATATAGAAATGACTAAATGATATAAGGTTTTTGCCTATAATGGCTGAGAACTAAGTAAGGTACCAGCTTTTTGGCGCAGAAGTTGTCGAAGAATTCGGATGGTTATCAAATATGATCACCTACGTTGTAAACATTTTAGAGTCGGCAACAGCAAAGTAGTCGAAATGTTGAGGATTGATATTGCTCCAGTCCACTTTGATATGTTGATCCCTATCCATTCGCAAGTGCTGGTGGTTCAGGCCAAGTGCATGAAGAGTTTCGTGTAGTGCAACTCCACGAGACTGAAAACAGCTTGGTAAACTTCACGTTCAGAAACTGAAACAGAATTCAACATTATTTTCACGGTTGCCAAAACCAACCATCGCCCCAGATTTTTCTCTGCAAACTTCCTTTGTAATTAACTGCTCATTAACTTTCATCTTGGCTTGATACTTTTATGAATTTGGATTTTACTAATATTACTTTTATTGACAACGGAAAGTAGTGTCGTTTTTCCGTCAAACTGAAACAAGTCAAAGCTGGACGAAGTGGACGTTACAAACCACTTCATAAAAGCAGCATATCAAATCTGACTTGGTGGTGGAATCCGCGAGAAAAGCTAGAGGTGGGTTTGTAGATTCCAGGATACTGTGTGGCTCCGCTTACCTCTTCTTAATCGTCGAAGAAAAAGGCGTGGAAGACGTCGTTTTTTCCTACGATTTCAACTGCACCGCACCACCATTGTTCACGCGCCGCATTTAAAATGCGGACTTTAGAAAATCAGTGATGTCTTCTCATCAGGCTATTAGCGTGAAAACAAAAAAAAAAAAAGTTGGTCAGAAGAGAACCAAAACGAAAAAAAAAAGAGGTCTTATAAATTATCTTATAAGAAAAAAAAATTTCCTCCTCTTTTTTTTTTTTTAATAAAAAGAAATCAGGATCTTTTTTTAAAAAAAAAAAAAAAAAACCAACATCTTTTTTTCTTTTTTTTCTTTCTTCCTTTCCAAAATCAAATTATGTTTTGGCTGCCTCTTATGCATACAAAATAAAATTACATTTACAATCATTCTTTCAAAATTTAAAGGCAGTTCTTGCGAAAGAAGCTTCTTCCTCACTTGTCGACACATAAGCATCCACGTTCTCCAATGCAATCATCACACTACTCACTAGGATACGAGTTGTAAAGCCTTGTTCGCCTCTTTGTACACTTTCCCGCCCATAGCTTTCTGGTCATTCTCACAACCACAAGGGTTGGGACAGAGGATCAAGGGGGCAGCCCCGAGTTTCCTGAGGTGGGAATCGGGACAGGGGGATGGGACTCTGGGAGCGAGCCTGGAGGATTCGGAGGTGTTAGGACTGTGGTGGCTAGCCTAGCGCGAGCCCCTCCGGATCCTGGCAGTCGGCTCCGAGTACTGCCTACCGATGCTGCCGCTCGTCCTTGGAGCGGACCCGAGGCACGACGGTGGCGCATCGGCCTAACCGACCCCGTTTCCGCGCGCTGGGCGATCCCGTAAGCGCACTCGCTGCCCTGCGCTGCCCATGAAGTGCCGGGTGCCCGACGTGTAACGAGAGGGGTTATTGCATTCATGTAGAGGACCGAATCAGGGTTACCCTTGGGATTTCTGGCAGCAATCCTGGAAATATAATCTCCATAGTGGTAGTTACCCTTGCACCATATGTCCGCACGCGCCCAAACCGATGATCTAAGTGTGCCCCTCGCATTCGCGAACCTGCACCCTCATCCCTTCGTCTGTTATGTCTGGTTCCTTGTTGTTGAGCAACAGCAACTCTGGATCCTTACGCGCCCGTGAACAGGGTTCATTTCCCTGTCCCAGATTCCCCACCTCCACGCTCTCACGTCGTAACCACACCACTGTTGTACCACTTTGTTCGTGTACCACATACCTTTCGTGACAATAGCGTAGTATATGCAATATTTTCAGGTGTTATCACTTTACGATAAGGTGATCATATCAACTCTTCATGTCAACCGATTGTAAGCAGTATCAAGCGCGTGATGGGATTTTGCCATCTGGGAGTCGCAAACGGGGGCGGTTGCAAAGGAGTGCGGGTCGTAACGGAGTGTGCGGCGGGAATTAGTGAATGAAGATAACTTGACAACTAGGACAAAATATTACGTCGTATTAGATTATCACATACATTATAAAATATTACAACAAAAAATACAAAGTGATCACATAAATTACAAAATATTATATTAGGTTGGCAACTAGGTTCTCGCCGTTTTTTTTTATTTTAATAGTCCTCATGTCATTAAATATTTGTTGCACAATGTTTTATGTCATTCGAAGGAGGATGTTTTCTTCTACCGGAATCTATGTTTTACTTTTTGCTCAAGCTAATTTATATTAAATTTCAGATCATTAAAATGGAATGTCAAGTTGAGAAAAATGAGCATTTTCGAAACCTCCTACTTTTTGCTTTTAATTAAGGTTCTAACGCCACAAAAGCTGCTCGCGACATTTGTGCTCTGTATGGAGATGGTGCTATAGCTGAGAGAACCGCTCGCGATTGGTATGCCACGTTCAAAAATGGAGTATTTGACCTCAAAGACGCACCTCGTTCAGGCCGTCCAGTTGAGTTGGATGAAGAACGATTAAACCAACTTTTACACGAAAATTCGGGTCAAACGACAAGGGAACTGGCAGAGAAAACGGAACGCTCTCACACTGTTGTAGAGAAACACCTTCACTCGTTGGGAAAGGTTCAGAAGTATGTAGCATGGGTTCCGCATGCTTTAGGTATCGACAACAAAATTGAATGTGCCACAATCTCTAATGGTGGTTTGCTTGCTCGTCACCGCGCAACTTATGGACACAAGCAACAATTTCTTTATGGAATCAGTTCTGGCAAGCAGCTACTGTGGCGTTAGAACTTTAATTAAAATCATCCATATTTTTGGACAAGGGGACTAAGGATTTGTCCAGGTCGTCTGAGGAATCGAAAAATTTAAAATTTTCGACTTTCTCTCGGATTTTTCTCATCATTTTTTAAGAGGACGGTCCGAAAGGAAGAATTTTCACACAAAGAGGTTTCCTTTTTTTAAACGCTAGCCCATTTTTCTAGAGTAGGAAAACTTGCCAAAATCCCAAATTTTGCTGAAACGACAAAAAGTGTGTGACCTTGAATAAAGTCAATAAATCGGAATAACTTGGCGCGAAGCGAATAATCTTCTAGTGTATTGTAGTTGAAGATTTTTTCTATGCAACAGGTGCCGCAACAGATGATTTCCACAGATACGCCGTTTTTCCAAATTTCTTATGGGAAGCGGATGGGAAAATGCCATCTCTGTCCCATCTAAATTCCAGAAAGACTAGGAGGTGACAAAAAAAGAGCGACATGACCCTTTTGTACGGCAAACCTTCTTCTCGGAAAAACTGTCTGAAGTTTTTCTTTTGGTCATCTTATTACGAAGTTATTCGCGATCTTCCAGATTTAACAGTGTGCAAACAATCTAAGCCTTTCTTGTCATTAAACTCTGTTAAATCCACTTTTAAACTGATGAGTTTTTTTTTAAGAAGAAATTTCTAGTAGTTTCTGTCTGTTTTGCAAAAGTTTGACTCAGAGATGTGTCGAACCTGCGTCCTCCTATTATCACATTGTCGAAACAAAGTGTTGATTTTTTTCGTCGTTCTTCTGTAATTCGGCCTATGCACCTGACTCTTCTCTTCAATTCGTCGTATTAAGTCCTTCAATCACTATTCAAAGATATTTCATAGATTTTAGAATAAAAATAGAATAGTACAAGAATGAAAATATTTCAACACCAATATTTCAATATTTCAGCAAGTTTTTTTTTCGAAACACATGAAATTCCCAATATATTGAGATGACAGCAGCCGAGAACTGTCACAGGAACGTTGGAGGAGGAGGAGAAGGGGTGGGGTGAGGTCGTAATCCAGAGGGTGGTGTCCCATCACCACGCTTAACCCTGATTGCAAAGAACGTCTGACTGAAGCGATCAATAATCTGATGCATCCGGTCATTTCGGCAAACTCCAACTATCCCTCTATTTCCGTTCGGACGTCCACCCGGCAGAGCAGCTAGCAGCACTCCAAGGTCAAATCGAGGACATGGGGAACGCCAAGATCTCCATAGAAATCGCATTACAGACATTCCAGCAGCGCCATGGACACATCATAAGCTTTATCGAGTACCAACCAAACGCCACGAAGCTTATGGATGTCTTCGACATCTATTGCGCGACTATAAAGGTGACGAAATGGAACCGAAAGCTACCGCTGGTTGCGCCAAATCTTTGGCCTTGATGATGTTATGATGTTAGCAAGGAGACCAAATTTGCGGATACGGTCCGCACCACCACCACCACATCCACCAACTCTACCACCGCCATGGATGAGCCGATGGATGTCCGCACCACCACCACCACATCCACCAACTCTACCACCGCCATGGATGAGCCGATGGATGTCACATCCAACAAAAACCCCACCATAAGTCAATCGCAGTCATTGCATATATCCGGAGACTCATCAGCACCATATACCGTTGCAGCTACCATCAATGTGCAACTCCGCAAGGGAGGGCTGCCTACCCTTCATGGGGATTTTGCCACTTATCACGACTTCTGGGCAAATTGAAGAGCGCGGTCCACGACATACCATCTCTATCCACCGGTACCAAAATTTATCCGTGTTAGCTACAGCATTGAAGGCAGCGCGGCGCTTGTTGTACAAGGGTACGACATAACAAATCCCTACTGACTACCTCTGACGACCTTGCCATCGAAATCCTTCTCAGACGGTACGACCGTTCGCAGTTCACGGGTAGTTTCTTTTTGCAGAAATTAAAGAACTTGCCTGCGTCGTCTGGTTTTGCTTTATCGCAGAGGAATACATTGTGCCATCAACATCGCAATCAGTTAAGAAGCTCATCCACAGCAAATTAGTTTGCTCGTTTTGATGTGTTCATTTAAAAACTTAAGAAGCTTGACGATAGCCACTGTCCTCCACTTAACTACAATCAACCATATTCCACATTATCCGTAAACTTCACGTTCAGAAACTGAAACAGAATTCAACATTATTTTCACGGTTGCCAGAACCAACCATCGCCCCAGATTTTTCTCTGCAAACTTCCTTTGTAATTAACTGCTCATTAACTTTCATCTTGGCTTGATACTTTTATGAATTTGGATTTTACTAATATTACTTTTATTGACAACGGGAAGTAGTGTCGTTTTTCCGTCAAACTGAAACAAGTCAAAGCTGGGCGAAGTGAACGTTACAAACCACTTCATAAAAACAGCATATCAAGAGTTTCGGGTATCAAATCTGACTTGGTGGTGGAATCCGCGAGAAAAGCTAGAGGTGGGTTTGTAGATGACTTCTAGTCATCCATTCAATGTCGCTCTTAGAAATCCTTAGAAATACCTTTTTTCTTACGTTTTTTTGTGTTTGTCTTCTCAAAACATGTGAACTTGAATTGTGCATCAGTCTGAAAGTTACATACTGAATGGCTATCCATATTATTCTTCTTATGTACAAACATGTTTCTTGCGGCATATGATGATTCGAGGATGAACCATCTAAAACAAATTGAATGGAACAGAAGTCGGACATTAACAGTCAAATATACGGCTCAAGAATCTCTGAAAAAAAAATCATTTTTAAGTGACCGTCAGATAAGTTCTGAAAACCTTGCGAAAGCTGATAAAGGATAAAAGATAAAGTTCCTGACGTTAATCAACCCACTTTCACTTCAATTTAGAATCATTTGAGGTTCACGAACGTGTAACTGGCTTATACAATGACTTACGGGGGCTAGCCGATGTGTCAAGTCACTCTTTTTATCCTCCCAAACAAGTGTGGTACCAATTTGTCGACCCCGGAAAGATGAAAGGCTTGGTGAGCACTAAGGCGTATTCGAACCTCCGATCGATCTCGCAAGAATCTCTAACCGCTACACTACACGCCCTGCGATAGCTGATAAGAAATGAATTAGTATTACGATCTCAACTTGTAGTCCTAGTTAAGCCGTTCCATTTGTGAAAATTCATGAAAACTAATCATGGGAATTTAGACTCATGAAGTCAAGCAACAAGAAAGAAGGCCCTCAAAGATTCTTGGAGTTTTTTCTTTTTCTTTTCCTGGCAGAAATGCTCCGGGAAACTCCTCAGCGTACAATCTCCTCAGTATCGTATTCAAAAAAGCAATTAGTTCAGTTTTTTCCGAGTAATGGTGCCTTTTTCAACGTTTTCTGTGAGCACATAGATAACCAGGATTCTGTTGGTGATGCTGCTATGTTCATACACTCTTACTAGAGGGAACATCAGAAAAAATCTTTAGCAGAGAATAATGTTGCGTAGATTCGAAGAGGACACACGAGTGCCGCAGCTGAGGAAATTTCACAAGTAGCTCTTCTTTCTACTTTGATAGATCTTTGGAATCTTCTAACTTCTCGACGACTTCATAAAGAATGCTCGCAACCACGGACTCTCTTTATGTGTGATGAAGCCCGAGATACAGCAGAGGTCGTAGCAACCCACCCTGGCGCGACACAACCGCACGCGCAGCCGTTTAAGTTAGATGGAGCCATATTGCCACTTATCCACAGCAGCTTACTTCAGCTAGTCGCGGATAAGTTAGTATTAGCGCCTATCCTAGTTAGTATCGCCTCCATTTTCAATTCTACTCGCAACTCGCATTCAGAAAGCTGTCAAACATGCTCTACTACCACTTTTACAATTCCCGACATCGGCTGCAGAAATCGAAGGCCACTTCTCCACATTAGCGATACGTCACTACATATCGTCGTCTCACCGCAAGTAAAACTCCAGTTGCCATCTCCATACCCAGATCAGCCACAGTCCGCATCGCAAATGGTCATGAGCGGCAAAGGTCGATCAATCAACTACACCCATCAGAGGCTTTTGCCAAGGAAGACCCACGCCCAAAAAAGAGCCGCCAACAACTGCAAAATACTCGGATCCAACCACCACGAGCAGTCAAACGGGTACGATTTGCATTTGATACGAAACGGAGAGTATTTAATTGCTTTCAATATTTAGTGTTTTATACTTCCTGATTATTTTTGAATAATTATTTTGTCTTATCACTTAATTCCACATTTTAACACATAATTCCGCATTTTAGCACTCATTTCCGCATTTACCACTTATTTCCACGCTTACCACTTAATTGTTAACTTAGTTTCCACTTAATTGCATCATTTTCCACTTTCGCTCCTTACTGCATCCTACCACATCGTTCCGCCTTCATCCGGCTCCCATTCCGCACGCGCATACCCTTCTCGCTGACTGCACGGCCATCTCTTACTTAGCTTTAAGTTTTTGCGCTCTAATCCGTTCGCTCCATCTAGCACTATCAGTGCCGTAGTTGGAGTAAAAATGTCCGCATTGGCTGCGAAGCCACATGCGCACCCTTCTTCGCCATACTTTTTCATGTTGTATCCGTTTTTGTCGTGTGATCCACGTTATAACCGTTTGTGTTAGCACCCTTGTTACCCTCTTTGTAGATATCTTATTTCACTCCTTGGTCTCACTTTTTCATACTCCCTTTCATTTCACTCATTTCACTCATGTGCATCATATTTTCATCTCTTTCTTTCACCTTAAGTAGCTATTCCTTATATCATAGTGTTAGTTTGCATCTGTTTTCTTTATTAAATTTCTTGATAGCCTTCTCTGTATTTTTGACGCTACTCTTCTTGGAAGTTTTCACTTATTTCGTAATAACCATATTTTATTTCGCAACACCTTGCTCTACCCAGCATATTCTCCCTTGCTTTTGCTTAACATCTTTCTTATTGCTTCCTCACTTAAAAACTACTTGTTTTAATCTTATTTGTAAGTTTTCGTATATTTCGTATATTTTTCGTATATTATACTTGTAGTGCTTCTCGCTTGTTAACATACTGCATGTTATGTCATGCCATGCACTTCCCGATGTGTGACCTGCCACTTAGACATGTCAACTCAGGTTAACTACATGGTACTCGAACACGCATAAGTGCTATCCATTTTATCTTTTCATGCTTGTCCATCTTATTCGCTCACATTTACCCATCCTCATTTCATCGCAATCCTAGTACGACCCATTCATACCACTTTAGCATTCATTGTAAGGTTCTATCAGGTCTGACCAACCTAGTGATTTGCTTATTCGCTGCTTAATAATTAACTGCTGATGGATCGACGTCAGTAAATCCTGTATTAAACCAATTGCTGGCAGATCTGCGCAACGACGAGGACACGTGAGTTTCTTCTCTAGTTCTAATTTTTCTTCTGTACAGTCTCGAATATCTTCTAAACCATCTCAAGAAGGATGTGATACGTCTTCCGCACTTAAAGATGTAGATCCGCAGCCGCAGCTTAGCTTCGCTAACATGACGCTCGTCTTCTCTTGTCGTTTGTAGAATCAGATCCATATCCATTTTTTCAAGCAGCACAACAACATTGGCGTGGAACAGCGTTGTGCTTCACGCTTAACGCAAAGCCCATCTCTTGCTATCGGCTTCGACGATGCCTTCAGTGTCTCCCGGTTAGCCGTACGTGACATCTGTATAGTGGAAGCGTTCATCCGCGATGACTATTACATCAATTTACGAGATATCATAGCCTTCCAACACCATCTTAATCCAAAGCTCCCGCGGGATCCATGAAGCCACGACTGCATTAGGGAGAGTCACCTCGCAGAGAAAGCAGAGACATCGGAGTCCATCACGAAGATCATCGACGCGATGGAACAAATAGCCACAGCACAGGCTAACGTTCATGCTCACCGTTACATCACTGGCTAGAATATGACCACAGCTGTTAATACCACTCCAGATAAAATCACATCATTTGTAAACCATAACTACTAATTCTACGTATCCCGAATCGAACATCTCCGAAGAGTTGACCAATCACATAGCAACCTCCATCTTAGCTTATTATCACAGCACAATTCAACCATCTTCATGACCATATCACTATCGCAGTTGTACGACACACTGTTGCGGGGAGGGGGACTGACTAACAACCCCCTCGTCTGCTTGACGGTATGGGATTTCAACCCCCTTTCTAAAATCAAAAAAAAGTTGAACCACCGTCATGTCGAGCCGCTGCTGCCATGTCATACTCCTCAAATCCATGTCGAGCCTCTGCCCGTTGCCAACTCTTCCTACTCATCATAGTTTCGCATGTTCAACCATCTACGTCGTGGCCAGTACAACGTCATGCCATCCGTCGTCATCTATGTTTCCGTGATCAGGCAAGACCTTGGCCTATGACATTTCCAGCCAGACGGCACTATCTTCTCATGCGGCGCGCGGGAAACCTTTGCAAATGGAAAAGAATTTCTGTAGCTTTGCTGCACCGGCCACAGTATATAAGAGCTAGTTCTGAGGAATTTCTTTTGTTGTATATGTTGTTGTCGTGTTTTGCTGTTATAAGGATAGGAGCGCGTGCAATACCACTGTACGACACATCACTAGGGTTGAAGCAGAGGATCGGGGGGTTAGCAACGAGGCCCGTGAGGGGAGAATCGGGGCAGGGGACAGGACACTGGAGCGAGCCCTCAGGATTTGTAAGGGCTAGGTCGCAATGTGGTGGCTAGTCCAGCGCAAGCCCCTCCGGATTCGGGCAGTCGGCCCCGGACCCTGCCCATTGATGCCTAATGTCTCGGAGGCATTCTCAGAGAATCCGCCGGGACTCTCTTTATCATTCAATAAACAAATGAACAAATGAGGGTCGAAGCGATGCGGGCACATTTTCGCAATGGTATCAATTTTTCTTAGACAACATCCCCAATTTTCAGCTAAAACAATGGCCCATCTCAAATTGGAGCTACGTTTACCGATGCTATTGTGCTGGTCAATAGTTCTGCTCGTTGTTTTGTTTTTTTTTTAATGTATCGGTCATTATAATTTGTTGTTTCTCGTGTATTTTCTTACTCTGTTTCGCCACTTTGGTTCACTTTCTTCGTTTTCTTGGTCTATTTCACTGTTTTCATCGTTCTTTTGCTGTTAATGTTCTGTTGTACTTTTGCATACATAGTTATGGGCTCTGTCTTTCTAGGTTTCTTCTGTTTATTGATTTTACTCGTTTTTAATTTTTTTGCTTTTTTGGGTGTCATGTTTCGTGCATTCCCTTGTTCTATTTTATTTGTCTAGTTTTCTTCTCTTCACTTGTTGTTTCGTTGTTTCTCGCTGTTTTTGTTCTGTTCACTACTTTGGTTGCAATGTTTCGTGTATTTCCTCACTCCATTTTATTCGTTCTGTTTTATTTCGTTCGACATTTGTTTTGTTATTTTTATCTTGCTTCACTCTATTGATTGTTATGTTCCATTGGGTTTCATGTGCGTATGGTCTCATGAAAATAACGAAGACGTTTACAGAAAAGAATCCATAATGGGGCCGAGAAAAATGTAGCTGTAGGGTGGACAATTGTAAGGTATGCATGCTATTGGCGCAAAACTACTACCCAGCATTTTATCAAGGCCAAAGACAGTTTCTACTTACAACAGCTGGCGCCTAACCCGACACTATCCAGCTCCAAGTGACAACTTCGCTAAACTTATACCGGAGTTGTTGCACCACTGTTAAATTGATGAACATTATTTGATAGAGGTGCCTTCCCAAGTAAGGGTGTTGCAGAAGGAACTACCCAACAGACAGTAATCAAGAAATGCAGAGGCTGTTGCCGTAGGCCTTTGAGCAGCAGTTGACAGTTGGCTCCGTTGACTACAGATCACAGTTGAAGTGTGTAAAAATTCTTAGAATCATAGGAAAACAAGTATGGCTCATCAGACAAAAAAAAATGTATCTTTTACTTTGCTGTCTGGAATGTTCTAATGAGAAAGAAATGAGGAAATGAGAGAAGTCCTTCAAGAATCATTAGGATATGGAGATTTATGCCAGAAACTTAAAAAGAAAAAGAAGGGAAAAGGAATTTTTTTAGTGACTATTTGGATGTAAATAAATGATTGTTGATATATTTTCGAATCTTTTTCTTTCATATTCAGCGCTATTTGTATCCCACATATTCTCTTTATTTGAATATGGTCACACTGCACATCAGTAGCGCCGGTTGGCAGAGATGACAGTTGAAATATACTTCATAAGAATGTTGGAGGTGCACTGGGAGCACAATCTAACGAGGTCCACGACCGCCTTCCGCCTTCAAGAATATAGTTCCTACAAGTGGAGGGACAAACTACTAGAAGAAGTACTGTACGAACCAACGGAAGTGCTGGTTTCCAGGCCTACCTGCAGTTATGATAATTGATCATGTAAAATAGAGATGATCATTGCTGAACACATAAGGTAAAGTTTTAGCTTTTGTGTTTTGTCATCCGTTCTTTTGTGAAGATATTACAAAACGTGATGAATTTATTATACAATAAATTTTGCAACGCCTAAGAGTTCCCCACTCCTCGCTATCTTCATGTTCTCACACTCGAACATTGCCTTTCCTTGACATAATGCGTATGTATGCATGTATATATATATATATATATATATATATATATATATATATATATATATATATAGTTATACAGTTATATATAGTTACATGTTGTATTTCGAATTCCCCACTCCACGGGTGCATCTCCATTATTTTTCTTCTAACACAAGCAGGAATCTTGAAATATTTTGATGATCCTAACTGACCGTGTAACCATGGTGGGAAATTCTAATTAACGCGCAACTTGTACGTATCCTGATTAAAGCTAGAAAGTCAACATTCTTATCTTCTTTTTCCGCGTAATAATAGTAATACTAGTACTGGTAATAATATTACGAATATTGGTTTGTAATATAGTCCATCCTGTGGACTTTCACTGAGCTACATGATTTCTACTACGACTGCTCTTAATTGAGATTTTTTGAGCTCCAGTAACAACACCTTCTTGACAGCATTCTCCCGTAATGTGGGTAGATATTCACACAATTCGAGAACGCAGCGGTGATTTCTGTTCTACTCATCGGGCAAATTCATTCATGCTCAAAAAGTATCTCTTCATCTACTGATTAACACAAACTGAGCTTTAATCTGAAACCACAGTCATGATTTTTCTACTTCGGTTATGTTCATTCTTTTTATGGCCAAAAGAGCAAACTCGGTTCAAGGATTGTCTCTCGCTGTGGAGTGCGATTGCTGTGGGGCGGGTGTGGCGAAGTCGGTTAGAGGTTCGTTGTAGCCACACGGTGAATGGTTCGAAACCGCCCTAGTGGATACCAAACCCTTCTTCCCCCAAGGTCATTAACGTGGTACCAGCTCTGTCCGGGAGGATAAAAACATTGACTTGATCTGGGCTGGACCCGCAAGTATTGTATTGTATGGGCCCGCAGGGTTGTATGTATAGACCAACTCGCGTCCCTGAACCACAACAATTGCGACTTGCAGTAAAACGCGTTGGCGCATTTCATGTGGACTGATACGCCAGTGACTTTATCCTTTATCCTATTATTAAATATAGGATACTTAAAGAAGATGTATAGTAGAAACAGATGGCGGGATTTTTTCCTTGAAGTAATGGAGTTGAATAAACATCACAGAAGTTCCTGTAGGGTTCGCTGCATCGCCACCTAACCCAAACTCATTTGTTATGCAAATATGAAATCTGCGCATCTTTTAGTTTTGGCTTTACGTTTCAAAAAGTGGAGTCGATAAGAATGAGATTTGTGAAATCAAATTAAACACGATCACCTTTACTTATAGACACTTGTAGAAATGTTTACACCTCTTCGCCAATGAAATCAGCCGACCTGCACTACAAGATGACATTAGTATAATTAAAATGACATTACTTTTCGACACTTCAGTAATTCCCTTCAACTAGATGATCGCAAATACGCTAAATTCATCATTGTCTGCCTCTTAATTTGCTGAATAATGGTCGTGTACGTAGCGGGCGGATGCTACAGCACACCTATCAACACCCGCAGAAATTACTCCACACTGTAAAGAGAATCTTTGAAAAAAGAGACAAAAGACCTGAACTCCCAAACCACCGGTATGGATTGAAATAATTAAGTGCTTGAAATTATGAAAGTAAACTCACGTTGCCACACTGGAAGCTGAGGTAAATTGGATTTGCCGGTTCCGTTCTCCCTATGTATGAAAGACCGCAACTAAATAAAAACCTGCTTTTTCTTACCTTTGAGAAGAACCTATTTACTCACAATGTTGGACTATCGACTTTCTGGTAATTTATATGATATCCAGACGGCGATGCAACATATTTAAAGCGTACACATGTTTTTTCTTCAATTTCCTTCAACGCATTACGCACGTCGTTTTTGTCGAATTCTTCTGAAAGTACTGCTATTGGTCAAGTTGTATTAGAAAGGCTAAAAGATCCAATGACTCTGAAACGCTTGAACTTCAGGTTTCCCTTAATCACAGGTTTTTTTTAATATTTTAGTTTTAATGTCTCTAAACCATTTAAAATAAAAATCGCGTCTTACGGATCAGGTCTCAAGGTCATGACTAGTCTCATGATCCGCCAGTAAATTGGACGAACTTTGAAGCGTTTACTACATCTTTTCCGCATTAATGAAAAGTTCTTCCAAAACTAATAATACTTATATATTTATGTCTCACTATCATTGTATATGGACAGATGTGGCGGTCGGTAAGAGCTTTCATTGCAACAGTAAGGTCCGTCGATGGTTCGAAGCCGCATTAGAGTCAACCAAGCCTCTAATCTCGCCGGTGTTGATAAATCTGTACCAGACTTCTCTGGGAGGATAGAAACATTGATTTGATACATCGGCCAGCACCTCCAAGTCATTTGTATTGGCCAACACGCGTCCATAAAATCTCAACATTTCCGAATCGAAGTTAATGCGTTGGCGTACTCCAAACAGACTGAATAATGCCAGAATATCTTTTTCATCGTTATTATCATTAGATATGAAATAATCTATCACTTTGGTGACATACATTTCAGTCGTAGCAGCAGAAATGATTCGGTGAATTTCACCATACCCATTTCCTTTCATAATCACATCTTTTTATTCTTGATAAGAAATCGTTAACATTAATTCGATGTGGTGGAAGCAACTTCAAACTTTTCCTTGTAGTAATAGCAACTGACCGTATTGGGCTGACTTTTAGTGTCACGTAAGTTCTTTCAGAAGAGGAATTTAAGGAACAATGGATTTGAGGACATCTCCTATGCTTAGGGGTCACGAATATACAGAAGAGGGGGAGAAACTCAGCTATTTTGGTTTTATCGTGCATTTGACTTTAAGATGATTCTGGTGCCTAGATGCTAATTCATATTTTACCAAGCTTCACAAAAGAGTATAGGCTCGCTGTAGTCAGGTCAAGACTAATTGAAGCATTTAGATTACATTACATTACATTTGTGCAGTTCGAGTAGCGAGCATCAATCACGGTCGTTTACGGAACTACATCAAGCTTCGAAGCTTTTAGTGGTGAGCTGTCGGTAAGAGGTTCCGCTGTGACTGTACGACAGATGGTTCGAGACCGTGCCTATGGAAACCAAACCTTCATCGCTCCGGCGTCGATGAATTGGTCAGGGAGAATGAAGCCGCGGACTTTATACATCGGCTAGCCTCCGTAACACTGTATAGGCTAGACGTGTGCTAGACGTCTTCGTAAAATCTCAAAAAATTTGAATTGAAGCGAACGCATTGAAGCGTCCTGAGTGGATTGATCAACGCAAGACAAATTAGTCTTTACGATTTACGAAGCTCGTACGCTACATGTGTCTTGAATTTCCGTGGTTTCCTCTGGGGAAGGCGATGACGCGAAACTTTCTCCTAAGCAAGAGATCGATAATAACCTTAGCTCTTTGTTCAGAACATACTACATGACTTCATTTTATCAAACCTCTATCAATATTGTCGTTCATCAGAAGCTCTAGTGTAGAAACCTGGTGTCAAAACTCATAGTCTTTGGTTAGCAATTCGTAGAAGTCTCACCTAGCGAGCTATCGAAAGTGTATGGAATTGGCGATCGCAGATCCCACTTCTGTACTGGATTTTCTTCGAAGAACACTGAAGCCCTAAAATACTACGCATGTTTGTGAGCTGAATTTCGTTGAAGATAAGATATGAATTTCGTTGAACATTACTATATATATATATATATATATATATATATATATATATATATATATTGAAGAACGTACGCTAGAAATTTTGACTTCTGAAGTGAAAAAATGGAAGTGAGGGTTGAGATCAAAAGTGCGAGCTTCAATGCAAGACGTAAGTTGAACTTAAAAAAAAAGCGAAAGTGGTATGTTGATTGAAGAGATTAATGATTGAGCCGATAAAATGGAAGAAAAAGCGTTCACAAAGCGTAGAATTATGCAGCAGTACTGCAAAAGTTGGAAATACCTTTTCTAAGTCTTGATGAAGAATCTCTTGACCTTCGGTTTATTTCAGATGTCAGGTGAAGACTCAGAAGAAGTGAAAGAGGATTTATTTTTCGAGAGACAAAATAGATTTTCCGAGGTTAGGCTCTCCGAAAAAGCAGGAAATTCAGTTAGTTGTTTTGTTAACTAATCGAAAAAAATTTAAAATAGTCTTGCAAAACACCGGCCATTGGAAACTTTTGTAATGTTCATATATGTCTCGTTGACTGTAGTGGAATTTTTCTAAATGCTACTTACAATTCGGACAGAAAAGGTGTCCACCAGAAATGGCGTATATGCTTCGTCAACTCAATTGGCAGAATTGACGACGTGCTTATAGTTTGAACAAAGTACTTAGAAATGAATAAAGTGCGGTAAAAAAGTTACAGAGCTGGACATGATGTTCAGGGCATAGAAGTGAAGAGAAGAGATGTTCGAGTGGTCGAACTTAAATGACAAGGATGGTTTATAAACAATAGATTGCCACAAACAATGTTCTTATGCTGATTTATTCTTCTTCCTTATCAGTCCATTGACTAACTTCTTAAAACAAGGAACGATTTTTTTTAAAGATGATACTGCAAACCTCTTGAATTTTGCGGTGCTAGCGCCGTTACCAGGCGGAGGTACATCCGAACCGACGCCACCTTTGCCCAATTCGTTAAGGAGGAAGTGGGCCTGCTTCTCAGTAAGCAGAACATCTTTGTCGAATACTCCATTGTCTGCTGCAGTTACCTGCAGGGGTTGAAATAAAGTGAAGCGTGTAAATGGCTTCTAACATGATTTTTATCACACTTTTCGTTACTGCAGTGCGTTTCTGCGCATGATGTCAACTCTAAGCATGTCCTAGAGGAGTAAGGTCCGATATTCATGACTACGGGAATGTAGCTGCGTGTCGTGAGGTTGCGTGTTGCTCCAACTCTCGATCTCTCTCCAACCTACAATAAATAGGTGCCAAAAAGTCTTGTTCCAATCTCCAAATGATCTCGGCATTGGGAACTGTTTTTATGTTTTCTTGTTATGCCTCCCACGTTTTTGTAAAACTTTATTATTGGCCCGATGTCTCGATAAACTCGTCTTTAACAAAGGCTTGGAAATGATGCAAGGTTTTCGATGCAATGTACATCCCATGCTGCTCTCTCCATGCTGTCCTTAATACTACCCAAAAATCGGTACTTAAAGGTAGGGGGGTGGGGCTCGGGGGTCGCTTTAAAAAAGCCGAAAAGGCAAACCGAACCTGTAAAAATGGAACGTGGTTTGGATGGAAGAAATCAGCTCTTTTTTTAAAATCGTGGTATGCCTTTAACGGCACAGCACACTGGGCAAGTAGATCTCATTCGCATTGGGTGGCAATTTGTAAGTACGCGGTGGTTCACCAGCCGCTCTAGTCGGGGAGAGTTCTTGCGTAATGTGTTTAAAACGATATCGAGGCTTGGCAATAAGAGAGGAGGGATTTAGTGGGATGTGCAAAGCATCAGAAACCTGGTCTCATTTTTAAGCCTTCGTTAAGGACGAGTTTGTCGAAAATTCAGGCCCACAATAAAGTTTCGCCAAACACTCGTCGGCATATGAAGAGAACATAAATACAGTATTGTTTCATATCAGTTTCAAGAGTAGTTATCCAGCATTAATCACGGACCAATCTATGAATTATGTAGAAAAAGCAAATCCAGCTGTTTTCACTCAAGAACGAAGTCATATCCTCTAGTAGGTTAGGCGGCTCCAATCCCGAGAAGACGAATTTAGACCTATGTGTGAAGAAGCACGAAGACATAGGCGGTTAGACGCGAATGGATAAGGATTGCCGCTTCATGTACGACAAATCCCACAAATTCTCTTACTGATGTGCATAACGCAAGGAGAGAGCTTTGTTCTTCAAGATTACAAGCGTAGAATTCTGGTGAGGTGGGAAAGTCCACTTCAGCTGTACTCCGCTTGCATTGATGTTCGCGCAAATTTCATACGTATTCCATTGATTCATTCTTGCACTCATGTGCAGTCAGTCCAATGTATATCAAAAGCTCTCTGTTACTTCACGAATTCCGGCGATGGGATCGAATTTAGGGAGCGATTGATCGCAGCCTTTCCACTCGAGGATAATTGCAGATAATGCTGTCGCTGCAGTAGACTACGATCTACGTTGAAATCTCATGCGACTCAGCCAATCTTTCCATTTCTTGCGTAATTGTGTCGATACCGCTTAAAGGCATCACCCCACGAATCTGAAGTGGTACGGATTTCAGGTGGAGTATTCGTATACGGGATTGTACATTACTGAGAGGTGGGTGATTCCGTCCATTTCTTGCTAATTAGCGTAAAAAACGACGCAGAAGGTGCGAGGTGTGCACACGGCTGGCGCGCTCCAATCGGACTCAGTGTAGGAAATAGTGCGTCGGAACGCTCGAAGCCGTATCTTCCGGGCCGTTTTTCACGGCAATAAGGAAGAAGTAGACGGAATCACCATCCTCTTCTTAATCTACGATCCCGTATACGAATACTCCATCTGAAATCCATACCACTTCAGATTCGTGAAGTGATGCCTTTAAGAATTCGACTTGTGGGCATTAGCTGTGTTACCAAAATAGCTATCATACTTTATTAAGCTGATGCTTCGGCTCAACGGTGTTACTATATGTTGAGAAAAAGGGGCACATACCGTGGTTAGAGAGACGTATTCGTCTTTCTTGTTCATTTGAGGTTCTGGTGAGAATCCAGAAAGACTGTGGGTAAACCAATCTCAAGAGTCTCTTCAGATGATAGTTTTACGGCCACATCGGTGGATGGTGAAAGTCAAACTCATTGGATATCATCCTATTGTCGTACTAATGACAACATGTGTAGCGTAGAAAACCTTGCAATCCGTTCTACTGAACGGAAAAGTGAATCCATGATCTCCTGGAAAATTGGTCTGATAACCTATAAGTTAGGCGAAGATCAACCCACAACTGTTGTCAAACGATTATTTTGTCATGAAAAAAAGAACATCTTGATGAACAAAGACTCATAAATTCTGTGAGGTCCCACCGCTAACTGCATAGATGTGGAAATAGCTGTAAAACTCTTAATTTATCTCGTTCAACAGAAACTTCTATGCGCAATACTCGAAAAGCTCTCCGGATGTCTTTCTAGAATCACCAAAGATTCCGATTGGGTATCCACAATCAGCCACCTCGTCCCGACTGTCCTTCTGTACAAAATTTAACGGGCGCCTACAGAAGTCTCTCCACCCTTGAGGTTTCACAATTCGTGTTTATGATCAGTGGAATCGTCTTTTACTTTTCAGGTTGTAATGAAAAAGAATACACCTAGAGCCGTTAAACAATTTGCGTATGGTGAATAATTTGTAGTTGCTGCTCATTCCTAGATCGATTCGGTGTGGAATGCCAGGAGATTAAAGTTCAAAGAAACCTACCACGTTCGAAAGGTTCGCTTTTTCAAGCAGAGCCTGCTTGACCTGCATAGTCCTATCAAGACGAAGGTTAATGTTCTCCGTGTTATCCTTGCCTGTGACTGTCTTCTCGAAATCGAATAACTGTAATAATTTCCGCATTTATTCCCATTTGAGCGTCTAGAATTCAATCCGACCTTCTTGACGACTGTCTCCTTCAGAGCCATCTGTTCCTGCTTCTGTTCCATGCACTTGAAGTTTCGGCAAACGTTCTAAAATTCTAGGTTTATGTCCACCATGATTACATGCAAATCGGACACCAACATCATACCTTGATCATGTTACCCGCTTCGGGGCTGATTGCACCGATATGAAGAATGAATTCTCTGGCAGCACTAACAAGGTCTTGACTGATTCCCTGTAGAGGATCCCTAATGAATAATCTGAAAATTAAGGCGATTAGCTCTCGCGCAGCGAAACAATGAAGCCTTGACAAAAAAAGGCTGCAAACATTACAGTAAAGATTATGGGTGACTTTCTGGAAAATTCTGTAGCTCTTTGAAGGCACAGAAACCTACTTCGGTACTTTAGGCAGGAATTTACCGCCTTCTCGAATGACAGTCTGAACGATGGTTTGAATTTCGGAGAACATTGGAATATTTCCACCTCTGAAATCGCATTAATTAGAATTTTCCATGAGAAGCCACAACAAAAGAGAGAAGACTCCTCTTGTTGGAAACAGTTATTTTGTGTCTTTGTGTAACTCTGTGTATATAATATCATGAATCAGTTAAAAAAGAATACCACAAGCATTAATAGGTTCAAAATTTTTTCCAAAAAAAAGTCTTGGTGAATTTCGCTACCGGATTGTTTGCGTTTTTCTTTTCCTTTTTGTTAGTTGAACACTTCAAAACTCGCAATATTCACACTACATCTTATTAATTTTTTTCTCTTTTCTTCACTAACTCTCCCTCACTTCTCTGATATTTCTGCTCTGGGATGATGATGGGCCTCTCCTCAAAGTTTGTTTTGCAATTTACCCCAATAATTGCGTTTTGAATACTGCAGAATGATTTGGATCATAATACATGCACTACCGGTCTGGAAAACTCTACTTCACTCACTTCATTGATCAAAGAAAAGTTCGGAGCAGTTCGTTGTGGTGAAAATATGTTACGGACAATTTTATCCTAAAAAAAACCACCCAAAATGACTAACACAAAGCACTCTATGTGTTACAGTTCAAAAATAATTAGAAAAATTAAAAAATTTTATCATTAACGAATAGAAGACAATAGAAGAATGTTTCCAAAGTGCGAAACCTCTCACTTTTCCTAGAAGTTTAGAACGAGAAATTTATAAACTCCTTAGTCTTCCCTTTCGGTGTTTTTACGGTACTTTTAGGAAAAAATTAGGAAAATACCAAATTTTACTGTATTCGAGAGGAAAATTCCTAGGATCTGCCAGCGAAATTTATTAAGTTCATCTCTAAATGGTTAGACGTTTTCCTACGATGCCATCACTCCGTTTGTTTGATTTATTTCTATCAACAACGTTAGCATTCCGAGAACTTCTTTCTAATTCAAATTAGGCATCACTGCCTCTCATGCGAATAACTGGATCACTAGCGATAAGATGTTTTTGGTCGAAATTCATTTGAAGTTGTTCTGCTATCCATAAAAAGACTTGCCTGCATCTGGGATGGCCAGGGAATCGTCTACAAAATCGCCGTGCTCGTCGTTGCCATACATGATCAGGAGGTGGAGGCCCACGGCTCCAGCCCTGATAGATTCCTCATAACAATAAAGACGTGTAAGAGAATTGTCGACAGATTGTATTTGTCATGATTTCTTGAGTATTTTTTGCGTTCAGGCGCTTAAGAACATCATGTGGACCTTTTTACTTTGAAGAGCAAGCCGTCTGCCAAACATGTCGCACTTGAAAAGTGCTGGTGCCGTGTCGAGTTGTCACGAGTGCTTTTAAAATATTCGAACTTAGCAGAAAAATATCTCATACGCTGCGTTTGAAAGGATTTTCAAGGTATAAGTTTTGTGCGAGCCTAGAGGAGTTGAATTTTTTTAAATTTTAAAGCTGTAAGTTGTTTTTTCAACAACCATGCAGCTTCTGAAAGAATTGACAATACCTTAAAATTTCTCAAAAAAAAATACGACAGCTTTCTAAAAAGAGGAACAGAACCCGACCATTTAGTGAACGAAGCCAATAATTTAGGATTAATGGAGAAAATAAATTTTAAACGACAGAAATCCCAAAGTGAAGAGTTTCTTACAATGTAATTTCAAGTTTACAATTTTTCCAAGTGTGTTTCTATTATACCTCAGTTTCCCGAGAAAATTCGATGTATCACATTCGAAAGTGGGTGCTGCCAAAACATTTTTAAAAAATCATCTGTGAAGTTAATGATAAACTATGGGAGAAATTAAAGTAATATGAACTAGAGTCTTCCAGAAATTATTTAAGAGGCTATAAAAAAATGTGCAGCTCTCATGAGAAGTAAATTTCATTCTGTGACCAAATTGAGGAAACTGGCAGTTCTCTCACTTCTAACTGCGTTCTTATTTTCACATAACGAAAGCCATAGCTGCAGAAATCTTCGTGGATGAGTTTCGCAATATTATTGAGTGATGAATCTCTCGGAATGCTCCAAGAAAACTCCGTTAGCAAATATTAGCAAAGAAAACAAATTCTTAAAATATTTCTTACTCGGAGACTCGAGATGATGTCCTCTCCGCCACTTCCCGCTATTCCATTAGCAATATCTGCTGCCATGTGGCCGACGCCTTGCACTATTTGTCCTAATGTTTGCCCAAGGGGTCCCATTCCATCGCCACCCTCAAAAGGCCTTTGCGTGTTCAAGAACTATTTCTTTTTTGTTTTCTCCACAAAGTCACTTCTCTCACTTCCTAGGTATTTCTGTTCAACTCACCGGTGGAATTCGTCCATCGTTTGGTGATTGTGGAGGTGGCTCTCGATTCCCCCATCGGTTACCACCGCCCCACCAGCCTCCAGGGCCTCCGGAGCCCCATCCACCAGGACCTCCGGAGCCCCATCCACCAGGACCTCCAGACCGCCATCCACCAGGGCCTCCAGGCCCCCAACCACCTGGCCCACGATCAGGGGGTCCATCTGGTCCTTGATTCTGTGCTCCTCCAGGCCCCTGGTTTCCCCATCCACGTCCAAGTCCTCCTAAGAAACCTCACATTAAGTAACTTCTTAGTTTGAAGCGTTCTAATATCAAACATGCTGAATCAGACGTTGATATCTTGATGGGTCAAGTTGGCTCTGAAGAGATTGGAAGTCTTTAATCATTTAGGGACCTTTGTAAACAAGTTCTAAGTTGCATTTACGTTTGTCTTGGTGTTCCTCGATGCTCTATTATTTGTGCAAAAAGAAGAATCCCAGTAATTCAATGCAACTGTAAATGCAACGCTTTAACATTTTATCAGAATGTATACTTATGTCCTAAACAATAGGTTATTAGGTGAGTGCATGTGCAGTTTTGATCTAGCTCTAGCTAACTGCATGAAAACATACCGCTTAGTGAAATTTAATGAAAGTTAGCCAGTTATGTAGTTTTCGTAAGATTTCTAACTCTTATTTCACGTACTGAAGTTATTGTAATTCGCTAACTATAACGATTTTAGAAAAGGAGTTTTGGGGGTCTCGTAAAATTTTTCGGTTTTTTTTTAGTGAGGAGAAGGCCAAACAACAACTTTGAAAAGATTTACAGAATATTCGTGGTGGCAACGTGGTTTGTCTGCATTACAAGCAGCTCGAACTCGGTTGAGGCCAGCTGTTGTCTCTTAAAAGATTGAAAAAAACCTCTATGAATTTTTAAGAGTCTTTTAGGTATAAGAGGAAAAAACTTACTGGAAGGCAGTTTTGCAACGCTCTCAGTTTTTAGCTATGTACAACGGCCAGAAATTTATTGCTGCTCCTGCGAAAATATTGAATGGGGGATTTCTATTGTATTTTAGGAATAAGGTCTTGCTTGGGATGCAAAATTCAAAGCAACGGCTGGAGAAGAGAGCGCTGCACCTTGAAGTTTGTTACAAATAAGTGTTAGGGAATACGACAAAAAATGTTGCTTTGCAAATGAATGAGGTATATCAGGAAATAACATCTCGGATAATAAACCGCCTTGAAAATGGAAGCGGCTGAGCATAAAAAAGATTGGAAGTCGCAGAATCTGTACTTCTTTACCTACGTCAACTCAGATTCTCAGTGTTTAGCTGAGAAATGTGGTCTGCTTATCTTCTTGCATATAATTCGTCATTGAAGGTGACGTTCTATAAACTAAGATGACGCCGACGAAACACAAACATCTTTAAGAGGAGTGAAAAAAATTAAAGAAAGGCCAAGAGTTTGGATTACTTATTTATTCGGGAAATAGGCGAATAGGACTGAACATTAGATACGCAGTGCATCTATTATTCATACAAGTTTAGAATAATTTGTTAATGCAGTGAAAAAAGGTGGTCTATGCAGTCCACTATATGATTCAATGAAAAAGAGAGTGTTTGTGCTCTTTCCTCAGCTAGATTTTCTAGTGCGGCTGAGAAAGAGAGAATTTCAAAGTTTATGAAGACGGAAATATGACCTCATAAACGGATTTCTTTAGTTACACCAGCAGAGCGGAGCCAGCGAATGATGCCGAGACTTTATGAAATCATCCTAGGACATTTTAAAGTACTTATCTTTCATTTAGTTCCTGAACCAGCAGTGGAAGTGGCGGCGCGGGACAATCATTCCTGGCTGCCGACCTCATTTGTAATTTTGGATCTTCTTATAAATAATGCAAAGGTATTCTATCTTTCCAAAATTATGTTGAGCAAGAACATTCTAAGGTTTGTTCTTCGAATCTGATATAGATGCTCCGCTCGATCTCGTTCGATCCTTTTTCATCCTTCTCGTCTCAATGTCTCTCATTCAGAATTCTATGAATTTAATTTAATTTTCAATTAATTTATGCAATTGAAAAACTCGTATTAATCATGTGGTGGCCCAATAAAACGTAGTGTATTACTAAAAAACCAGCAGAAAAGAGATGAATATGTACTTGAAATTAAATAGAGCGATATAAAGGATGCAAAGGCTCATAACCTGAAAGTCTTTAAATTCAAGAAATTAGGAATGTAGTGACTAAGGAACAGAATTTAGCGTAAATACATATGCTAACTAATGAGATTTTCTAAGTAAATAAAAAAGTTGTGTTCCGATTACAAAGCAATAAAAGGGTAAAGAAGTTATGAAACAAACAAAGTCAACGGAATGGCCGTGTAGTGAATCAATATGTAACACTTCGATGTTTTTTGATAGTAATCATTCTCAGACAGCCCAGTACAACTCTCTGGCACGTAGTCGACAGAATTGTGAGACTAATTAAGGAAACTATAGAAAAGTTCATCGGGGCATTCGTAATTGAAGTACAAGGGACATCCTCGAAAGCGTTCAGGTTTTTGTTTCTTCTTTCGTGTTTATTCTGTATGAATACTAATTTCTTTAGTATCAAAACAGCGAATAGAGAGTAGAAAAATTCGTTTTCTTTTCTAAGATTATCTGAAACCATTGAGAATTGAGAATCTAAACAAAGTGATCTCACAGTATTGATGATAGTAGTTTGATTTTCTATAACCGGTTTTTATCGTGAAAAAAATCTTACAGGGAAGTGCTGAACTGGTTTGATTTTTGCCAAGAAAAATTCAAAAATTCGGAAGAACTAGAACGAAAAATTATTCACTCGCTTGCAATCGAAATCATTCTTTGGTATTTCTGCTGTCGCGCGGCTCCACAAAAACAGAATTCAAAACTTTGTCATATGCAAAAAAAGAACACTAGGTGAGTGAAAAGTGCGGATAAACGTAAATTTGTAAAAAGCAGAGAAAATGGAATCTAAATCGGGTAAAAAACGACAGAAATTGTCTTATCACCTAGTTGTTACACCTTCGTTAGGTCTTTTCAATTGCAGAAAACCACATTACAAGTGCATCTGACGTAGAAACGGATATAAAAAGGATGTCCTCGAGACGAATCTTACCGAGAAGTTGTCCGAGCAGTCCTTGGCCTTGTTGTCCTTGACAGATTGCCGGAATCAGAAGAATCAGCACGCGTAACATGCCACTCTTCATCGCGCGCATAAGCGAGCGACTCACGCTTGAAGCGGAAAGGAGAAATGAAGAACGTCACCCAACAATGTTACAAAAAAACCTGTTCGTAGTTCAGTAACAATCCGATAAAGTAATTTCGGCAAACCCACATACAATAAGGCGAACCAAAGCAAACCGTATTATCACAACGAATTCGCCAATTACACGTTCTCGCTCTTCTGCATTTTTGTTCAGCACTTTACGTGGATGCTGTACATTGTTGTAAAATAAATGTTTGGTCTTCTTTTTTTCTTTGCGTCAACACCAAAACTCATGAATATGTTAGCAGAAATCTTTGTGAAATTTGTTTGAATCTTTTATGACAAAGTTATAGGTTTTTCAGATTTTATGCTTTCGTTTACTCAGTACCATTTCCCATTTTGTAAAATATGAAGGGCCCATTTCAGGATTCGTCTGGCTTATTCACAAAAAAAAAAGGTGAGATATAATTGATAATGTCGTCTTTGCAAAAAAAGATGTTTTCTTCTCGTTGGTGGCAGTTCCAGTAGAAACTGGTAGGGTGAAAATGAAACCTTTCAACAGTAGATGTCTCCGAGCTGTTTGTTTTCGCATTTGCTACTTAGGATTTTCGTAGGAAAATGAAGTCTTAAGGGGAGATTTCAATGCAAAATGGTTCCATTGTATGTTGTTGAGCGAAGCAACGAAGAGAATGCAGCTTTAACACATTGAGGACTGCGCGCTTTTTAATTTTCGTTGGCTGTGGGACCTGAGCGCCATCTTTGATCTCTCGCATACGACCACGTGTGGGTCACATTGTTGTTCCTAGTAGCGCTACTTTCATATCAGTTGTTTTTTCTGTGTTTTCGGTAGTTTCGCCTCCTTTTCTCGTATATGGATGAATAGGATGATGTAACTAATTACGTATTCTCTCACACTTCTTGAACCGCAGAAACCACCCATGGGTCTTAAAATCGTAAAGGGATGAATCAACGTTCAGGGAATGTTCTTGTTCACGGGCTTTATATAGGCGTGGTGCAATTACGTAGCACTGAGCGACCGTCATGATTTTTTCTACAACTGCTTAATCGACTCATCGACTGTTTACGTCCAGGTGAGTGGATGCCAACTCTGCCTAACGCAGTGTAACATTAAGGTCTCATTTATGGATCACCACATTCGGTGGCAATCACATCTCGAACATGAATGGATAGGTGCCATCCCAGGCCTAAGGAAAAACGTTTACTTATGACAGTGTTATCAGAGTAAACAGTTTTGCTGAAAACATTTCCTTAGTTTCTTGTCTCGGAGTTCTACATGCTTCTAAGCCTCTACTGATGATCCGTTTCTTCAACCTAAAGCCATGAAACTGACGTTGCTCGGAAACCCCAGGGAAGACGTGCCGTTCCGGTTGTAGATTACAGAACTGAGCGTGGCTGTGCTCAATCTCGCCTAGTCGTCCTCAAACACTGGTGCGCGGTCCAATGTACCTCGTAAGAGCTAGAGCGGTTCTTATGCCGTTCTTTTTAGGACCACTGGGGGAAGCGTGTGGGACCACGCTCGCTTCTGTAATCTACATCCTAAACTTTAGATTTTTCTTGAATACCGCACCACGTCAATTTCAGCAATGCATTGCGTTCAACGCATTGACGACCGAGCAGTATTTCGCATTTCCGTGTCACTGGAGGAATTATATGAGCCAATTGTCCGACAGGCAGTGTCCCAAAAAACAGATTATTGTGCTACTAAATATTTGACTTTTTTAATGTTCTGACTCAGACAAGTGTGTTTTCTTTTTTTGTGTACCTTTGGTGTATGTGAGTAAATAAGTAAATAAAATAACTCCTCGTAAAGTGTTTCCATGATGTTGTCCTCCAACATAATCGGACGTAGCCCCATGCGGCTAAATTGTTTGCCTGTCATCGTCAACGTCAACATCGGACATTATCGTCAACGTGTTCTTAAGACTGTTAAAGACTGCAGCGATGAAAGGCCACAACTACTTCTTCTTTGCGGTTGGTGGTTTGACGCTGGTCAAGGCCAACACAATTTCACTTTTCCGAGCATGGTAAATTGATACCAGCCTGGTCTGGAAGGATAAAGATACCGTCGTAAAGACCTTCGGAAGTTGTTGTGTAGCCCCAGAATGAATTTATAGACCCTCCAGGTTTTCAATTAGGATCGAGCAGTCAAACGTATTCCGGAAGGATTGGGCATCGCTGAACACTTCACTCTCTATCCATTTCGTTCAGTTATTTGTTGTACATGGTTCTTTTAGAGAAGCAGCTTCAAACTCAGGAATTCGGAGCAAAGTTGACATAGTTCTGCAATGTTTCGCTCCGAGTGAGTTGAGCACAAAAACAAAGCACGGCCGTTCTTCTATTTTTTAGACTTCTTATGGATTATTAGTTATTATCAGTGGACTAGGAGACAGTACGTTCATAAGTGTTACACCTTCCGTAATGATTTGCACGGCGTTCCCTGTTGACATTTACTTCACAAGTCATAAGCGAGTGCATGAAGATAGTGAGGGTTTCTTCGAACCCAACTCTCTTTGGCTCACACAATTATGATGCAGAAACTTCCGGCATTTTGGCATTTGTACTTTAGGTTAATGATTTCGATGACAACGAACTCATAAAGCCATTACTTTGAAAAACCCACACCAAACTAGAAAAGTAAGATCTTCAAACGGAAAACAATGAAAATATTGTATAGACACAAATTGTTGGTTCCGTGAAACAAGAAATAAAAGGATTATGGTTCGCTCCATAGCGAAACGAAAAAGAAGTGTCTAGGACCACATTCATCAATCGGAAACTCTACATAAGAGGAAATCTCAGTGATGCTACTCTGTAAAGGTCAAAACAGTTTTGTCTGAAGGACTAAAGTGTTAACAGTGCTAAAACACAAGTGCTAAAGAATTTATCTAATAACATGTATAGAAATAATGAATGAATCCTCTCTAGGATGTTGAAAGCAGTGTTGATGGGCGAAGAATTGGTGGGATCAGGTCGGACACCTTAGCGTTCTCCAAGCGTTGGAGCCGTTGGATCTGCTGAAAACTGCGCCTACTGTCTGCAACATTTTGCAAAGACAACTGACTATCGGTTGCCCACCCTTCCCTTCATCACATCCAGTAATGAGGGTTCATTCTCTCCATTCCCCCGAAGCTCCTAAAATGCAAAAATCTATTCGTCAACTACCAACAAAACGAACTCAAATTTCTTCCATGATCTAATGGTTATTACATCTAGAGCCTTATCTACACGCTGATGAAGCTTCCTAGCGACTAACAATGGCAACGGTGGAACATCCGATGCTGAAGATAGCTCCTGAAACGGATCTTTAGATATCAGGCTAGGAGAAGGAACAAATTGCGGAAGTACAATGGAGCTGTCCTAACGTACAAAGCGGTATAATGCTGCACACCTGTCCTTAAAAGGATCTTTCAGTTCATGAGGTGCGTTTCGGTAGCACACTGTGCTGAAGCATCTAAGCGAACAGTCAGTTGCTAGTATGAGATCTAAAACGTAGCGTGGAAAGCAGCCATTTTGAGAAGCGCGTGTTATATTTGCGTTGATATTTGCCGCAGAAGTTTAAAGACTGCAAACATTGCTTACTCATTTGGAATCAGTAGCCAAAATTTGCAGTTTTCCCAAGCACAAATTTTCTGGTGAAAATGGGTGCTGTCGCTGTTACAAAAATGTTTGCAGTACTGTTCGTCGACAACGGCCTCAGATAATGGCGGATATTACTGACAATGATCTGTTCCTGCAATGGAGACTTCCTAGGTGCTGTTTCGAAAGCTGATCACAATTTTTACATGTGCATAAAAAACTTTCGAATATTTCTTAGTTTCTGCAATAATCTGCAGGTGTCTTCTGTGGTTTTATTGTTAAATGTTCTGTAGGTCCTCATTGTTTTCTCACATTAAAAGCTTTGAAAATTGTGCTACGACGACCAGAGAACGGCGAAGCTGCTTTTGCTGTAGTCGACGAAAAAAACTGAGTCAATGGAACATTCTTCCAAAAATAAAAGAAACTCGAACTGAATGCTTACCAATGTAGGATTAAAACAGATGGAAAGGAACGAGAATATGACGAGCACCTTCCCTACAGAACGCATGAGGAAGTGGTTGGTCTCCTACAGTTGGACGTCATCAATTTATAGGAATGGTGTTCAGAGTGCTGACTTGTTTACTTTTTCACGTCTTTTGGAAAAAAAAAACTTTACTGATGGCTGTTTTGATGCGAACGTCTTTCGACACCTAAAAACTCATCAGCGACGATAATAACTTGAAATAATGGCATCGTCGTTTCACCTTCCCGTTGGTTGTCCATACATTCACAGCAGCACTTTAGTCTCCGAAGGAAATGGTGTTACTAAACATATGCGTTGAAGGCAGCATACCACCAATCTGATGCGGTGAAGGAATTGAAGGAATCCGGGGGAAAATGTAGAGATGGTGTTGTAGGTTGCGGAATCCGGGGCGGTTGCGCTCATCTCTCCTTGATCGTAGTTAAAAACGCCACGGAATACACAGTTTTTCTTACGACGACTTCACTTGCAACGCGACACTCTCGTGCACGCGCCGCATCCATGTGCGAGCGGTTGAAGATCAATGGTGTCTTCTCTCTAGTCTATTCAAGAGAAACGAATAGCTGCTCAACGGATCGCAACGTGTACATAGAAGCACTGGTATTTCCAACGCACTCCGTCCAACACTACGTCGAATTGGTGGTAGGCTGCCTTTAAGCGATTACAACAGCAGGCAAGCACATGCAATGGAAATGTAGTTAATATAAAATATCAATTTCTTTTTGTTAATTTTGGGAAAAAGATCTCGCAAAAAGGCTCCCGAAAACGCGACGATGTTAGCAACGGTTGTAAGGACGACTGCACCACTCCGACTTTGAAATGAGGTGAAGAGATCTTCCTGTGCTTCCTACAATTTTCGGGTCCTTCCCTTCCTAACATTCCATTCCATCATAAATTATCGGAAGACAACAATCACGTTGTGATCAGATACACTCAGAAGAATAAAAATTAGGACTTCGAATTAGTCTACAGCCGAGCACTGCTCAGTTATTGTCCTTCTGGATCATATAGTGCTGGCCCCCATCTGTTTCTTCACGGAGATCTGGCCATGCATTTGCAGTGATTGTCAATTGGATCTGCAACGCAGGATCCAATTTGTTGAGTAAAAATACCTAAGCGAGGGTAATCAACTGATATACTGACTAATCAGTTAGTCGACTAGGGACTAGACGTAGACTTGCACAATTCCTGTAATTGCAAAGATGATAGATTAAGTTTCTTGCTTATTTCCTCTCGGATGTGCTATTTTTCCTTCAAGACAAATCCAAAAAGGCAGCGAAATAGCACTGTTCGGGCATTGTCTGTATGTGATCGAATCGGAATCCAGGCAATTGAACTGTAAGAGTGCCCAAACCTCTTTTCCTAGTAGTCGGTAGAGGTTTTTCATTCCAATTAAGAAGTTTCATCAAGAACTTGCCAAAATCAGGGAAAATTAGTTAATTGTTTTGGTGCGAATGTTCCCTTGATCGAAGCGGCACACTAAAGATGACGTGCGCCATCTCCAACAAAAAGTCTACCGAAGGGGGTGATTCCGTCCATTTCTTCCTAACTGCCGTAAAAAACGGCCCGGAAGATGTGGCGCGTGCACAAGGCTGGCGCGCTCCTATCGAACTCGTTGTAGAAAATAGCGCTCCGGAATTCTCGAGACCGTATCTTCCGCGCCATTTTTACGCCAATTAGGAAGAAATGGACGGAATCACTCTTCATCCATAATCTACGATCCCATATACGAATACTCAACCTGAAATCCCTACCACCTCAGATTCGGGGGAGACGCCTTTAAGCACGCTGAGTTCAGCAGTCACTATGAAGCAGTGTTAAGTGCACTTTGTTTAGGTGATAAATGTGAAGCAAGGGGCAAGGTTGTTGACACCGATTGCAGTTAACTTCTTGGCTTCGCAGCCTTAGTCAGAGCCTCGAAAGCCAGATGATTTGTAAAATAGCCTCTCAAGTGCCTCATCAAGGGCGAATCACAATCCTATGACAAATCACATCTAAAAGCAAGAACCAAAAGAGTCCAAGTCGCTGTGATTACCTAATTCGTCGCTTTGCCGTGATATCAGCGGACGACCATGTAACTGAACCGTTCCACTAGCACTAATTAAGATGCGATCCAAATATGGCCGCGTAGATCAAAACCCGCAAAGGTTGAGAAATATGCACATTGTTTTTGATAATTGCAATGCACTTTTGCTTTTTATTGATCCCTGAATCATTTACGTTTGGCCAGAATGCCTCTGAAGTTGGTTTTTCACCATTTCGGGCTCGTACAATAGCATCGCGGTGGCATATACAGAAAGGAACATTTTCAAGTAAAGTTTGCGTTAGTCTAAATAACGAATCATACGTGTGTCGCTTAAGTCCGGAATTGAAAACGTCCTGAGCAACCTGAGATTTGATCGCCTCCCACCGGTCGCCTTACTGAACGACGCCTGAGGCGGCACAACCTAGTATGGTGGAAATTGAGACAGTGTGCAAGCTGAAGCGGCCGGAAGACTTACTTAGCAGCCGTTACTAGGCTAGTTTAGCCTTCATCACAGGTTGTCGTGAGCGTTGTGGGTCAGGAAACCAGCTTGCGACAAGACGGTGTGGAATCCTCGTAGTTCTCCTTTTGGCTCAACTCCGACAAGTTGGAAATGCCGGAGATGTCACACTCCTTCTCAACCTGGCAGACTCTTCCAGAAGACTGTAGCCATCACAGTTCGACGTGCATTGCAGTTCGACGCTCAGAGTCACCTCCACGCCAATAAGAGGCGGTGAACAATTCTGGTGAGAACCAACGCTTTCAGAATAAATCGGGTTGTCGTTCTTGGAGCTTCTCGTTCTTAATTCCTCAACTATCCAAAAAATGAATGAACGAAAAACTATAGGCTTAAGTTATAGGCCGCCTGAAAAGTGAAAAAAAAACAAGTAAATGTTATTATCTTCGCCAAAAAAGAACCAATCTCAGACCATTAAAACTTGAAGCAATTGAATAAGATGCTTTTCTTCTGGCCCTATTTCAAAGAAACACTTGGAAAAGTAAGGCAAGCCACTATAGCTAAGCGTGCATAATGAATGAGGAAGGATCAAGATACTATTGTGTAGAAAATTGTAGTTCGGGGGGATCTGATGCTATACTGGTGAAGAAGTTCACTGGTAATTCAAGAGCTCACAGCGATTTCCATTTGTGTCTTAGAAACTTGACGAAACAGTAGACATTCAAAATATTGGATAGGAAAGAGTGGAAGGATTTTCATTCAATGAGGTACTTGACACATTAATAACAATACGACCTCCGTGGTCGTATGCATTTTTGCTAATGTGACAGTACGTAATTGCAGACGTGGTCTAATACGTTGACTTTCATTTTCGAAAAAAATATCAGAAACTACTAGAATTAAAAAGAGAAGAGTTGAAACAAAAATACTTCCATTAGAGATAATGAAACCCTGCATAATATGCAAATTATATAATATAATATAATAAAAATGTGTAGATAAAAAACAACGGCCTGATCCTATGTTCACGAAAATTAAAAAAGAGCGGTTGCCAATGTGCAAGAAATGTTTCGCTGGCTGCAGCGCGTTCTTGTGAAGCATTGCATTTCAACATTACTGTTTTTCTAGATGGCACAGCTTTCACGAAACGCATTTTTTTACTTCGAAAGAAAACAGCTTGCGCAAGAAAAATTAACTATGTATTATATTTAACTCCAAAAATTCGCCGCTAATCACTTCCTCATCTATCTATTGCGGAAAACTAGTGCCTTCACAATTAGTATTATTAAGGTGATAAGAAGCCAAAGAGGTAAAAAGTCACGTATCCGTCCGTGGTAAACAACTTAGCAGAATTCGTAAACAACACGTAATTATGTTTTCCATATGGAGAGTAATGCATGCGATTGTCCTACCTATGGAATTGATTACCGCCGCTCTTCTGCTAGCGCTTTCCAGTTGCAGCTTTTACCTCTGAATCGATCAAGAATGCTTTTTTTCTAGGTAGCAGCTCACTATGGCTGCACATAAACTAACCCTCTAGCCATTATCAGATTTTCACATGAAGACCGACCGTCGTGTCTTATTCGGCATTGCTCGGAGTTTTTTCTTTTCTTTGTTCAGCTGGAGGAAATGAGGACGTGAAGTACCTGGCCGATTCGGAGCGAAACGTCCGTAGTAAATCAACGCTAAGAGCAATAAATGCAAGTGCTGCGCCGTTCCAACAGAATTTCCAATATCTGCCCGTGAGCCTATTATGTACGGCATGTTTATTATGGACCTTTGCAACCGTTGACCGCACGCATATTCGCCATTTTGCCATTAGAATTGTTCGGTTTTCGAATTAAAAGTCATCAATTTATTTATTTATTTATCTGCTTCTATGCCACTTCACTCCTTGTGTTATAAACGCAGCCAAAAAACTTATCCGAAATTGATTTTTATCTTCAACTTCGGATACATTATTCGTTTTCATTTCTTCACGTTTTTGCCAGAAAATTTCGGAGGAGTTGGTTGTTTTCCTTGTCCTTTTTAATTTTATTCAATTTTTCCCAGTGCTATTGTAGCAGCTGACGTTTATTATGCAACACTGTACCTTCAAGTATTTGTGCAGTTTCCAGAAACCTCGATAAATCTCTCTTGAATCTCTTCTGAAAAGGAAATATGTTCAGTGTATGGCTTAAAATATGAGACAGATTATTACTTTTCTCTTTGTTTCATAATCCCCTTAAAATGTAATTTTGTCTAAAACTTATCTAATTAAATTAATTCAATCAATTGATTAATTTATAATTAATTCAAATTTCTGCTCTTAGTTGATACCACCATGGACGCTACTGGCAAAGGGCCAATGCAGGCGTTTTGCCTTCTTCATTCTTCTGAAGCTATCTAATTAGCTGGATGAAATTTTTAGTTGCTGCAAATACTTGATTTCTAAGGTTGCTCGATAGTTTATGACCACGGGGTGTGAATAGTTCCGTAGTCACCGAAGTCCATGGATCTAAAATCTGTGTGTTTGTCAATCCCATCGAGCGATTCCTATTTCTAAAATAATGTGCCCTGAGAGAAGTTTCTGATGTCATGCGTTTCTCCAACTATGTTATTCTCGGTGAATCAATAAAGGAGGTGAGATGTTCGGGTAACTTTATGTGATTTGTGTCTTCATAAGCGAATATGTCCTTTACTTACAATAGCTTACAATATGGCGTTCTTAGAAAGCAGTAAGATCTTCCAATAATCATGGAATATGCTATCAGCTGGTCCTTGAGGATCTGAGTATTTGAGGAATGTCTACGAATCAACCTCTCACAGAAGGTAGTGTAGAATCCAACGATTCACGCTGTGACGTACGAGCAGAGCTGCAACGTTTTTTAGAATCATTAGTATACAGTTGCCTAACAGTCCACTCTTGAATTATCCTACGAGAAATCTTTGACCAGCACCGGAGACAGTGGCCAGAAAATCCGTTGTTGTTGCCGTTCCCAAAGCTGAACATGGATTTGCAAGAGATTTTGCTGAGATCGCTCTATAAGAAATAACTGTTACGAGTTATTACGAAGATTAGTCGGGTCTTGGGCATCAACAAAGCTCCCCTTACCTATTAGTGACCTGCTATACCTGTATACGCGACAATTCTTGGAAATCAAAATGTGGAATGTAGAAACTATCTTGAGAAAAGCATCAGCAAACAGCTTTGCTCCAAATCTCTGAGATCATTTGGCATTACGCATTGAAATTAAGCGAATGGTGAAATCAGGAGAGATGGTTAAAATCAAAAACATCATCCCCTTTAGGTGCTCATCGCAGACAGTGTCATGACAACACCCCTTTCAAGATAGCTGTCACTATCTTAGCACGCGAATCAGACGTTCTAGTGTGACCAACGAGCTGGCGCCATATCAGGACCTTTGCGGGTTTTGACCTACGCGGTCAGAGGCGGGGGCATCGTTACTAGTTAATACTAGCGGCGCAGCTCTCACAACTGGTGGTCCGCTAACATCACGATTTCGTGGCTATCAAGGTGAGCGCTGGTCTGCTTTTCTGACGTTGCTTTTAAATAATCTGTTTGCTAAATCATATCTTGTGGGATGACGAGGCGTTTGAGAGAGTGGATTCCACGTGTCTTTGATTTTTCCAGGCTCTGAAGAAGGCGACGACGCCGAAACGTTAGTCAGAATAAAGATCAATAACAATCTTGGTTCAGCTTAAGAAAGTAATACACAATCAGGAGAGATGTGTTCAGCCCACCCATGTTTCCATGCAACGTACCACAAAATTGACGTTATGAGATCTACACACAAAACGTAGGGTTTGGCGTGAAGGAAACGAGTATGAGAGTGTCCACACCCAATTCCCTCTAATCGTCCTGAAGAAGATCGGGAGTTCACATTTTCTACGATACACCGTTGCTCCTGTACTCTTTTCCTGTCCCTCCATTTGTCTTGGTTGAATAGGACTGTACAGAGGTATGTTATAAGGCCCTTCGTAGGACAAGTAGGCGATTTCCCAGGCCATTTTTCAGGACGATTTGAGGGAAATGGGCGGGAATAGGTTCATTCTCGTAATCTAGACTTCTAACGCTATCTTGTGCTGAAAAGATTCCAACTTTCTTTTCCCGATTTCGTGATATGCTGCCTTTCGTGGTATCGAAAGTGACAGAGTTGGGAACGAGGAAAGAATAGGCCAAATCTTGTTTTCACAAGATTTAGCCTATTCTTTCTTCGTTCCCAACTCTGTCTACTTGCGACTTATTTCTTTCGTTTTACATCAACTCTGGAGTCTGCCTTCTCTTCTTTTTCTTTTCATTCTTTCGTTTTTCTTTTTTTCTTTTTTTTTGCGAAATGATGTAATTTCGACGATATGAACACATCCAACGTATTCTCGAAGAAAATACGGCTATCCCAAAACAATTGCCAGCACATGGGTGCAAAGCTTGGAGAAGATCCCCTGAATGTGTTCATATATGCATCAGAGGGAAAACCATCCTTCCGATGTGTTCCGTGACTGAGTGGTCAACGTAACCCGTGAGACCTGCTTAGAGATGCTTATGATTTTAACACGATTTTTCTATTGAAAATTAAAAAAGGTCCCAATTATTCGAGAAGTATGTGATTTCTTAACGACGCTTAACTGTATTTATAGTTATTCATTCGAAAGTATGCCGATGCTTTCTCAAACAAGGTTGAGTTTCTACCGTATATTGAGAAGAAGGATCCTGTCTACTTTCATTTGGATGGAGCTGTCTAGTTTCCGTTTTTTACCTTTTTAGTAGTAAAACAAGCTTCTTCCTAGCTGTTAGGGCGCAATTTTCACTCCAGCAACGAATAATCAATTAACTAGTACATTTCTTTTGTAGATGGCTTTGAACCAAATTCCTCAGAAAGGCTCTGTTTTCATGTACATTTCATGACTTCGATTAAGTAATCAGGATAATTCAGCAATTGTATAACGGATAAAAGGTGAAGTGCACGGCGTTCATCAAACCCTATGGGGAAGCGATTGCGCCAAACCCTGCCACGATAGTGAGTCACGCATGGAAGTGATTACCCTCTTAGATACCTCATCACCATGGTCTGAGGGAAGCAACATAACAGGCGTGAAATTTGTGAAATAACAAAGGGTTTCGAAATAGACCAAAGTGAACGCGTTCTATTATCAGAAGCTTCTATTGTTATCCTAGAGCAGACACCTACCGTTCGTTTAGAGTACAACCTAGTAGAAGGTCTTTAAAACTTCCTGAAATCACCTACATACGAACTTCAAGCCGCTGAGTTTCCGTTTAACTTGGTGATTCTCTCGACTGAATCATAAATGGGGAGACCTGAGAAGATTAGCCACCTCCTACGCCTCCTTTTACACTCCAGTTGTCCGATTCAACAATATATCTGGTATTTTTCTATGATTGTGGAAAACCGGATTATTTCAGAAAATAGAAAAACCTACGTTTTTTTTTTCGAAGCGACAATCGAACCATGTGTTTGCCGGTATTATCTGCGCAAATCTGTACGGCTTGACCCGTTTCATGGAACAGGTCTGTGACATGGTGCCTCTTCGCTGACCCATACCGCTATTTTCCCTTCCGTGAACTGTTTGCTACAAAAAACCCGATCTTGTACTTGTGGATGACAGTGTATCGATCGTCGCATAGTGAAATTATGTACAACGTAGACGCCAGCACAGCAGAAAAGATGAAAGTGTGCTGTTCTACAGTTTTTTGATAGCTTTTCTTCTTTTTAGGAATTAATCAGTGCTCTTTAGTTTAGAGTCGTATGCATCTTATGCAAATTAATCGTAGTCATAACTCGCGGACATGCGCGCACAGTGTTTCGTTTCCATAAGCCATGCATGAGGTATGACCGAATTTTTCACCCTTATTGTTTTCCTCCTCTTTTCGATTTGGTCAAACATGAGCTCCATTTAATTTGATTTCTCTCAGTTTATTACTAGTTTTTCGTTGTTTAAAAAACGCGTTTTCGCAGAGTGAAGGCTCTGTGCAGTTATGCAGTTGCAACCCTCGCGATCAACCGAACAATGGTGTCGCTAAAAAGCAAAGCAAATTGAAGATGTGTGATCCTCTCTGCGCTTCTCCATATCCCCCTTGATCCATCTCGATCCGTTTGCATTTATGCCCATTTTATAGTTCCGCAGCTGTAGTCGCTTCTAACAGAAGTGAAACGATAGCGGTCTAGGAAGAGCCTTCTTCCGGTGATATAATGCGCAGTGTTTCCATTGGCGAAGAAGTATCCGTCGGATCGATCTTGAAGTGGTCCTGGGTCGAAACCAGCTGATCGACTTGCTATTCCGACGTTGCATTCATTCCGCCTCCTCCTACCTTCTCCTTGTGGAGAGATAGCTATACGGAGAGATGCACTATAGACTACTGATTTCAGAACTGGTTTCTTTTAGCTTGTTTATATTATTCGCCTACTTTCTTGTCCCTGTACGACGTGCTGTAGATGTTTTGTACTTCGACATTTGTAACCATAGTCAGCAGCGAATGTGTTCACTCGGCTGAAAGTGATGCGCATATGATTGGTGCAGAGGGCAAAGGGAAGAAGGAAACAAAGAGATAGAGATGAAGGATAAAAAAGGATAGCGAAAGAACAAAATGCATGGTTTTGGGATGCGCAAGCAGCCGCTTCACCAAGGATTTCAATGCATACGACCATGTTCTATGTGCAACTCAGTTGATTCGATTTTAAAAAAAATCGCATTCGCGCAGGCACTGAATTTTTTGAACCTTTCTGGTGACAAAGGAAAAGATTTGACATTGTATTCTTCCGAATGTAAATGTATAAAATGTAAAGTGCAAGTAATTGCACGAGTTTACCCTGAATCTGTCACGATGTCGTCATCGTTCCGTACTTTGCACGCCAAATCGGCAAAAAACTCTCAACGACTACATTTTCGCGCGCGGGGGAACATCCATGTTTGTGTTTCCATTGCGATAGTCCTGTTGCTTTAAAGAATGAGTCGCACATGGTTGTTGTTTCCATTATTTACTCTCAGTTCTTCCGCATTATTACATATTGAAAGAATGAAATGGATATACAGCAGACATTTTTGGATTTGAACTATGCTCGTTGGTAATCAGCTTCTGGATTTCTGTATGTTCATTTCTCATTTATTTCACCATTGGTTTCTATGAACGATGCATTCTGCACTTTTTTCTCCCCAAACGGACTACATCACTAACAACCTCACCGTAACCTGCATTCAGTTACGGCACTTGACGAGAATGCGCCATGACAGCCGCTATAGCACCCGATCATTAGACGATAGTCATCGTGACACGCACACCACGCTGAGGACATGGGAGACTCTCCCGATCCTGCTTCTTTGCCGAGTAGAACCTAAATCCGACTTAAGCAGAGGGGAAATTCAGCAAGTTCATCCGTGTCCTTTTCTGCCTGCTCGCTTCGATTCGTTGCACTTTTTGCCGGCGTTGAATCGAGTTCGCGGCGAATCGTCCAAATTATTAGCGATCGGTGCAATTTTCCTTTCCACTCGGCAGTTGACCGGTCCTCTTCGTCGAGGGCTCGCTGCCGCCGCTCAGCATTGTCATTAAACGTCCATCCTCGTGCAACCAGGAGGCATGGTCGCGGATGGCGTCGAAAATGATCGACTTCGTATACTTTTCCCTGGAGCTGTGTTGAAAATGTGTCATGCATATAGATCGTTTGTTAAAACTTACTTGCTCACAAAAACCAGGAACACTCTTTTCACACATAATACGGATGCGATCCTATGTACTTCATTTTTGATAGACCTGACATCAACGCCCAAAACGCCCATCAAATTAGGGCAAAAATAAAGCTTGCTTTCTGAGAAGTCCCGCTACAAGCTTGGTCACTAAATACGTCACCAATACATCCTAACAATTCTGATATCTCGTTTTCTGTGCTGCAATTAAGAAATAATAGCGTCTATGAATTTTTTGGAAATTCCTGGAATGAACAATGGAGATCAGCGACATATATTGTTACTGCGTTTCGAATTTCCTTCTTGTAAAATGTTAGGCGCGAACATATTGGGGAACCAATTTCGATTTGTTTTCGAGTACTTCCGATTATATTTCTTTTTTTAAATAAATTATTTGATGATCTGTTTCATTATTTGAGAGAATATCAAACATTTACTTTATGTTCACTCCTAAAACTCTTTTGAACAAAATCCTGTTGGCGAGGCTTTTCTGGAGAAGCACACAGAAATCCACAAAACGCATGGAATAAATCTTTTCACTAGAAATATGCTACAAAGAAATGTTGAGAGGGTCTCTTCGACGGCATCGTTCCTTCCTTTTCGTTTTCTTTCAGTCCGCCCGGGCAATGTGGTCCTGCGTTTCAAATTCATCCGGTAATTTCAACGGCCTTCAACAACAAATGACAACCTTTAAGATCGCAGTTCATTGAAGACAAGTGGTCGTTCGCGATTCCTCGCCACCATCCACGATTTTACAGTTCCCATAATCGCATTTATATGCGATGCCTGTTCTAACACTGCACCCGTGCGTGATTTAATACCTCTGCTTTGACCTCTTCACTTTCGTTTTTGACGTACGAGATCTGCAAATATTTAGTGTCGTGTAGTCGCAGGTTTAGATTTCACTTTTTTTTTTAGAAATATCTACTGAATGCCTGATCATTGATTAACGTTAAATTTGAACTAAAAAAATACGTCAAATTCTTTGTGACATATAATAGAACTCCCTAAAGAAGTCCATTGTTTATAAAAGTACAGTAGTTCATACTCTATTTTTCTAAGGGATTTTGGCTCTGTGTAGTTTCACGCCTCCTACAAACACTTTGATCAGCTCATTCACTGTCTGTATTGTCTCGTCCTTGAACAGTTCAGGGATCGTAAACAGTAACAATGGCGAATGTTTAACACATCCATGCCACTTCAACGTTTCTTATGTATCTTACGCGCTCTTCAACGTTCACGGTGGTCACTCATTCGTCGCTCGTCGTTCACGAACACGCCGCCGGCCTCCTGACTACTACCAATAACAGCGCACTCGTTTCCAATAACTGTACCAGTGGGGTGCAGCGCTCAATAATCTGAGTATTCACTTTTGACGAATTTTATTAGCTTTACTTCCGTCTTACATCCGAAAAATCCGCGCCAACCCTCCCCTCATCGATCTAACTCTTAACGTTGAATTAGGTTTAGTCTATGGACTAATTTTCTGGAGATCCTCAGAGTTAACTTTCAACGTTTTCCAAAGTGTTCTAAACATATAAAAAGTAGGGAAACGAGTTTTTTTTATGGCGCACCGGAAGAGGAGCTGTTGACTACAATGTCATTGTTATGCGCTCGCCTTATTTCTATCTCGAAGTCAACTATGTGTTCGGTCACGCTCTCTACACATCTTTCTGGGACGTCCTTGCGTTTCTTCGGTGAATTTTGCCACAAGCAAAAATGTATAGCTGTTTCAGAGTGACTCACTTTTCCGTTTCCTTGCTTTCTTTCCGTTGCCTCACGCTATCGGTTCTTCTTCTGTGTGCTCCGTAAATTTTCAATTCCTTCCAACTTTCTTGTTTATGTGAAGCATGAACCTGCACTGTAATTGCCGTTTTGCGGAGTACTGGTTTACTGAAATCTAATGAGTTGGTTTTACCTAAGAGGAACTCAAAAAACCATACAAATTCAATGATATCCATTGATAATCTATGGGATCTGTAAATTCTACTCTTTCCACATCATATTTCCAAAGTTTACGAAGTAGCGAGACTGCCGTGTGGTCGCCGCTTACGTTATTTGTTTCGTCAACTCGTAACCTATCAACAAACCGGTCCACCGTAAACATCGCAATTAGAGAGCATTGACTTGACAACAGTTTGCTTCTTGTTGCTGGTTCTCAAGTACATTCATAAGTGCTTTTTTTTCTGACACATTCCTCAAGTGCGTTTCTTGGTTTTATTCAAATAAATTGGGGTAAATCTTTTTTTTTTGTACCATGCACTTGTGAAGCGTACCTGTTTCCACTGCCGTCTGAAAAAAGACATTCCACCACTTTTTTTTAAAGGTTTTTTTGACAATTTCGTTCTTCTTCATTTACCAGATTCTTCTCTAAGAATTCATGCATTAGAAATATATAACGCCTCCATGATTGTTAGAAGAGATATTTAAGATCCTAGGATTATCCGGAGATTGTTGAGTATGCACTATTTTATATATATTATATATATTTTTATATTTTATATATATATTTTTTTCCATTCTTAAGTTCCCGAATTAGATTAGGAATTTTTGATGATGTAGACGCTAGGGAAATTTGAAAAAATTGAATTTGACCCGAAAACAGACGTTTAGGCTAAATTAAAGGACAAAAAGTTAGAAATACAACGAAACATGTATTTGAACACATCTGCATAAGTATTCTTTCGTGGGCAGTGAAATAAAGTGGCAGAGAGTGACTCACTTCTATTCATAGTAGAATTTTCTTGCTATTGTTTTTGATGTAGTAACTGAATCGTGTTCATGAGACAAAGACAAAAGTGAATGGTCATTCACTGTGAATCAGTTAGAGACTCTCGGTAACTTTCGAGCATCCTGCTACACAACATTTTCTTTTCTAATCGAATTTTCCTTTTTGAAATGCTCCAGGAAACTAATGTTGGACTGAAAATATGCCGATTTCATACTCACTTTTATCGTTGATCGTGGAGAGGTTCGATGGAGCTGATGGCAGTTTCCGATATTTCAAGTTTCATCGCCTTTTGATTCGGTACAGAAAAAACATAGTCTCGCGATCATTCATCAGAAAATCTCAATTCTATTTCTGAAGAATTCTTATACGAATTTGGGGCGACTTCTTAGCTAAAGACTGTTCTTGTAGAATAGCACTATAGCTCCTAACGACGCTTTAATTTGCATCATGCTTCACCAGTTTTTCTTCTTTGCCCGAATTTTCCTGATCGAAATAGATCCAGGATACTAATGTTTGACGGAAAGCTAGCGATTTTACATTAAAGGATCACGAATGATACTCATGAAAGGAAAAGTTCATTAACGCCATCAATACACATAACACTTCAAGGATGTGAATACGTAAATGCGAACCCATTTCTGCCCCAGAATTTTCCCACAGGTCCGCTCAGGCCACGAACCTTCCACTGCCACTGTGTTACATTCCTGGACCCTCCGCCTGCAAACCAGTTTCCGCTGATTCAAAATCGATGCACCTACATAAGCTGTTGTAATTATTCGAACCCCGTAGCGGTGGTACGGAAGCGACGCGAACGTTAGGATTATGATGAGGCGAAGTGGGTCAGACAGCGGTTTCCGCAACTATGTGTCAGACTCGCGGTTTGCATGCCAATCCAGGCCTTGTATTAGAACTATGGAGGATAACAGGTCCATATTGACGTAACGTGTTGTTTTTCTAAGCACAAAATTGCAAGGGTTATTTCGATGTCCCTTCTTCTGGAATGAAATTTGGAGGAAAGGTTTTTCACCGTGTAATTTTTGCATAATTTACAACTGACCTCTCACGAACCAGAAAAAAATCCATGATCAGATCAAAGCAACTAAACTACTGCCAACATGGATCCTTGCAAAAGTAATACTCAATAGGTTTCGGTTGTAAAAAAAGTGCTGAAATCATGCTCCCAATAAAAATCTGAAAAAGTGCAATTTTGGTTTTGCAGTAATGTCCAAACCGGATTTCATCTAGCGATGACCATTCCTCATTCGACCATTCAATTAATCCCGTATCCGCAAATCAGCGCTGCAAGTGCAGACTTTCTAGTCTAGTCTCGTCAGAGTTCTTTTCAAGTGATTGAAAAAATAAAGAAAGATGAGGATGAAGAAATCTTATTAGCCAGAATTCGATAGGTCACCCGCTAGGTTTCGTGCAGAATAATTGCAATATTTTTAAAGGAAAACCGTGAGACAGTTCATACTACAAAAATTTACAGCTGTGCTCCAGATTCACAAAATCATCAGGTCTTGGACGGATAGATAAGTCCACTCCGTTGTATTTTCAAAACATAATTATATTATTATTCGCTGCGCGACGCTGAGACCGAATCAGTCCGCAGACTGTGAGCTTCACGCAGCTCTTTTTGTTTTGCGCAATCTCCTGCATGATCGTATTTGCACTACACCGGAATGTAAAATACATCGTGATAACACGAAAGGGAATTGTATGAGTTCGTGTATTGTTCATATAATCTCCTGCATGCAGTGCGGTGACGAATATGTACGAGATACTGGAAGACCTTTGTGTGTCCGAGTTGGCAAAGTTGGCAAAGAACACCTAAACGGCAAAGCGAAATCACGTGACTCCACTGCGTTTGGTTGTCATAGGTTGTGGCGTTATGACGGAGAAGATTTCGAGGTTAGGATAACGATTGTGCCACGCGAAAGCTCTGCAAGCGTTTTGGATCCATTCCAAGAGCCGATTTCAAGAACGAATATGAATGTCAAAGAGGAATGGCGCTATATTACGCGGAAACTCGCTCCCTAGTTGAAGTTGCTATTTTGAGTGCGCTAGTCACCTCTCCACGGGTATCTGGCTGAGGCAAAAAATCCTTCTTCACTGAGGTAAGCAGTATGGAACTCTAGGCTTATGACTTTCTTTGTTGGGCAGATAGAGCGTCTGATCGGACACGACGATTTCACGTACGATTTCACCTTTTCAGGCTCTGAAGAAGGCGATATCGCCGAAGCATCAGCTACGAATAACCTAGTGTCCGGCGAATTGTAACAACCTCGTGTCAATCAACCGGCTCAATTAAAGGCCCCACGAATCTGAGGTGGTACGGATTTTAGGTGGAGTATTCTTATACGAGACAGTAAATTATCCTGCGATCCGGCGCGCTATTTTTTACAGCGATTTCGGGAGCTTCTCCTCCTGAAATCCGATCTTCGAGTGATCCGCCTATTTTCTACAACGAGTTCGATTGGAGCGCGCCAGCATTGTGCACGCGCCGCATCTTCCGGTTCGTTTGTTTACGGCAATTAGGAAGAAATGGACGGAATCACCCCCTCTCCATAATCCACTGTCCCGTATAAGAATACTCCACCTGAAATCCGTCCCATCTCAAATTCGTGGGGTGATGCCCTTAAAGAAACCAAATACTGAATCATCATCATGGCGAGGTTTATTGAAGGTTGCACATGGTGACTTAATTAAATTTAGCAGAACTTCTATGAAGGGATTAAAGCGTGCTTTTTTGCTTAGAAACAGAGTCAATTCAATGCTAGAAGAAAGCTATCGGATTTTGATGTTATTTTATTACTAACTAGATGCCTTCTTTCTATTTTTTTTGAACCTGCTGTATAAGCTTCTCGCTCTTCTCGTTGTTGAATATCAATGTTCTTCTGTGATATTTTGGTGTCGACGGAAATTACAAACGTTACATAAAAAAATAATTTTTAAATTGTTGTCTCATCAAGCGTAGGCAAAATGGCTTTGTAGAAACACAAAGGAGGCGTTAAATCTACTTGCACGCATGGGCGAATGGCGTGACCTCGACTTTAAAACGACATTTCGCGCTTTCGAATACAATGAATGCACATTTCAAGAAGAGAACCTTATCCAGTGATCCAAGACCAATTGTGTATGAGTATCCTTATCTTAGTTTTACAACTTTTATTTCATCGATGTTCGATTCTTTCCAGAATATGATTTTCTCGCGTATACCTTACTCTCAATATACATTCCCATCACAAAGATGGGACCATTCCTTCAAGGTGGAACAAACTAGCTAGATGTTGCCGGTTGAACATCAGCAGGCATCTCTCTAGGGCTCTGTGAGCGTATTCGCGTCCTCATTCGTGGAAAAGGTGCTCTCCCACGTTACGTACCAGAGAACTGTGGAGTCGAATCGTTGGACACGGAGATCTTGGTCCGTCAGCTGGTCCGTAAATTCCCTGACGGGTGCGAATGCTGTCGTTGAACGTATTCATAGAACGTCCAAGGTAGACGTATGACGAAGTTCCCACGGGCTGGGAGCCTTCAAGTTGTACTCCTCCGTCCTCACAGTAGACGCTCTTCATGAATTGCGTCCTCTTTCTGTTTATTCGCGATCCTATTCTCCTTCCCTCTTCATTTCATTCCTTGAGCATCGTCTCTACTTCACTGCTACTTCTCGGATCGAAACGCTAACATCTCATGGAAATTTTGCAGAAGTAGGATGTTGAGGTATCGCTGCCACTTTTTCAGCGTTTCAAAGTGGACTAATTTGTTATAATTTGACTTTTTCTCATACTATTATCCACTTGCTAGTGTTCTTTATTTGTATTAAAAAGAGTTGCTAAGAGGTCCAGTATTTATGTGATTCCTTCTCAATTCTTTTCTTTCCATGATGTTTTTCGCTTCCTACTCGACATCGATAGCCGTAGCCTCTTCACCATTAAGCCCTTTCTTCATCGAATAAAGAAGATAGTAGAGCAAAGTTGAGCAGCTCTGGCTGGATCTTCAGTAATAGCAGGCAAAAAAATATGGAAAATCTCCTACCCTTATTGCCACTTGAGCGAAATTAAAGTGACCGGGATTTTTTCGAGCATTTCTTCAATTTGAAGAGGGATCTAATGGGGAACAAGAGAGACTTGGGAGGAAGATGATGTAAGAAGATTACTATAGCGTCACTGTTATGTTTGCGGTCCACAAAATGCTGCAAATGTTTGTAGGTGCATTCATGCCCTGTGGACAACTTTTCTAATCTTACCCTACTTCGCATAATGATGTTTTTCAGATGGCAATAAAGTGTAGGTTCAATTAGTTAAGTAGTGGTTGTAAAAGAACTTTCGAAATACTTGTATCGTCAGGGTTTCATGTTCAAAAATTTCTCTAATTTCTTCGTAAATTTCATAGGAAAACACCCACAAAAACATTAGAGAGTCCTCAGAATTAACTTATTCCGACACCTATTGCGCTGATTTACCTTTGTAACATTTCAATATTCGAGAGCTGTACCCTCTCTTTTCCTCTTTTTTTTTTCTAGGGCCCGCGAATATGTGATAGCTTTCCTCGGATCTCTTTCCTGGACAATCAAAATCTTTAAAAAGTTGTATAAGTGTCATCTTCGATGCAGTTCAACTACCACAATCCTGTTTTTGAAAAAGCGCTACCTTAGTAGTCAACAATTAGCGACAAGTAGATCCTCACCAACATTTACTTCTTTATGTTCTCAGCTTCATTGTAGAGAATAAGTAAATAGTAACGCCGTCCCTAAGCTGCTGTCTTCACGTGTTTTCTCCTCAATTTAATCCTTGCTTTTTTGAAACTTAGAAAGTGATTAATAACTCCTTTGTCAAATTGCTTTTGTAGTTTCTATGTAGTCTCGTTTCAATATGTCGAATCTTCCCATTAATAATTTAAATGTGCAAATTAATGCCTGAGGGGAATTTTCCTGAAAGGGACATAGAAACCCTACCAAAGAGGAGGGATAGGGTTGCAGAAATTAAAGTGAGAGTATTATATATTATGCATTATTTGTTATATCTAACTAGTATATGTCAAATTAGAGTATACTTCAAATATCTATGATTCAAAACAAATTTTTCATCTTAATGAGGAGAATACAAAGTGCTGTATTTATTCATGCGATCACCAAGTGCATCCCATAGTGTCCAGGTGTGGCCACGAAGGAAAACCATCCTACAAATCCGAACTGTCGCTCAAGTGAAACCTGAAACGGGGTGAAAGAATTTCGGAAGTTCGCGACGCTGGGTTCCATCGCGATAGTAGAGCCAACGGGTGGTCGACCGCTGCGATATCAATCGCCATTCTTTCCCATCTCAACCCATCTCGAAATGAAATCTCTCCAACCTAAGCGCATCACGCAACGTTCGACCCCACGTTACGAACCGCTTCTGTTGCATTTGTCGCCGTTTGTAAGTGGCAGCTTCTCGTCTTGTTTACACCATTCGGGAAGGAGGTCGTTTGTTGTTTGGCTTTCTTCTTCGGAATGGTCATGAGAAGAATTTGTTAGCAGAAGGTAAGGGAAGGAATCGTGTTGTCATCGTGATGGTTCGGTTGCAAGTGGGTGCATGAACAAGTGCTTCTAACCAGCATTTCTTACGATGTCAACTTATGATTTTTCACATGCAATTTTAGTACTCCGGTAATTTCCCACGTTCACTTCATCCGTTTGGATTTCCTCGGACTTTAGACCGCTTCCTTATAGTTGATAATTCAGGCAAAGCTAACGACAGTGTTCTGTTCGAAAAAGTTGCTGACATTCAAGGAAACCGCTCTATTGTTTCGTTGTTGTTTCTCGATGAAAAAATGAGAGATAAGGAATGAAGGAAGGAATGTACATTTGAATTTATGAATAACCCTAACTCAGTTGAACTAATCATTCTCAGTAGATCAGAATCACATTACGAGCTGTCAGTCCTTTGCTTGTTTTTTTTGTTCAGATAATGTTCCTTAGAACCATACTGTAACTGTCGTTAATTGCACTATCCTACTCTAGTAACTTTACTCTCTTCTCATGGTATCGTTGTCGTGTTGTTGTCGACAAATGCGCAAGATCCGCTGTCGATAAAATCCTTTCTACGTGATCGTCGTCGTAGGCGTTACCTTGAATGAATTTCGACAACCCGAAGCATCTCCGTCAGGTAACACATTCGAATGATCTGTTAGCGAAAAAACCGGCAGAAAACCCGCTACTTTGTTTGGAGGTCGCGGGAAGGGGTGAGAAAGAGCATCAATTTCACTGCGTTTCTTCAGTCGCGACAAGTTTTTACCACAAACGAAATGCCATCAACTCTGTGTCCGTTTCTACTTATTTTCTTCTGTGGAAGTGAATGTATTTTATTCTTCTCACCTCACAAGAAAGAGATTTTTTCTCCTAATTTATCCATGACTTCAACATGAAAATTTTGTATTTGAAGAAAAAAATAGGGAGAACAGAAAACCTGCATCCGTCATACTTTTTCATGTACATGTACATCTTACATTTGCGTTACTATGTATACATTCTATTACTTGCCTTACAGTGTCGCATATTTTTATGGTCGGTTACAAAATGTATATCAAATGATGTATATGTACATGTGTGGTGGTGCATGCACTTCCCGTTACTTTTTGCTGATTTTTTTAAAATTGATTTCTTGGAGTTGTAGCCAAGATTGGTATTTATCGGCTTTCTTTCTTAACAGCTTGCGCTTCGGCGTTATCACTTTCGTGCGAGCCCGCAAAAAAATCAAATCCATCAGCGATTTGTCCTCTCATGCACCTTATCACACTACAGAAAGCATCCAGGCGATAGGCGTACTCAACGAACAACACATCCGCTAGTACTGACTTCATTTGTGGAACATGGTAACGCTACAGACCACCACATACCACGACTATTGAGTCGCTAGAGCTTTCATGAGGGACCTAACTTTCCGCTACATCATTGGTTTTGTATTGCCAGCTACTTTTGCAGTATTGTTTGCTCCCTATTATTTACTCATAACTCACCGCATTACTTATTTATGGTACTTTTTGTTTGTCTCTCTAATCTGCGTGTAACGTTTTTGTGTTCGGCACTTGTTGGTCCTCTCATTAGCTCATTTATCGACCGTCCCTGAACTCAACAGTTTCAAACCTCTCCAACGAGGCGGTTTGTCCAAACAGTTGAGGGAAGCGCCGTTGTTGTTGCCGACGTCGCTCCGTGTCGTCGTCGTTCCAGGCGATCGCAAGACCTTGAAACGGTCCGATCGACCCCCTCTTTAACTGCCTACCCGTTGCAGGGTTGCGAAGCAATCACATGTCTTGTCTACGTATAAAATACTCAATTGAAGGTTACTTCTGCCTAATTATACGGGGATTTCTGATCGATTTCGACTCTTCTCATGCTTATGACGGTCAGTTGAAGGTTTCCAGATGACCGCCACGAATTGTCTGAAAAATCGAAATGCCAGCTGGAACTAGATTTATTAACGCCAATTCTCATCTAGGGACCATCCATGCAGTTTCCTTCTCACCAATGAAAGTTAATCTCTTTCTTTTTTGCATGCAACTTCTTCAACAAAAAAATTAAAGGAGAAACTCAACGAAAATTGTAACTTTGTAAACGCAAAGATTCAGAGTAAATTTTTGTCCAGCAATCCCATTTTTGTAAAAGGATGACAAGACGTGAACGTAAGCAAATAAATAAAGTTAGATTTGAATAAATAGACGTAAACTTGAGTAAATAAACTGGAACCAAATAGATATTAGGGCCCCGACAGGGTGGATGTAGCGCAACGGAGAAGAGGTTTGGCTGTGACTGCGCAGTCGATGGTTCGAATCAATCCTAGGCCAACCAAGAGTTTCATATTTACAGGTACTGATGAACCTAAGAAAACTACAAGCTGCCGTTCTCCAATAGTAAATTCTTTTAAACTGCTCATTAACAGAACCTTCTCTATCATGGTTTCCTTTCGTACTGTCCTGATACCCGAAGCTTTCCTGTGGCATTCTTTCGTCAAATGTTTTTCTTTAACTTCTTTGGAACGGTTGTGGTTTCGAACCATCGACCTTGCAGTCGCCAGGGACAGCGCTACACGCGCCCTGGTAAAAATATGAAGGAATTCATTGGTTCACTGGCTCCGGGATTTCGAAGCTAAGGTCTAAAATCTTTTGGTGTTTGTCAGCGGCGTAGCCTTAAACTCATCTTTCAGAAACATTTCTGAACATGACTATAAAACTGTTTCTTCTATTATGTTTTAATATTATTATATCTGTTATTTTCGTTTGTTTTCGATTACTCGATCAATCCATTCGTTAGTCATTGAATCCTTGTAAGAATGCTCTATAACTCTGTGTCTGGTAAAACCAGCAGAAACAATCAAGAGTGTATTTATTTTACCCAGTTTTAGTTACAGCCAATGAGTTGGTTAATTAAATAATTTCATTGCTATTCCAAGTTTTCCATAAAGTTTTCCAATTTGATAAAAACCTCATAGATATCTTATGGCAAAAAAGCGAATGAATCCTTTTTTTACTTCGATGTTCTCCTTCTGGTCTGCCCACATTTTTGAGGACAATCGGCTATGGTAAATGAAGAAAAGAAAATTGATAATAAGCGTTCTTCGAACGGCTCCTTCTATTCGGTACTGCAGACATTTTGGTAATGCCCATCCCTTACAATGACATGGCTCAAAAATCGTTGCTGCTTCTTTTCGTTTCCTTATACATAGATTCTTACATCTTTATTCTTTACATCTTATCACCAAAAAAGAAATCACTCAATATTCTTGCGCTTTATTCTCTTGTCACCTTTTTCTCTTCTTCAAAATTTCGGAAATGCAGCTATTTTATTTCTCCTATAGCTTCTCCATTTGCAATGAGAAAAGCGCTATTTTTTCGATGAGGTGTAAGTTATCAGCCTTCCAGAAAAAGTAAGAACATGTACACAAAACTTTTCTCTTAAATATGCTATAACATTCAAAAGGGGCAGCCCTGGTGTGTAAGTGGTTGCGAGAATTTTTGCTTACTGTGCTAGTTTCTTGTTTATAGAATGTCATCTATCAGAAGACTTTTTTTGATTGTTTTAAATTTATTGGTTATGAAGCACGGAATTTCTATCCAAATAGGACTTATTCTACTATTTTCTTTGCAAATAAATGCATTTTCTCAAAGAGACATCTGTTTATTCAACAGGAGCTATGTAGGTAATTCTCTTTTGTTTCCATATTTGTGCAAATAATTATAAATGATTTTTCCGTCTTCTTAACTGTTGTGTGGCCGTTGCATTTTCTAAGTTTTCGTCGATGTTTCGCAGTTTGGAAATCTGTTTTGATGTTATCATTTCTTTTCGCGTCGATCGATTTCCTGTCGCCAAAATTATAGCCAAAATTTGGGTTAATTTGATTCCGTGGCTGCTGTAGTGTAACTCCCTGGGATGATGACGGTTTTGTTGTGAAGGGTTCTCAAGGAGATCTACTACAGTTGTTGTGAGTCGAACATTACCGCAGCCGTTCCTTAACCTCCTTCAATCCTAGTATTCATTTTCATAACCTCTTCGTCGATCTTGACCCGCTTACCGGCCAACAATTGACGTCTAACGTATCGCTTTAGTCAAACACTCTATCGCTCCTTAGATTTTTGAAATTTCAAACGCGATGGTCAGCCTCTGATCTCTGTTTGTTTTCGTAGAATATAATGCTATTAAAAAAAGTTATACGAGCATAGTACTACACATTTTGTGGGCGTTTCCACCTTCAACCAGTTCTGTTGCTACGTAATTCCCTGCTGCACTCATTTTTTTGTCTTTTTTTTACTTTTGAGGAAGCTGGATGCTTCACAGAAACTTAGGTGACGCCAATTCATAGGAACTGTGAACACCAGAATTAGAAATCGTCTTCTCCTTCTCTCCTTCTTGATACTAATTCTAAAAACAGATTTGCAATACTTCGAACCCTTTCTCTATCGAATTTCTGTCAAAGGTCCAACATTCTTTTTTGGGGAACCGAAGGTCCAACATTCTTTTTTGGGGAACCATTGAGGTTTTTGATGCATTGCGCAAACGTGGTTTAAGTCAAATTGCACAGCATTCGTAACATTTTTGAAAACTGCCTTCTTCCGTATTGAAATGCAAACGAAATACTCCATTTTTCTTGAATTTCTTACTACTTCTCTTGAACCATTAGTTTCCCCACTTCCAAAAGTTCTAGCCGTAGATAATTTCACGAATCTTCTTTAAATTCACGCTAGAGCTCTGTAGAGTATTTGGGGTGAGGAGCGCACAGTGAAAATCATCAAAAACACATCAATACATACCTCATTACTATGCCTCTTCTTCATGCAGGCTCCACACTATGAGGATTTTCTTTTTTTCTCTCTCTCCGCTGTTTTTTAGCCGTTTTTTGTTCGGGGATTCGTTTCGTAGGCTCCTTTCAGACATTCCACCTTGTGCATTCTTCTTTTTTTGTTGCATTAAGTGATTAACCTGACGCAAAGGTGGTTTCGTACATTCGCGTTTTGATTCTGTCTTCTTCTTGTGTTTTTTCTTTTGTTGTATTCTCTCTTGTTTTGTTTCTAATTAGTTTATGGTGCCCAGCTTCCACTAAAAGCTCTGGAACATAACCAGAGGTTTCGAGTGGGCTCTTGTTTTCTTCACTATAATCTTTGAAGAACAAGCATACTAAGCCGATATTTTTGAATCTTCTGAGCAACATTCAAAATTTACAAATATATCTAGATGAATCCAAACTTGCATTATTGAACTATAATTTCATCGAGAGAAGACTCTATATGCACCGGAAAATGATTTTTAGTTTTTGTCTTGATACGATCAGCTCTCTCTCTTGTGCTGCAACATTTTTGCGGTTCTTCATGAAACTTTTTGTAAGATTCCTTCTATTGTTCTCATTTTTTCATACGTTTTTTCTCGCCAGAAATCCTCTTTCTTATTTCGTTATGTTGCGTCTTTCCTTCACTTCAAAAGAATGTCGTGAATTATTCACACCTTTTTGGACCTCCTAAACATCCTTCCAGATTGCAAATAGGAGATTCCAAACGCGGTGAACGTCTGAGTCGATCCTGAAATGGACCGACGTCCTCAACGTTCGGTCGAACAAATCGAAGTTATCGAACATCGAATAGTCGAGGAAGGGCGACGTCCAGTTGGTAGCGGTGGTTAGTGAAAAAGTTTCGGCTACTTCCTATGCATCCTAGGAAAACCGGTTCTGCTTGTCACACAGCCGCGTTTTAGGCGTTTTACCACCGTACAGCACCATACGTCGATCAACGGAGAGTTACGAGACGAGAGATGTTCCATTAGAACGTAGGTCAGTATTAGACAGCCAGGGGTGGTTGCAATCAAAAATAGGAATAACAAAAATGATAAAAAAAAATAGGGCTAGGACCAACAGTTTTGAGTTTCGAACTGATTGCTGATTTAGGTACGACTTTACCGGAGAGCGAGACGTGAGCCGTGAAGCTTCGTTTTTACATACCTCCGCGAGTGAGTATTATTTTTCATCATAGAAATATTAATAATATTAGAATATTAATACTCTATTAATTAATATTATTGGAGTTTTTATTATAGAAAATCAAAAAATGAGAAGTTGTTGATACGACTTACAGAAGCCTGATAAGGATAATGGGTTTTGCTAGAACTCCTCGTTTTTGAAAATGAGGGAAAATTGCTTGACCGGAGGAAGACCTTCCCCCACTTTATTACATTTTTTTACGAACCGCAAAAATTAAAAAAGATTGGACTGCTAATTTCTTTCTGATTTAGGCCAACAAATAGAGGTAACCCCTACTCGCAGTCAAATCCACACAGCCGGACTGGACACCTCCGGCAGCAGGCTGCCGTCAGCCCAACGTGTCGAATTCGGCGACGTCTCTGGGAATACCGTAATCAACAACTACGGCTATGACGTGCATGAAATCCATACTTCTGGTAGGAATATTTTTGTAAAACGAATTTCTTCCCCATTTTTCTCTCTCAAATGAATTCATAAAGTCTATCAACCTTTGCGGATCTTAACCAAATCAAATATGTACAATCATTTTCGTACTCCTACTCTTTCGAAAAGAAAATAAATCAATCCAAATGTTGATGAACCGTGTGAAAATCGATTGAGTAAACTGTACGGAAACTAGTTCTTCCCATGTATGTAATGTGGGAAGGAAGGGTGTGAAGAGAACGATCTTATCATTCCTTCATATTTTCATACTTGCATGACTGGCTACTGTAACTGCGGACTGTGCGGACCCGATCGTAATGTACTCGTGTATTAATGCGTTATGTACAGCCTTACGAAGACATTTTAGAAGGTGGAGCTCGAGTTGTTGAAACACACGGTGGTGGACCAATGATGGAGACGTCTCGTCTAGAAAGCACCAGGATCGAGGAGGTCGTTGAGAGGCCACCACCTCCACGACCGCCACCGAGCACCCACGGAAGAGATTTGGGATATATGGGTGGAGTAAAGTGAGTTTATTCAGGAACAAGTAATTCGCAGTTGATTTATGCATCAACCCATCAATATATCCTGAAAAATAGCATTCCACGTAACTCCATAGCTGCCAGAACCATAGGATTTCTACGATTCCCACTATAGTTTTTAACGTTTATTGAGAATTGGGAAGGGATTGAATATATTTGAAGTTGGTGAAAGAGAAGCTCCGTTATTATGAAATACTATGAAAAAGCTCAGAAAATGTCTCGAAACTCGTTTTAAATATTTGTTTGAGCATTCTCTGCTCTTTTTTATTTGTGATAATTTCGTTACAACCTCTAAGTCGAAGATCATACATCACAGTTAACACTAAGCCCTGTGTTACGACCTAAACCTGCAGGTTGAAGAGATCCCATCTCACTGCCGCTGCTGCCTGAAATGTTGAAACAACAACTATCGCCTTGTTACTTAAAGGCATCACCCCACGAATCTGAGGTGGTGCAGATTCCAGGTGGAGTATTCGTATACAGGATGGGAGACTGTGGAGAGAAGGGTGATTCCGTCCATTTCTTCCTAATTGCCGTAAAAAAACGGCCCGGAATATGCGGCGCCGCACAAGGCTGGCGCGCTCCACTCGAACTCCCTGTAGAAAATAGTGCGCCAGCACGCCTGAAGCCGTATCTTCCGGGCCGTTTTTTACGGCAATTAGGAAGAAATGGACGGAATCACCCCCCTCTCCATAGTCTCCCATCCCGTAAACGAATACTCCACCTGAAATCCGTACCACCTCAGATTCGTGGGGTGATGCCTTTAAGGACCTACAAAAAACGCGTAACTCGAAACCAACAACAGAAATCTGCCTTAATAATAGCATACCACGGAAAAGAAGGTGTTCGGATTTCTCCACGAATAGATGGATTTAGGCGTGTGGTTGACGACTGTTAGCGCTATCATGTTTAAATCTCCTTAATTATTCAGAATAAGGAGCGGCAGTGTGGTGCAGTCGGTAGGAATTTCCGCCGTGACTGCACGATCGATCGATGGTTCTAGACTCTCATCCCGCCGGGGTCGATAAATTGGTACCAGACTTCTGTGGGAGGATAAAAGCACTGACTTGACACATCGGCCAGCCCGGCAGGTCATTGTATGGGCTAGGCACACGTTCGTAAACCTCAAACAACTCTGAATAGAAGTGAAAGTGGTGGCCCATCCAGAGGGGGCTGATAAACGACAGATCCTTTATCGAGAATAACAGTGTAGGTAACAGTTTTTCTCGCACCAATTCCCTCTAAGAAGCTCCTAACAAAGTGTCACACCTGCGAAAGCTGGCATAAGCGTCGCGTCTCTCAGTGAGCGAGGACCGCAGAGCCAGCAGCCAGCAGACACTTGAATGCATTAAAGAATTCCCACTGTGAACTTTCGAGAACCCCATTTTAACCGACTGCTGAGTGGCCCAATTTCAAGGTAGACTCAGGTAGAAAAAATAGGACTTTTAAAAGTTTTGAGAGTAAAGGTGTGACGCGGCGAGGGTGTCCTCTTATTGTCAAAGAATGACATGGGTGAAACGACCTCAAAAATTCATTTAATGACATCTTTAAAGAGCTTGTTCACTCTCTGTTCCTTGGACCGGCATTGTATGAGGTGGTTGAGGCAATTAGCACGGGGCAAGAGACCCGTCTATAACCAATGTAACAAAATGTTCCAAATAAACCATAGCTAACTCTGAACCAACCATAGCCGGCGAATTTTCCGTGAAGAGACCGTGCGGTTTATGACTGCACTTCGAGGGACAAAGGTGTTAATTGTTAGAATGAACTAATATTTGTGTTCTCGGCCAATTTTAAGTATTGTTTCAGGACTCCATCAGGAGCACTACGCACATCATCACAAAGTCAAGTGTTCACCGTTCCGTCACCACCAATCCCTCGAACGGAGTCGTGGCGGCATATACAGAGCGACCAGGAGTGAGTATCCTTGAAGCATTTTTTATCCCAAGACTCTTAGACGAGTATTGAGTGACTGGACACTGAGGTTAAGGTCAAAATTCCTCTCTAAACACTTCAAAACAACAATTTTGAAACACGATGTGGGGGAGGAGCGCCTTCGAAAAATTGCATGGAAAATGCCGAGTAACAATTGTTAAAATATTGAATTGATAAAAATAAGTGAAGAAGGACAAGAAAACTGAGTAAAATATATGGAAGTGTTCTAAAGTGTGTTTCTGCCACAAAAACTGGATCAAATACGTGGATGATACACGGTCACCTTGTCCCTCCAAAGGGGGGTAGTGGAGCGTTGCTAGGCAAACACCTCTTGCCGTCCGTGTTTCTCCATTTCTACACGGATTTCCAAGGGCGCTTTTTCCACAATGTCCATAGAAGAAACTAAAAGGTATCAGGAAACTATCTTTTTTGAGTGCCACCGTTTCTACTACATTCTTCTATCCATAAATCCAACTTTGAAATGGTGAACTTTTCATATCACGGATATTTGCAGTGCGTTTACAAGAAAGGATAGCTACAGGAAAATGCAACAATCCGATGAACTTATGGAATCAGTGGAAAACTCGAAATCATATGCGGTAAGTAAATCGGTTGGTTTTATTTCAGGAAGTGAAATCCAGTTGTGGTCTGAAAAAGAAACGCTGCTCGAAACCCGGAAGATATTTTAGAATGCTTGGAAATGAAGTTGTTCAAAATGTAATCTGTTGATGAACGATTCAACGATTTTTTCCATTGAGTTTCACTCTTTCTTCCAAGATAAAACACATCCATACATGCTGTCAGCCTTCTGTATATACGACAACGCGAGAACCATGTTTTTAACGCTTGACAACGGTGGAACTTAAAAATAATAACTAGTAAATAATGAACAATAAGTAATAAATAATGAAAGAAAAATGAAATATAATGCATAAAATGATGAAACAAAAAAATAGTGAATAATAAAATAATTTCTTTAAAATGCTATCATAGTGCATGCAGAACACACTTGAATTGCAACGCTCCGTAGAGATAACCTGTGCTTCTTTGAAACCTCATTTCAGCCTCAATCACAAACCTCATTAGTGACTCGCAGCTCCAGCCATCGACGAGGAGAAGAAGGTGGTTGTTGGCAGCGAACTCGTGACTACCTCACAGAACTTTATCATAATACACGGTGCGTTTTGAAGCCCTCTTACTCACATTAGTGTTAGTGATCAAAACTAGTCTTTTTGGAGGAGAAGTTGAGCGAACTTCTTCTTTAAGAATTGGATCTTTGAAGATTGGCTTGTAACGCTACCAATTCTGGTCGTTTTCAGAGAACGTGAAGTTACTCCACGATTACTTGCCAGTTTATGCTGTATTCTATTGTTGTTACTACTGCTTCTAATTCTTATAGGAATCATATTGAACGCCTTATTTAATACATATTCTGTAAGTTTTCCTGAAATTCAGAAGTAAATTTTTATTTCGATTCTAACGCTTAGTAAAAGAGCGCATCTGGTTGTCCCCTACTGTGTTCAACCGAATGAACGCGATGCATTTTTGACTGGAGCAGGCCCGAGCGAAAGGCGACTGTGTGTCGAGCAGAGAAAACCCGTGCGCTGCTGTGGACTCACTGCGCTCATGCGGTTGAGCATATTAGGGGCGAACTATAAGTACAGAAGATGATATTTCAAGAGTTAGTGGAAAATAGCAAAATTTTTACGGTGAATTGTACTAGTGAACAAATTCAGGTTAGCGAGTTCTTGTTGTATCCGCCGGTTTGTGAAGAATGTCGCCGGAAGAATCCAAACCTGGTCTCAGCCGCTCTACCCTCATCACTCTTCGTCCACTTCTATTCTGCTAACCAAGCGCACTTCGAATTGCGCGGAAATGCACCGTTCAAGAGCAATTCATTCACTGCCATTGACTTCCAAACGGTACGTTTCCGCTCGAATGTAACGGATGCAACCGAGATCTATCAAATCCTTCGCAGAAGATCGCATACTGCTAACTTCTCCAATCGTCTGAATACTCAAGGACGCCCAATATTATTAACATAATTTTAGGGTTACATCGCCATCGCCGACCATGCCTTGACGGATTCAAGTGGCCGCCACACAACCTGCTTCATAATGCCTCTCGACCGCTCGGCTATCGCCAGTATGGATGCATTGAAAGAAGCCGTTGGTAACAGCGATTCTGAGGTATATCCTTTCATTTGGAACGTCCCACATTTTTCATCCTCTTTCAATGATGTCCTGCATCGGCGATTGATTAAGCGCTGTAGTAATTTTGTTAGGAGTGATTTTTTACAAGTCGGAAATAGATTGCCAAAATCGAGGGAAATCTTGGAGGAAGTCGTGGATACGAAAAGCTGCTACGCAGAAGGTCCTTTCAGATCCAAGCTTATTTTGGCTGGCAGGAATTCTGGCAATTTGACGCCGAACCCATCGAACCCGTTGCTGCGAATTCAAAATTTACGGATAAAATCGAAGACTGCACTTCAGCAAAATGGTATTTACTGAAGCAGGCTGTGCATAGTAGAGGTAATTAAGCTTTAATTTTATCGGACGTTAGTCTAGGGAGGAACTCTCTCGTTTTAGACGCATCATGCTCGGACTGCTATGATTTTTGCCTTCCTGACTGGGCTGTGGTTCGTAAGGAAAAGTACGAGGATGAGAGCACAATAGGTGTGCGCCGACTCGATTGCTTCCGACTGTACGTTCCTGAGTGGAGAAACTTTAGGTAATCGTTTTTTTGTCGATAAACCGTCGTCGTTAAATCTGCTTTAAAGTTTTGATTGAGCATAATCTAAGAAATAATTAGCTGTTGAAGTAGAAAGTAACAGGATGAAGGAAACAGCGCTCGCGCTGTGGAAGTTTTGGGTTAATCCGCTACACTAAAAATAATTGCAACCTAAAAATCTTTCTTGAAACTTTTCCCTGTTTAGCTTTTGAGATCAAGTAAATCATCCGGCTATTCGGCGAAAATAAAACTAGTCGATATTAAAACTAGTTGTGAGAAATAATTGCGGAACTGAGACCACAACTATCGTTAAGAGATTGCAATCCAACTCCTAGAAATTCGTTTATCTTAGCAAAGAAGTAGGTTATAGAGTTGCAACTTAATTCCCAGTTGACCACTTTTTTCATTTTCACTCCCGCAGAAGTTGCAGGTCACAGCTTTCTTTTTTTTAAGAAGTAGGTACATCTGGGAAAAGCCTTGCCTGCAATTGTTGAAATACGTAAAACTAATCACGTCATCACAAAAAGCACACACATCCATGATGTATAGGTCAGTCTGAGTACCCAGGGGTACCTAAGGCTGGACTTCAGGCTTCTTCTGGTACTCCCTTCGCTCCCCTCCACTGATCAGTAAAAGTTAAAAACAGTGGCATTTTCGGGAGAATTTTCGCTATAAAATTCAGTTTATCTTCTGCCTCTTAGCGCCTTTTTCTTTGTTTTTCTTTTAAAAAAAAAAGAGAAAAAATTTAAGCACTGATGAGAGAATTCGCAGTTTTCTTTCCACCGACGTTAGTACTACATTAGGAGAATATGCATTTTGAATCTGTGTTATTGTACAATAAGTAAACAATTAGTTTCTCGTTTCAACAAAGAGAATATATCTGTTGGGAAAACATTCTGGAGAACTGTCACAAAATACAATACATAGAATGCAATAAATACAACGATCACTGATACTACTACAATTTGAAAGGATCGTTCGAACCATGGGCTTTTCTGACCTTTTCTCCCCAACACTTGGCACAGGATGATAGCTAGCACGAAATCACATGAACATCTTGCTGGTCAAGATAAAATTCTTCGTGAGAGAACGTTCTCGCCGCATTACCCACAGTTGTTAGCTATTATTTAAGCAGCAACTTCCATGTGTGTCTCCAACTTCTGAATCAAGAATTTTACGAACGTGACGAGACAAGCGTGAAGGGGAGAAGACACGCTGACATAAGAGTGAAGCGCAACACGTATAGTTGTCATGGTCATGGGACGGTTCACAACTCATTTATTTTTCGAAAGATCCGCTTGAAATTATTGCGCATTACTACTGTATCAATAACCTCGCTGATTTTTGCGTCTTGCTCCAATCCCATATCTCCTGAGCGCCTCTTGGAGCTAGCACCCCATTTATGATTTCACTTGCATGCTTGTTATATCCCAATTCAACGTCATGGAACCTGTCTCCCTGCTTTCCGGAATTTTGTTTTAGCACACACATATATATACACACACGCTAAGCACGGTATCGCATAGCATAAAAAGGATAAAGAATAAAGTCACTGGCGTATCAATCAGCTTGGGAAGCGCCGAAGCGTTTTACTGCAATCCGTAATCGTTGGGGTTTTGGAACGCGAGCTTGCACAATGAATGACTTGCGGCCCAAGCGATGATGACGTTTTTATCCTCCCAGACAGTTCTGGTACCAATTTACCGACCTCGGAGGGATGGAAGGCTTGGTTTGCACCAGGACGGTTTCGAACCATCGACCGTGTGGTCACAGCGAACCTCTTAAAGAGTGCGCCACACTCGCCCCTATATAGCATAATTGGGTCCGAATACAGCATCAGAGGATTTCCTAGATGAAATATTGCTGCGCAAAAAATTTTAGATCCTCCTTCCAACGGGGAAAATCCCGTTCCTTAGAAACCAGACTCTGTAGAACTCTCATAAAACATTCCTTACTGTTGAGCGTTCTCCTTGCTTCAAATCCACCAACATATTTTCTGCAGAGTGGAAACCGACCAATCAGGAGGACATTGGCAATACCCATTAGCAAGCCAGAACACTAAACGAGATAGAAGTGGCAACTGGGTGTCCTGGGTACCTACTGCTAATGCAATCCAGACAAGACGTCGGCGTTAGAAGGACCGGCTGCGCTTGGACCGTGAATGAATTTCGAGCTAGGGTCGAATTGTTTCCTTGCAAATTTACACAAACAGATCCGTTCATCTTTGCGCCTTTCCTTGTTGTTTTTCTTCTTCGAGAATTGCCTTTGATCTGGCTTTCTAACATTGTCTTAGACTTTTATCCTTTTCTTCTTTTTGCTCATATTGCATTGCCTGTGCGTAACCGTATACTTTCAACACTACCTGTGCATGACTCTCATCTACACATTCAACAACGTTCTTTGCCGTTGTTCTGTAAATACTTTTGAAATTTGCTTTATGACATTTTTTATGTTAATTTTGTGGTCGTATTTTATGATTTCACTTGCATGCTTGTTATATGATTTATAGCATCATTATCGATAAACTATATGCTTTGTTGGTGTTAACAGTCAAGAATTCGTCGCGATCCATTCAATTCAATCAACGTTTCATGGCCTGCATTGCTGCATCGTCCGTTCCTTAAAAGCGGTGTGCTTGGAGAGTGTCACCATACCGTTTGCTGCCTTCTCCCTCTTTCTTCTACTTTGAAGTTGTTCAGAAAAACTCGACTAGAATCAGTTTTTCTTTTGAAAGTGGTCCAACGTTTGGCGCTGTTGTAGTATTCGAAATCTTTTTGAGTCCAAGAATTAACTTATCTTTAGAGGAACGATGCACTAGGACAATTCAACTATTTATTTTCCTCAAATAATCAGGACCTAGGTGAAAATTCATCCAAATTCTCGAACAAGTTCTTCAATGATTTCCGGCACTCCTGTCACCGACTAATTTTAGCCGTTTCGTGTCGTCGCGAGGTGGACTGAAAGTTTACATTACATGATCAAGCATCAGTGAGCGGATGAGCCTCAGCGCACAAGTAGTCGCTCAAGAAGCTTTTACTGCGTAAACAACGACGCTTCGGATAACGCTCATTCTTCAATAAACCTATGTCGATCCGAACATGCCATGAGATCGCCGACGTTTCATGTCGCTTCTAAAAGGCCAGTTTGCAGCATGGGTAGCGATAATGTGTTGGCGTCATGATTTTCCCTTTTCAGAACAGTTGCCATGCACTCCACCATTATTCTATCCTATGTTTTTTCATTTCTTTCCTTTTTACTTTCGTGCACTACATATTTATCTTTGGCAATGCAGAGAACAATGTTTTTATCCTAACTTAATCGTAAGCTGATGAAGTTTGTGCTTTTGGAGGAGCGTTTTCCGTATTTAAGTCGCTATCGATTCTTATAAAGTCCCCCTTACTGCCTTCACTCAGTCCCATGAGGCTGCACCAACGAAGCAAAAATAGCAAAAAGTTACAAATAAAGGAAGGGATGAGCGAAGAAATTTTCTATAAGAAAACAAGAGAAGTGGGAAACTAAGAATAAGTTGTCCTAAGTTCACAAGTCCTTAGTCTCTACTTTCGAAGAAATTTTATCGAATTAAATTAAATTTTGTCCCGTCTGAAATTTAAGTCTGTTTTACCTAAACCATTAACATTTTCTACTATGATACGTTCACGATGCCAGTGCTTGTTTGAAGCACTTGGAACTGTGTTGCAAATAAATTCATCTTTTCCTGATTTCCTTTGCTGGATCCCATGTGAACCGGAGCAGGGGCGTGATGTACTGTCGATTCATTGAAATAATACGAAGTAAAGCAAATAAAATAAATAAAATAATGTGAAGAGAGAGATAGACTTGGCGTTGGCAACAGCAACGGAGATGAACCGCCGAACAATAAACGTGTCAACAAGAATTCATTTGCTCCCACACAATGAGGCAGCCGAATAAACTTGAGGCACCGAGAAATTTAGGCCTTAGTCTTTTTTTAACCTCTCCGGATCTGCCCACGGCAAGAGATATTGCATCTGAAGCTTTCCTTTTCAACATTCCTCCTTCCTTCTTTTTCCCGTTCCCTTTCAACGAGATTTGCAAAAAAAAATGTGCTGTGTTGGGGATTATTCCTATGATGGTTTTTACCAAAGTGTTCATTGTCCTTCATTCCCTGCATCAACCCACAGAAGCCTCATTTCTCGCATCGAAGCGCGTCCCGTGAAACGAAGTCGCGCCAACAATTAGTCATCGAACAGAAATGAATTTTCATTCAAACCTCTCTGTTTGCGATGACAACGCCGGATTTGGTATCACCATTTCATTTTTGTGCCTTAGGTGATCTATACTTGGATTGCTGTCGTTTCAAGTGGGGAAACTTCTATACATACTATCTCTGAAAACTTTCTACGTTCCGGAACAAACTGTAGATCTGACGTTCCCCTGTTTTGAGACTGATAGTAATTTATTCACAATCTAGACAAATGCGTAAAATGTGTTTAAACATATAGTTAAGCGTAAAATTCACCACAACCCTTCAGTTCTTTGTCATTTTATGGTCTGCTAGTGCAAGAAAGAGCCGAAATCATTGACGCTCCAACATTTCATTGTGCCAGCAATACGGTAACATCAAGTACAGCCACGTGCGGAGCAATTTTTTTTACCGTCTTGTACCAACCTCTGAATACCAGTTTCTAATATTATCACAGCCCTTCAATGCTTGATTGAGAAGTTCAGTCCTCAGTGCAGGATACGTTTAGGCGTTTGCTAATGAACCTGCCATGTCGTAGCGATTTTTCGTACACAAAGCTGATAATATTATATTGATCTAGACATTAACAAAAATTGAATCCACATAAGAACCAAAACAAATACTTTGTAGAAGGAGAAGAACGATTCTCTTTAAAATTACGTGCTACAACGCTCAACTCTTTTTTTTTCTTTGCACTGTTTTAAATTTAAAAAAAAAACGTTATTTGTTATGCATGAACCCAATAGAAGGTCCTGGATGTTCGAGGATTCAACGTGCGAGTTTGAAAAGCATACCAATTTTTTTGGCTGGTAGTGGCTGTTTTTGTAATAAGTCAGCCCGCATTAACTCCTTCGGTTCTGTTTGCTTGCCACTTAAGACACCAGGAAAAGTGCAAAAAGCATAGATACGCACCGAAATTAGAAGTAACTTACTAAATTTCGAAGATTTCGTACTCAGATGTGGGACATCAGTGAAAAAACTTCCAACCGCACCGTACAATCGACTTTCAGACACAACCAATCTTTTCTTCATTCAGAATCGATAGCTTAAGGCCGAGATTTGCTTCGAGGATAAGGACACTGACCTGAGAGATCGGTTGACCTCGCAAGTTGTGGCACAGTTATTTGAGTTATTCCACGGGCGGCGTGCGCGTCCGTAAACCTCTGTGACTCAGAGTTGAGGTGGAACTTGTTCTCTCACTTTCGCAAAACGTTCTGATGAATCCCGTGCACGTCACTTGTGTTCTTTAAAACTGACATTGTTCTTAAATAATCGAACATTCATGGGACCCTGCACAAGGTCCTTCTTTGAAAAATCGACGTTTTTTCTTATTGGCTTCATATCACCCCTGATTGCCCAGATATTGTGTCATAAATATTGTTTCATCACATAAACAATCATGTATTCTCCCCCCTCCTCCTCTTTCCAAAATTAAGGCAAACAAAACTTTAAAATATCTAAATTCTGAAATATTACACTTCCAATAATACTACTACTACACTAACATGATATTTTCCTTCCGTGTACTTTTTAACTAGTGCTTACATACATGCTTTCCTCCATGTCTCTGTTACAGAGTTTCGACGTCCCTCTTCCGAAATTCACTTCGTGACGAAAAACGCGCGAGTGTAATCGCAAAAACCGCCCTATTTATTGGATGACCCAGTGCATTGTGATGAATGAGTGTCTCACACCTACAGAACTCGCGGTTACACTGCAGAAAGTGGGAATGTCACAATGAAACCCGTTGTTACCACTTCTGAGTACTCATTTCTGATTGAGGGGTAACGTGTTTCCTTGTTTTTGAGGGTTTAGGTGTTGACTATTCGCCGGCAGTCCAAGATAGTGGAGAGAGAAAAGTTACTGTGTCACATATTAGAGAGGAATCTCATCCTGATCTGCTCAGGAAAATTCTCGAAAAACCGTTCGTTTGTTCTGCTCATCGGGGCGATTGATTGATCGAATAATTTTAAGTGGTGAAATCATCTTCTGTAGTTCTTTGCTCGTTACTGTGATTCAACCAAATACAGTATCCACCGGACAAAAAGGTTTAGAAGTTTTGTTTTTTGTTCTAAGCAGAATTTTGAGAGCCTATGAATCAATGGCGTGAAACAGGTTCTAGGTTTCGAAAGACAGATGACAGAATGGTTGGTGTTTCTTTTTCATTGTTTTTTTTTTCGTTCATAATTTCTTTTTGCTAAGAATGTTCAAGGACAAGCGACACAAAACGACCTTACTTAGAATAGCAACCAAACAGACGTTTATCTGTGGAGAATATTTTTCTGCCGTTTCAACCTAGGAAAAAACCTGGGAAAACCTTAAAACCGGTGCTGCGATATATGATCTAATTGCTGCGAAACCTGTTCCACCCGAAAACAAAATCGTGCTCGTTAAATAGTCTCATCCATTGTGTCCATAACAACAAAAAAAAAAGCGGAACTCAGCGTTTTTGAACTCATTGATAGGGTCTCAGCGGATATTTCTCTGTCCACTGCGTCGACTTTGTTCTTATTTCCCTTTATTTATGTTTTTGAAAGTAGAAATCATCAAGGGAGCGCAAGTCAGTCTGATGATAGTATGAACTCGTAAGGTTCTGTCCAAGATTCGCTGTGATTGATCGCCCACGCATTCTTTCTGGGAGTTTCATAAACTTCTTTGGCTTATAATTGAAATGCTCGTGTTATTCTGCGCTGTATGCTACCGGGCGATGCAGAAACGTCAAGCACATTTTCGTCCGCCGTCATCGCTGATTTCAATTTTAAATAAAATAGCAAAAAGCAGAAAAACTGGCTTAAAATGTGCAATCTGCAGTTGCTAATTTCAAATTGGTATTCTGCCTTCACTTTCAAGTAAAGTGGAACAGCTGCCGTTTATAATAATAAGCGTTCTTCTTAAGACAGTCTGGAAAGTTTTCCATTCCAGTTTTTTTCATGCTAGCAAAAAATCAATAAAAACTATCTGTTCTCCTTTGCGCACCCTAATGTAATCCATGGCTCAGCAGCTTTAAAAGCAATTTCTTCTATAGTTTATGTTGCTTTGTCTTTTCCATAAAGCAAAATAAGTGGGTTTGACTCACGAAGTGAGTGCTTTATTCCAAACCCTTCTTAAAACCATTGTTCCTTCACCTCGATGAGCGAGACAAACGAGGTTTTTCGAGAATTTTCTTAAACAGATCAGTATGAAATTCCTCTCGAATATGTGTGTAGTAACTTTTTCTCTCTCCACTATGTTGGACTGCCGGCGAATAGTTAACACCTAAACCTAATCCCCAAAGCAATCCATTAGAATCACCTCAAACTCTCATCTTACATGATTTTGCATTTTTCCAGCGGAAACCTTTTTGTAAGTGGCGATGTCTCAAAGCGATTTCAAGACTTTTATTCAGGCTGTTAGGAATTCATTTTCTGAAGCGATTGTCAGAATAAGGAAAATTTTGGTGTCTCTAGCGGAAATTAACTCCTGAGGTAGCATTAATTAGTAGTAGAATAACGCAACTTGAACAGTTTCTTGTTCGAAATTTCAATGACGGATTTTTGCCTGAAATTCGATTACTGATGCCTGATGTCAGAGCAGGTTAGTCATGATTTACGAAACCTTTAAAGGCAGCGTTTCATGAAATTCTCGATATTTGGATCACTCGCGGGCAAATAATAGTTTGGAGTGTAGATGAACTCATGAATAAGTGGTGGAATACGTTCAAAAAACGTGAACATTTCAGTTTTTGAATCTTTCTGTATGCGAGCGGAATTTCGTCTTTTGAAAACTTCATTCAATGCTCCTGAGGAACTCTTTTGAATCTTAATAAGGAGGAGTAATACCGTGCTAACACAACTGGAAGCCAAGTAAAAATATCGCTTATTTTTTCATCTAATTAAAACAATTTTGCATCCTACCTTTATACCAAATCATGCTAGGTTATAATAATAATAATAATAATAATAATAATAATAATAATAATAATAATAATAATAATAATAATAATAATAATAATAATAATATTAATATTAATATTAATAATAATAAGCGGCCCGAGTTTCCAAAATAGTGACAGTACAATAATAGCCCCATGAGGAAGAGTTTAAAGGCATCACCCCACGAATCTGAGGTGGTACGAATTTCAGGTGGAGTATTCGTGTACGGCATAGTAGATTATGGAGGGGGAGGGTGATCCCGTCTATTTCTCCCTAATTGCCGTAAAGAACTGCCCTAAAGGTGCGGCACGTGCACAAGGCTGGCACGCTCCAATCGAACTCGTTGTGGAAAATAGCGCGCCGGAACGCTCGAAGCCATATCTGCCGGCCGTTTTTTATGGCAATTAGGAAGAACTGGGCGGAGTCACCCCATCTCCATAGTCTACAGTCTCGTTTACGAACACTCTACCTGAAATCCGTGCCACCTCGGATTCGTGGGGTGATGCCTTTAACGCAAATTTAACCGCATGGCTTACATATGTGATTCCTTCCCGTCATCCTTCTTTTACTGCAGGTGGATAGCATCATCTCAGCGATGATGGTCACTTATCGTGACCTCACTCCCACTCGAGTTGTAGGTGGATCTGTTGTAACTCTTGGCTTCAGACATAGACCCAGCATGATCCTCTTCGTTGGTAGCGTGTGTTCGTCTTCCCACTTACAATGAATTCACAGCTGAACCACCTCTATTCTCTGGATCGATACGCGCTAAGATCCGAAGAGACAGATACAAAGGGAAGTCCGATTTCGACTTCTTAACTTTCATTATCCAATTTTAACCACTTGCACTTGCTTGGGTGTTTGTTAGTGATTCATGCGCTTTGTGTGGTGAAAACTGGTTGTGCAGTTCCAATTTTGCTGCCGAGAACGACAATAAAACCTGCCCTGTCTATCGAAGGAGGCGTCGAGATCAGTGTACACTTACTTCTCAATGTCACATTCATTTCTTCGTCGCTCTTTTTCCTATCGACAATCTTCCACTCCCTTGCGTCTGATGACATCAATATCTTAACAGTACTGGTACAGTACTTTTGATCCATTTTCCATTCAAAGATGAATTTCCATTCATGGATGTTCTTGGATTTCCGTTCTAGTAGTTGGTAGTTCGCACTTCTGGCGTTTCTACCAAAAATCCGCTTCTGAAAAACAAAACCTAAGTGTAGAGATAGCTCAGTAATTTTTAATCATGCTCCTGGCAACTTGATCACGGCCATCGAACCCATTTGAAACAATCTTTTACATTTTGCTGCATTAATCACATTTGAATAACCCGCCTTTTTGCTGATTTTTTAGACTGAAATCTTCTATGATCAGCTATAGATAGCATTGATTTTTATAACTGCCGAATTCTGTTGCACGATACTATTACTTTTTCTGTAACTTCTAACCGTGAAAACTCAGAAGTCTCATCTAAGGGTAGACTTCAAGAGATACTTGCTTTTTTATAGAAATTTTGTAGTATTACGGCGTTTTCCACTCTGGAGATTTCCCCTGCAATTCCCAAATATTCCAACAGTTTTTCTTATAGGTAAGGATTGATCTCTGATTTCCAAATATAAAAGTGCCCGCATTTGGATTCCACATAGAAATTAAAGGCTTTGTAATCCAGCGACAAACAACCAGTGAGCACCGACTCAAAAGCAGCCCAACAGTAAGAAACAACACAAATTAAACGCTCTATAATTTTTTTCGTTCTGCTCAGCGGTTGTCTATCACCGAACAATGTGAACTATTGCGTTCAACGAATGCGGACCACTCCCTTAAAAGTTTTGAATGCTTCAAAATCGCCAGAGTTGCGATTTGGAAGCTGCACAGATGCAGCCGAAGTTTTCTCCACACCTCATTTCCTATCCGAGACTCAAACTCTATCTAAGACGTTTACAGCAAGTAGTGTGACCGTCAGAAAATGTCACACCAGCTCAGCTCCAGAATGCAGAATGTGAAGATTAGATCCAATTCTCCTATCAAATTCTACTTTTTTGGGCTTCAGGAACGTCCATCAAGGATTTAAGACCTAAAGAAGTGGGTGTTAAAGGCATCACCTCACGAATCTGAGGTGGTGCAGATTTCAGGTGGAGTATTCTTATAAGGGATAGTAGATTATGGAAAGGGGGGTGATTCCGTCCATTTCTTCCTAATTGCCGTAAAAAACGGTCCGGAAGATTCGGTGCCGCACAAGGCTGGCGCGCTCTAGTCAAATGCCTGGTAGAAAATAGTGCGCCAGAACGCCCGAAGCCGTATCTTCCGGGCCGTTTTTCACGGCAATTAGGAAGAAGTGGACGAAATCACTTCCCGTATACGAACACTCCACCTGAAATCCATACCACCTCAGATTCGTGGGGTGATGCCTTTAAGACATAATACGTGAGATTAGCAGAGTTCAAGCTGATTTCCCCCTTCTTCTTGCAGTGAATAATCTTAAGAAGATAAATATCACTGCAATTCAAGTATTTCTTTGTCCAGTAACCAAGTTCTCACGAACTACTCCAGTCAAACAACAGAAGGCGTCTCGCATTATATCGACGCAACTCAACAGCAGCTGTAGTACTGTAATTGTCGGTTTTGCTTTGTACGAAACAGCGTTCACAAGAAAGCCTTTTGTTATTGAATGCATAAGAAGAAGATCTTGCATAGGGGCGGTAACAACCTGGAGTAAAACCGGAGGGCATTCCGTTGCTTCACTAGGCCTAGTTACGGGTCCTGCAAAATCTGGACAACTATGGTCGAATCCCTTCCTAGCTGATGTACTGTACGAAACGTGATCTGATGTTTATCTCACATGAGGTACTATGAATTCGTGTCCAATTGAAGTCAGCTTTACGAGCTAAGCAGCCACTTTCGGTCACAAGAATCCTCTACCTTAAAGCCTGCACTATTTCGAATTTGTTTCCAAGCAGTACTACTCAACGAGGGATCTAAACCTTTTTTAGAGCCACGTGGTGCGTGGTAATCATCGCTACGTAATCCTTCTGGACTTCTTGAGACTTTTCGCCTCCAGCGAAATAAAATGGCGAGAGAAAGTGCTCAAAAGAAATGTACTCGGAACAAAATACTACTTTTTATTAGTCTTTGATAGCGAAGATGAGTTTAAAGGCAGCGTATCACGAGTTCAGTGTGTGGATTACGAATGTAAGCGTGGCCCTGCTCAAAAAAAACCTGTCCTAAAACCGTCCTAAAAAACGGCGTGGGAAACACAGTTCGCTCTTATGAGGAAGGCTGGAACGCGTCACAGTTCTGCACGCGCCGCATCCACGAGCGAACAGTGGAGAGTCAGTGAAGTTTCCTTAGCTGCCTCTTTATTTAGAAGCCTTGAATAGGCTACTGAGGCAACAGGGGCGTGTAAAAGAAGGCGCTTACCTCGTAAGAAAAATGCCGTTCCCTCGCTGTTTTTCAGGACGAGATTAGAGGGAATTGAGCGGGACCACGATCATATTCAGTGTAGCTTACACGCCTGAACTCTGCGTTTTCTACCAGGTTCCAATAACGCGTCAATTTAGTGATACACTGCCTTTGACCAAAGTCTCTTTGCCACCTAAGGCCTACGGTTCCTGCACTTGTAGAGGTTGCTTTCCATTTTAGCTACGACACTTGCACACTGCATACACTCCAGATCCTGACAACTACTGGAAAGAACTCAACACTGAGATTTTTCTCCGAATGCGGCTCTGCGTTTAACCTGCGTCTTAACAGATGGTAAGAATGGCGCTCAAGAAGATGGTTGGCGGTGCACCAAACACTTGGGCACTTAAATAGCAGAAATAACTTTTGTAGTGCAGTTTTCTTACTTTTCAATTCCGTTTATTGTCTCTCCGTGTATTTTCCCAGCCAACGAGTACACATCAACATATTTATGAGGCCTTGCCATCACATGCTGAGTGATGCTGTAATTGTTAAGTTAAAGGCATCACCCCACGAATCTGGGGTGGTACGAACTTCCGGTTTAGTATTCGTATACGGGATCGTAGATTATGGAGAGAAAGGTGATTCCGGCTTCGAGCGTCCTGCGCACTATTTTCTACAATGAGTTCGATTGGAGCGCGCCAGCCTTATGCGGCGCCGCATCTTCCGGGCCGTTTTTACGGCAATTAGGGAGAAATGGACGGAATCACCCCCTCTCCATAATCTACTATCCTGTACACGAATACTCCATCTGAAATCCGGACCACCTCAGATTCGTTGGGTGATGCCTTTAAGGACCGCTTTCAATCGCCAGTTAAACAAACGCTCCAATGATTTGTTCGAAACGATAAAAATGAAATGGCTTTACCATTTAGAATAATTTATTTGCTGCATAGAAATATACATTATCACCCTAACCTTAAATTGGTCATATTTCAAATCAGTCGTTGTTTCTGCGTTCTTTCTTCACAAAATTGGCACGGAAAATACAATATATTCCAAAGAAATTATGTATGCGGCATACATGGGAGCTATATATACTAGCTGAAGAAGGACTGTCCTGTGACGATCGTCAACAGGTTCCTCGCTGTGCCTCATGTCGTTCTGACCGGACTATAACTGCCGCGCATACATCCTGAAAGCTGTTCGACGAACGTCGATTCGAGAGGAATTCCTAAAATTTTCAGTCTGAAAGGTTTATCGTTGATCTATACGAGTATTTTATAGCAATGTTATGCAACTACTGAGGAAATACGTAATTACTGCAAATGAAACAAAACATATAAAATTAATACTTCTGAGACAACTGAAGAATGCATCCCTCTCCGAATTATCACTTGACTCTCACTATTTGCATTTCTATAGTTCCGTTAGTTCTCTTAACAATGATTCAGAATCAATTAATTCCATATGAATTCGAATGAATCATTGTGTCAGCAAAAACAGTCGAAAAAGCATCGAAAGCGATCGAATGCCAAATTTTATGAATAGCTAGACAGTTTATACCTGGACGAAGCGGTGCCATGTGCGCTCCACCTCGTCCGTCCCTTCTACCTTGGCTAGTGGAAAATTGCATACTTCCAAAATATTCGCGTGTTTAACTACTCGTTTTAGACTTCAAGACTTACCTGAAATCACTTGAGTCTTCCAGATGAAGTGCATTGTTCTGCTCGCCTTCGTCGGATGCACAACAGCCATTAACCTCATCGGCCGAACTCAATCCGCTGCTGTGAGTGAACAGACATTTTTTCTTCTGACCTAAGCTTAGAGACATCTCAACCTCTAAAAAGGAAATATTTGAACCGAGCAACAATATAATATTGGGTTCTATTCTGCATTGCAAAGTATACTCATCGATTTTAGCTGCTTTCGTCATTCCAAGCGCAATTTTTCCAGAATGGTAACAATTAATAGTGAGGAGAAGTCTTTTTGACCTGCATGCATCGCTTGCTTCGGCCTAAAGTTCTGTTGCAAACGAAGTTTTAAGAGGGGATAATGAAATTTCAAAGCTGACGAACTCTTTTAATCAGAGAACGAAGTCATGCTTTTGCAAGGAACCTCACTGGAAACGGCAGGACTAGATCGACACAAGGGCCATGCGCAGAAAAGAGTTATTCGCAAAGAGAAATCTCCTGAATCGCTGACAATTTTGTACATTTGTCGAACGCTGCCGTGAAGGAACAAATCATCGAGGCTTCTGTAAAATTGGATGCAGTACGACGATAAAAAAGAAATTCGTCTTCAATTCATTATCCATCTCTATGTGTAGCAATTATGCTAAGTCTAATTGACGTATCTCGTAATGTGAATTCAAAGTTTGCATTTTGAACTTAAACTGAAATCTTGAATGAGCTGAATATTTCGCGAATTGAAGAAGTTGCAGCAATTCAAGAATCGAATTCCCCTGACGGGAAAGAAGGTCAGAGAAAAAATCAACCAGATATGCTACAACTCATTGAGAAGTCTTCAATGCGATCAACTTTCCAACAAAAATCTTGTAGCACCAACTGAAGTGGACCAAAATGGAAGTCGTTCATATGAATTGTGGAAATGTATGCTTTCTCCATCCTGCATATCGTCACATCGCATGCCCTTCTCTGCATTTGGTAATAAAAAAGACATTCTGCTTCATCGAATGGAATAATATTCATGCTTAAGAACTAAGAACATCTAAAATGAACTGCAGAGTCAAACTTTCATTCCGCCATGGCACCTTTTAGAAACGGGGACAAGAGAAACTCGAATAATTATGAATATTTGTTTAAAAATATCATAGGAGATAGACTACATTTAAAATTAAAGTAATCAATAATTTTCTATTTGATTGAACTGATTAATTTGAATCAAAAATTGTAGTCGAAATTCTAGATTTTGATTGGTTTTAAACAACATCAAAACTCCAAAAATCATTAGTGTAGGGGGGTTCCTAGGGCGGCGGATACTTTGATTATCAAAATAATATCAGTTTTTGGTGACGGTTCCGGTTTTTCTCGCCTTCCTCATCCGTTACGTGGTGGCAATGTATACGCTTACATCTAACAAAACGTCGGAAAATCACTTGAACAGTGATCTCCTACGTCAAACGACTCTAACTGATTTCGATGAATAACGGTGTATTATATCCAACACGAGGGATTCATTGGAATTAGTGCAGTTCTCTGACCACCGCAGCTCGTCGAAATCTGTTAACATCCTCATTTGTCGGCACTTTTTGTATGTGTGCACTTCTCTAAACAAGTTTTGTTCTCCAGGCTCGCGGAAAACTGACATGCAATGGGAAGCCAGCAGCAGGAGTCAAAGTGAAACTGTACGATTCTGACAGTGAGTGTCATATTAGACTTTTACTAGACGTATTTTATTATCTATTACTATTTATTATCTTAGTGACAAAATGGTAACAGTTAGACGGAAAATCTTGTTTAAATGTATTAAATTTTCGATGGTGTATTGCCTTCCTCAATGTTTCAACAACAACAGAGCTGCATAGGAGCAATAAAAGCCTTTAAACATCGAAGGAAACGATAATAAATGGAATAATAATGGATGAACCCATTTCAAAATGAAAATATTCGGTTCGGTGAAAAAAGTGAGTAGGAGCTGTGGTTTCTGAAGTAAAGGAAATTTTAAAAAACCAAAAATGAGACAGGAGAATAAAATTAGTGTATTTGTTTCCAAGGAAACGTCTGAAAACTGGCTTCAGAAAAATTCTTTGAGGCGAGATATTTCTAGACGTTTTCTCACCGCACCTTTGAACGATATCTCCCGAAATCGTATTTCTATACCGTCCACATTTCCACGATGTTTTTGTCTGATTGTAGATAGTTGGTTGAATTAAAGGTGTATCTAGTCTTCTAACAGTAACAACTTCCAGACAGTATACTGCCTGGTGTGCTCGACACCGACGATCTAATGGCTTCCGGCAAGACAGATTCCAACGGAGAGTACAATCTTTCGGGAAGCACCAAAGAAATCACAGGCATTGAGCCTTACATCGCCATCTACCACGATTGCAATGACGGAGTCAAGGTTACGGGTTTCAGTAATCAATTTCTAAGAAAAATCGGAATCGAAATTGAGTTCTCTCCATTTTGACATCACGTAAGCGTTCGTGCAGACAACAGGTCAGTGCCGATCTATTGTATCTATTAAAAGAGGTTTTAAAAGAAAAGAACAAATTTCCCAATGATCCGCGAAAGTGCTGTTGTTTGAGAAATTTACCATAGCTAATAGTGGAGGATCCATTGTGATTGCAGTGATCCAGGACCGGAGTTCATCACCACTAAATAATTCTATGTTCACTTGAAAGCATTTTCTTCGTTTCCCCACGTTTTCCTTTTGGTCTCGTCGCCCGAGCGTAGACGTGATTGATTCTGGAGCAGACAATTCCACAAAATTCAGTAATCAACGAGAAAAATCGGAGTCAAAATTGAGTGATTTCCATTTTGAAGTCACGTTATTTGAGAAATCTGTGTATTGAAGTTTACTTCACAGCATCACTGAGGATATTACTTTCTCAGCATGTGGAGAGGGCACGGATCAGCAAGTCAACTAATCCCAAAGTTTCAGCAGCATGATTTTTCACTAGAAAAGAAATTGTATTTCAAAAATGGATAGGGTTGCAAAGATCAATTTCATGAAAGTCAACAAGGCGCATTTTATATCTCTTACATGTTAGTTCGTATTTCTATTTTTTACATACATATTTACATATATGTATATACATATATGATAATTATTTCAAGTACGCTACAGAGCTGTAGAAAACTGTTCAAATCTCAATGCACAATAGAATTGGTTATATCCCCCAATTTTCTCATTTTCTAATAGCAATAAGTAGCAATAGCTAATTCCCAGTTTTCAGCCCTGTCAACGCACCTTCCGAGTGGGAATTCCATCCAAATACGTTACAAGTGGTAAAACTCCCAAGACGACATTTGATGCTGGTCAGCTGGAGCTCGCCGGAAAATACCCGAACGAAGGAAGAAGCTGCCTCAATTAGTTGCTTCGGAACACCTACCGATAAAATTTAAATTTCTAAATTGTACATGGACAAGCAAAAGTGCACGCTGTAAAAAACCCATAAAAACACAAAATCACTCGAGAATACAATCACGAGGAAATATGTACATGGTGAAATAACATGTTTTTCGGTATGACACCTTCTATTTTTTGAAGCATTGATAAGAAATAAGGGCAAGCGTATGTTTGGCTTCAGCCATTACTCTTTTCCCATGATGTTTTCTCCTCTCCGAAAAATCGCAAATAACTGATCAAACAGGCATTCTCAAAAAAACAACAATGTTCTCTGTTCCAATTGCTTATTTCAGCGCTCTGGGTGGTAGACGTTCATAGTCCCCTTTCTTTCAACAAAGATATTTCTGTTCTTGTCATTGTCCTCAAAATATCAACTAGATTCTTAGATGGGACTCCTAAGCGGTGCTTCCCAGCTGTACGTGCTCGGAGAACTTGGTGGACGTCTTCTCTAAAATTGCTAGATATCTATCTACTTTCTCAATGACCAACATTAGAGCATTATTTCGAGTTAAAAAAAACAGCTGCGGAGAATTTAAGTAGATTTCTTATACTGAATGGGTGTGCATCAACAACTAGCACGTTTTGTCAAGTGCGTAAACGAATGGATGAGTGAGTGAATGAATGATTGATTGGATGTTTGAATGAATGAATATTGTCACGTAGTACCACAAAACACTGCAGTACCTAAACATTCAGTATCATACTCGCAAAGTGGTGTTTATGCAAATTGGGTGCTGTTGTTCCATCACGAGACCTCAATTCTAACTCATCTGATATCCTTTGTTTGGTGATGAAACATGTTACGCTTCATTCCATGATCATTTCCGTCGTGCGGTTCACCTTTGCGCCCACTCGCTTTTATCATGTTTTCATCAGTCATCTGTCGCGCACTTGCTTATCATAATATGTAGTTGTTCTATTGTTTTCTCCAGTTAACCGATTAAGGTTTAACTTCTAATTGCTAAAATGTGGTAACAGTGTCACTCAAATGTACGTCAAGGCCTTCAATAATTGATAATAGTGTAAATGTTTACGTTCCAAGTTCGACCTTCTTTGAATTTTGGCATCGTAGAGTTTCATTGTGTACTACTTTTTAAGCAGAACCAAGATTGTTATTGATCTTTATTCTGGCTAACCTTTCGGCGTCGTCGCCTTCTTCAGAGCCTGGAAAAATCAAAGACACGTGGAATCCACTCTCTCAAACGCCTCGTCATCCCACAATATACGACTTAGCAAACAGATTGTTCAAAAGCAACGTCAGAAAAGCAGACCAGCGCTCACCTTGATAGCCACGAAATCACGTCCATGTGATGGGACTCAGAGAAGAAGTGTTGGAGGAGATAGCTCAATGTTAAAGGCAGCATACCACGAATCTGAGGTGGTACAGATTTCGGGTGGAGTATCAGTATGCGGGTCGTAGATTATGGAGACCGCGGTGGTTCCGCTCATCTTTCCCTGCATCACTGCAAGCAGCCGGCTCCTGAATGCTGTTTTGTACGATGTCTTCCATTGCAGCGCGCCACACCTTGCACGTCTAGCGTCTCTTACTGCCCTATCGGGGCAGTCCGAATTGATTTTCGACAAATCGCAGGCCAGAGGCGGCGTAAAGGGTGGAGCGTTGCAATAAATGGCGTCGTACAAAACAGCATTCTGGAGGCGGTTGTTTGCAGTGGTGCAGGGAGAGATGAGCGGAACTATCTTCGTCTCCATAATTTACGACGTCGTATACGGATACTTCACCTCAGATTCGTGGTATGCTGCCTTTAGGGCAGTGCATCACCGAACTGACCTAGTTAGAAAACCCTTAGGAAAATGTAGAGTTCGGGGTGTATGTAGCTTGCGAGTATGAGTGCGGCTCCGCTCATTTCCCCCTAATCGTCCCAAAAAAACGGCCCCTCTACTAGGTACGTTAGAAACAGTCTCCTGCGCACGCTCTGGTAGCCTCACTAGATTATTCATTCGTTTTACTCGAATAAGCTGCTGAGAAGATCAAATTGATTTTCGACCGCTCGCTCTTGGAGCGCGTGCACACGGGCTGAGCGTCTTCACGTAGCTCGTGCGAACAAGCGTAATTTCCAACGCCGTTTTTCGGGACGATTATGAGGAATAGAGAAGACCCACGCCACTTATTTTCCCTGCAGGTTTCCCAGCTTAGTCACTTTGGTGGTAGGCTGCGTTTAAATCTTATAAATGCTTTTTACATGAGGTTTGTTGTCTGCTAAACTGCCAGAATTCGTGTACGTTGCTTCATAACACACTATTACTTTTTTACCCAATAACTGCTCTGTTAGCACTTCCCATTTTAGAGCAAATGTGAAATTAAGAAAAGCAATAAAATAGAACTTTTTCAGACAGAGCTTTTTTGTGCGTGTTCTATATTGTTCACATTAAGGTGCGTGTTCTTCGAAACAACATTTCTTGCTTATCTTTCTGTTTCCCAAACTCTTCTATTTCTCCTTTTGCGAAAAGGGACCCACTTTTGCATCTTTCATCTGTGTCCTGTTCTCTCAAAGAACATTTCGTGAGCCAAGAAAAGCACAAATGGGACTCACCGTCCATGCCGACCATGATATCCGTATGCCCAGGCCCCGCAAGCTTCATTTCTCACATTATATTCGTAAGCGTGGTTCAGTTGTGACCTCAAGGTCGATAGTTCGAAACCGCCCTAAACCAACTAAGCCTTCCATCCTTTCGGAGGTCCTAAATTGGTAATAGACTTGCCTGCGAGAAAAGAAGCACTGACTTTACTCGTCGGAGAGCCACCGCAAGTCGTTTTTTAGACTAAACACGTGTTCATAAACGATTCGTAACGTCGAACGATTCTTCGAAGTTGTTCCCCGAACACACGGATGTCTACCGCAGGGAAGTGTGAGCACCAAGCACTTCTTTCATTGTTTATGCGGGTTGGCAAAATAAACCATATTCGGATTTCCCATGAATGCCATATTTGTGACAACATGGATTTCGAAGACTTTCAGAAGGATTTCGTGTATCTACTTACCAACAATACAACAGTAAAATTGCAAAAACAACAAAATCTGAAGCGCGTTGATAATCTAGTGATAGGCTTAGTCGCAACTTAAAATCTTTTCACCGTTCTTCTTAAAAACAATGGATGAAATTGCACAATCGGAAGATAATGTGGAGATTGTCAGAACGAATGAAGAAGATAAGACAGAAAAGACACAACTAATCATACAACTAAAGCTCGAGAGGAAGAAAAACAACGGGAGAAAAAACCTCGGGTAGTAAAAAGCTTCTACATCTCCAAATCTTGAATTATCTGCTGTGTTCGCAATAATTTCCTTTCTGTACCGTACACATCGCGATCATACCACGTGCACTGCGCTTGATTGGGTGCTTGATTGAGATCGAGACTTTTTTTATTAAAGGACTAACGAACAATTAATTGAGTAATTTCTAACTTACAGACGGCTACTTTTTTCTTCGCGGAAAACTTTTAACGGAGGAAAAACACTAAGCAAAACCGCTCAGAACAATAATTCTTCTGAAATACTCAGATGAGCCACGGGAAGACGCTAAGAGGAGAGTTGCGAGTCCCTCACGAGAAATACAACGATGCTCTCAACTTTCGCTAAGTGTTCTCGTCTTTGCAGCCTTCATGATTTCTCGTGAGAATAAAAACCACGTAATTTTCAAAAGCAGTGTTCGCACAGCAACCACCATCATTAAAGGGAACATTCCTGATATTTTTGAATGTTGAAGCGGTATTATAGGTTGGCTGGTTACTTTTGTCCACACACACCCTTAACAACTCCACAGCTTTTAATTGATTATCATACGTTGATGTATTCATCATGAATGTCCATCACAGCGTTCCATCTTTCCGTGAGAGCCGTATAATTGCATGGAGCCAGAAGTTGGTGGAGGAGGAGGGGTAGAGACCAAAAGAGCAACTCCACAGACACTGACTTCAGATCCGCTGCTCCGAACTATTCTTTGAGTCTCAGCCCCCAGCTTCTCGTATGCATGTGTGAAAAGTAAATAACCAATCTAATATTAAAGTTCGAGACGTATTTTGCATTGAGCATACAAAATAAGATAGGAACAGCAGAAATTTGGTAAAGGAAAGGCAATAGAATTCTTAAAGCTATTGGATTTCTAGACAAGGCACACATAAGTTAGAAGGATGATGAAATAAGGGCTTTCAATGAGGTACAAAATGCGTGAATATCATAGTAAACAGGAAACAGTTGATGTGACGTGGCCTTGATTCTGCGTTGTCACTTCATTATTTCATTTCACCACTGTCTTAAAGGCATCACCCCACGAATCTGAGGTGGTACGGATTTCAGGTGGAGTACTCGTATACGAGATGGAAGACTATGGAAAGGGGGTGATTCCGTCCATTTCTTCCTAATTCCCGTAAAAAACGGCCCGGAACATACGGCTTCAGGCGTTCTGGCGCATTATTTTCCACAAGGAGTTCGACTCGGCTTGTCGGCGCCGCATCTTCGGGCCATTTTTTACTTCAATTAGGAAGAAATGGACGGAATCACCCTTCTCTCCATAATCTACGATCCCGTATACGAATACTCCACCTGAAATCCGTATCACCTCGGATTCGTGGGGTGATGCCTTTAAGTGCTGTTCCATGAGATGAATTGGTGTGGTGCTGGTGGCTGTTGATGCTCTTGAGTGGTGTTTATCCTTTGATTCCTGATTTTGTGCAGAGCTTTTTCTTCCGTAAATCTGCCTTCCGCAAACTTTGCTTCAAATACAAGCTAGTACTCGAAAGAACTCAAGGTCTACTCCTCCTGTGACGTTCGTGAATGAAGAGTGAACGTGAACGTTCAGAGTGCTTTAGAGTCTAATAGCCTCGTTAACAAGGATCTGCACAAGGTTTTAAACTGCAATCTTGATAGAAATAATGCATCAACCCTTTTTATTCACTTGGAACTTTTTTGCGTGCAAACACAAGTCTGCGTCTTTGTTGTTCTTCTCAACAGGATCCGATCCCTGATACCAGACTCCAACATCACGTTTGTCGGCACCTTTCATTCATGTTTTCGCAAACAGGGCCTGCTATGGAGTGTTTGCCAATTTTGAGCGATGCTTGACTCAGGCGGGCTCGTATAAATACTGTTTATGGGGATAGACATTTTTGATACGGGGAAGTTCTGGTGAATTCAACCTCAACTACGTTTTTCACGAGTTGCGTGAAGGAACAGGGAGGGAAGTTTCGTAAGTAAGCAAAGTGCAGATTAAGTAATGCACACGTTACAAAATAGCGTGCAAAGTAATTGATTTATTCCTTCACGTTCACGAAAAAATAAAAAAAACTTGAAAATTCGGTTGCGATCAGCATGGTG